>NC_139019.1:4093619-4557015 GCF_964374135.1 Grampus griseus | reverse complement strand
GGAAGAAGTCTATTGGAGTGAGTGACTTCAATAATCAATTTCTCTCTGCTCTCAATAAAATAAAAAACTGTGTGGATCCCAAGAAACTGAAAAACAGCCTTGCTGGCAGCTGAACCATGATGTTCTCATGTGAACATAAACAAAGTTCTGAGAATATAAGTAGTGTCTGGATAAGATCACTCCAAGACTATGTATTGAACAAGACAGAGACAAAGGCAACTCTCATGCCATCAAACCGTGGCACGTCCCCTCTTCTGACCTGAGTGATGCTTACCAGTGAAAACTCAAAACTCCTCCCTCCTGGAAAAAATTTAAGACATGCAATCACAAAATTGTCCCCACTTTTTGACAACATCTTATCCAGAACTCCACCCCACTTTCACAAACCCGCCTGAGGATCTCCCAGAATGAGCCCAAATCCAATAGTCCCTCCCAGCTCCTTCATACTGGGGTGTTCAGAAAGCTCCACAAACCTAAGTCTCAGCTGTAGGTGTGTACCTGGTGGCAGCTGGCCTGAAGGCTTCAACAAGGGGAGCTACCACTAAGGTTTGGCCACGATCCTAGCTGACTCAGACCAGAACCATAGCACATGGTTCAGTAACCATAGCACATTTGAGACCCCTTGAGTTTCCAAGGGTTCAAGGCCACCTTGTTTACAATGATGAGGTAAGTGTCAAGATAAATGTGAGTTCCACTGCTTTATTGAGTCCCTCAGTTTGGGGTTTATTTTGGTTCCTAGGACTTTTGAATTCTGATCAGATTGTGTTGTGCTTTGATAAAATGTGGCTTCTAACCTTGTAACACAAGGCTCTCTTGTGAGCTTCTTGTCCTGCCTCTGATGTGTTGTTTGTCTATAAGAGGAAACCTGTAGGGCAGGGGTTGACCTGGACCCAGTAACCCTATCAGTCAAGCCAGACCCAGGTAAAGTGGTCCGGAAATCTCCTCAGACCAGTATCTTGTGAATACATTTCAACATGGTTTGCCTTTTCAAAACTTTGTAAGAACTTTCCTCTATCTTGTCTCTGTATACTAAGAATTTATTCATTTAGTTCTGTGTGCCTGAAGTTGGAGTTGTGAAACCTTCAGTTTGGAAAATTTAGAGACACATGACTGTAAATGCATAATTCATAATGAATGGTGCTGCATGGGGCCCTTTCAGGCTGAGTCTACATCCATACTGACTTTTTTCAAGAGCTTATGTTAGTTGATTGACACATGCAGTACATCTCCCTAGATGGCCTTTTTCATGAAATACACGTTGGAATTATAGTGGCCACCTTGGGGAATATTTGACACAGACAAGATTGAGGGAAGAGTAGAATTGAACTTAGAAACAAAATCTCAAGTATCCTATGGACTAAATTTTTTAATTCATGTAGGGAACCCTCCAGATGCAATTTGAACTCTAGATTTGCCTACAAAATACTCTTTTTTTTTTTTTTTTTTTTGCGGTACGTGGGCCTCCCACTGCTGTGGCCCCTCCCGTTGCGGAACACAGACTCTGAATGTGCAGGCCCAGTGGCCATGGCTCACGGGCTCAGCCGCTCCGCGGTATGTGGGATTCTCCCGGACCAGGGCACGAACCCGTGTCCCCTGCATCGGCAGGCGGACTCTCAACCACTGCGCCACCAAGGAAGCCCCAAAATACTCTTATGGCCAATAAAGAAAAAAACGTTCAAAACTTACAACTTCCTCACCTTCCTATTTTTATACCTAATTTCCCTCCCCATATTCTCCTTCTCCCAAACCATGTGTATGATCCTAAAATTGCAACCTCAATGTGAAACAGATGCCAACTGCTTCCTGATCCATGGACTGTGCACCATGTCTGTCTCCATCCCTGGTCCATTGCTAAGGACTTCCAAATACACGGATCCTATGGAGAAAGAGAGTGAAGAATTCAGACTTGTCTTGGGTACCTAGCCTTTCCTGACCTCTACCGATCAGACCACTTTTTGGTGGGACCAGAAAATGCAAATACTTGGCTTAAAATGGCTAGCTGTCATGACCCTGAAAGGAATTTAAAAATTAATGAACCAGAAAAAGTTAAAAAAAAAAGGAGCTACCATGTTGACAAAGGCAAATGACGCTGATTATCATGATGATCTAGGGCCTCTGTGAACAGTGCTTCAGGAAGAATACTGGAGGTCAGGGAGCCACCAAGATGCCTCTTAGTGCCTCTGTGCCCATGGTAGCAGAGGATGCAAAAATTGCAGCAACCACAGCCAAGAAGAGAAAGGTAATCAGGATCAGATCCCTCAAGAACGAAGGTATGAATACAACTGTGAGGGAATCCAGAATGGTTGGTGGAGTAGGAAGCTGACAGATTTCAGTCATGGCTTGAGACCACCCTCAACTGTGAAGCAGAGATTGCAGCTTGGCCCACAAACACCCCTCTTTTTTGTCTTTTAATTCTGGTAACATATACTTAACCTAAAATTTACCATTTTAGCATTCTAAGTGTACAGTTCAGTTGCATGAAGCACATTCACATTGTCATGTAGCCATCACGCCATCCATCTCCAGAACTCTTTTCATTTTCCTAAACTGAAATGTCATTAGACAGAAACCCCACATTGCCCCTCCCTAGTCCCTGATGACCACCATCCTACTTTCTGTCTCTATGAATTTTGACTCTTCTAGGGACTGCATATAAGTGGAATCATACAGTATTTGTCCTTTGTGACTAGCTTATTTCACTTACTATGATGTTCTCAAGGTTCATCTGGGTTGTAGCCTGTGTCAGAGTTTCCTTCCTTTTTTAAGACTGAATAATATCCCATTGTATGGATGGAGAGCATTTTGCTTAAGTATCCATCCATCAATGTATACTTGGGCTGCTTTACCTTTTAGCTATTGTGAATACTGCTTCCATGAACATGGAATATCTCTTTGAGACCCTACCTTCAATTATTTTGGATATTTACCCAGAAGCAGAATACCTAGATCATTTTATGTATTTTCAGTAGTCGTTAGCCAGCCACCACCTTGAAGAGGAAGAAAAAGTAGGTTCAGTGTGATCACGAGTAGATCCTAGTGGTGCTGGGGGCAGGGTGGCTCCAGGTACCTGCTGTCATCATATGTCCCCACACAGGTTTGTCCCTGCACAAATAAACCACCTGTGCTCAAGCCTTCATCTCATGTTCCGCTTTAGGATGAACCCCAAAGAAGAAGAGTCACAACCCCCACCTGTTTATATAGGTGGGTAAGAATTGCCAGAATTGTCTACACATAGAGCAAAACAACAACTTTTGATTTGTTTGTGGGTTTACTAACCTTCCAGAATTTAGGGCTTCTGGGGTTTTTAAAGCTCTGCTAGATCATTACACAGAAGACATCATCCTTTTCCTTACCGAAGCTGGTAAGGAAAGGTAACAGAAAAATTAGACAAAAATATGAAAAAAGTCTAACAAATGAAAAGACATTCATGTACACTTATTACCAACCAAAGAAAAGTAGATAGTACAATATTTAATGTTCATGATGACCAAGTTTTACGGCTGTTTCTGAATTCATGATATAGATGCAACCTTGAGATTTGCCTAAATCATAAATTTATAAAGTGTACAGAGTCACTGGGGTATTTTTTGTCTGGTTGTAATTGCTCACCAGTTGATATTTTATGTCTAATTAGCTTGTTTCTTTCGAAGTTTGTAGAAACCTCTGAGCAGTTGCACGTGCTGGAAAACTTATTATGTGCATTTACATTTTGAAATGAAAAGGTCATATGACAAAATTGGTGGATCTTAATAAGCTCTGCTTAATTTCATATTTTATCATCTTTTGAAATATCCCAGGAGTGAACACCAAGGAAACTCTTAATGTTTATAATAGTGATGATTTATGTTATAATTTACAGTGATTCTCTTCATTGTAGACAACTTATTTGCCAAAATTTATATGTTGAAGTCTTAACCCCCAAGAGTGTCTGTATTTGGAGATATGATCTTTAGGGAGATAACTAAGGTTAAATAAGGTCATAAGGGTAGGGTCTTAATCTGATAGGGTCAGGGTCCTTAGAAGAAGAAAAAGAGACACTAGAGGTCTCTCTCTCTCTCTCTAAGTACACAGTGAAGCCATGTGAGGACACAGCAAGAAGAGAGATCTTCAACCAAGAAGGAAGTTCTCTCCTGTAGCCAACCCTACTGGCACATTGATCTCAGACTTACAGTCTCCAGAACTGGGAGAAAATTAATGTCTGTTAATTAAGCCACCTAGCCTATCATGGCAGCCTGAGCTGGCAAGACACCATCACTCCTGGGATGTGTGCTCCTGGGCACAGACTGGACACCCCAAAGCACTAGGACAATGTCTTAAGTGTGGCAGATCATTGGTGAATGCATACTTATTGCATTCAGATCTATTCAAGTAACATTTGTGGGGCTTCCCTGGTGGTGCAATTGTTAAGAATCCACCTGCCAATGCAGGGGACACGGGTTCAAGCCCTGGTCTGGGAAGATCCCACATGCCACAGAGCAACTAAGCCCGTGTGCCACAACTACCAAGCCTGTGTTCTACAGCCTGCGAGCCACAACTACTGAAGCCCGCGTGCCTAGACCCCGTGCTCTGCAACAAGAGAAGCCACCTCAATGAGAAGCCTGCACACTGCAATAAAGACCCAGCACAGTCAAAAATAAATCAGTAAAATAAAGTTATTTAAAAAAAAAAGAAAGAAACACTTGTGGAGCGTGTGCAGAGGTGTGAGTTCCATATCTGGGAGATGACAGGTCACAGACCTCCCTTTTAGGGCCTTTGCTTCTAGTGACCGTGAGTGTGTGACTCAAGTATTCGTAACACATGAGCCAGGGCAGGGCACAAGAGAACAGACAAAATAATCCATTTTATTGTGGTAGGATTTCTCCTTAAATTCCCAACTTTTAAATAACATTGATTACATTAAATAACATTGATCACATGTCCCACCATCATATCAATCTATAGTTCTCCTCATTTATCAGACAATCCCCTGGTATGTGTACTCAAACCCCAGACAGGGTCTGGGTATTAAGTGTGATGTATTCTCCCTCTGCACCTCACTCCCATGCAAGTGCCACCCAAGCCCTTGTCCTCCACCTCCCACTTATTACAACACTGCCCAGGCCTCCCCTCCCAAGGGAGCAGGGTAAGACACAGGAAAAATCTGTGACACTGAAGTAGCAGCCACTTAGGAGCCTTAAAGAGTGGAATGATGGCCCAGTACATGGCCTGCATGGGTGGCCTCAGTTGCTAGGAGAGAAAGAAAACACCATTTTGCACCTCCTCTGAGACCATTCCTGTCTTCCCCGCATGTCTCTGCTGGGTCCCACCTGAGAAAGCTGTGTTCTCATGTCACCTGCTGTGTCTTCATGACAACCCAGAAGATGTTGTTTTTAGCTCTCCAAAACTATGTTAAGCATCAAAACTTGCCCCTTAAGGAAATAATCTGGGCAAGGCTGAATATGTAACCCACTGGCCACCTTGAATTGAGAGACCTCTAATAGGGACTTTACTATATTTTAAGGAAATTAAAGGAGTGGACGATGGTATGATAGAGGGGCCATAATAACAGAACCATTGCCCTAGCCTCCTCCAGAACAACTTACAACTTACTCAGGGCCCAGTGAAATTAGGAAAGAGAGAAACAAAGCAAAAGAAACAAAGAAGGGGGGAGAGGGAGGGAAGAGTCATTTTATAGCAGGAACAATGAAATAAAAAACTACATAAAATAAAAATTAACTGCAGCTGCTTTCCCATGGCATAACTCTCCTTCAAGTGGTGTAAAGTAAATTAATGATCTCTTTGGCTTCCTATTCCAAAACTTAGAGCATGATCTGGAAGGAGGAATTAAAGGTCAGATTGTTCTGCAAAATCAGGAGAGAGTAACTTTGAGTTTTCACCAGCAGCTGGGGATCACCCAGGGGATCCCATTGTACTTTCACACCCAGGGGAGGGGTGTGAAAATGAAAGGGAAAGGGTTCAGAGGGGCTGCAGAGAGAGTGGAGTCCAAACCCACTCAACAGACACTGTCAGGGAAATAAATTGCTCCTGCCGGGGGAGCCATGCATCTTTTTTTTTTTTTTTTTAACAGCTTTATTGGAGTATAATTGCTTTACAGTGGTGTGTTAGTTTCTGCTTTATAACAAAGTAATCAGTTATACATATACATATGTTCCCATATCTCTTCCCTCTTGCATCTCCCTCCCTCCCACCGTCACTATCCCACCCCTCTAGGTGGTCACAAACCACCGAGCTGATCTCCCTGTGCTATGTGGCTGTTTCCCACTAGCTATCTATTTTACGTTTGGTAGTGTATATATGTCCATGTCAGTCTCTCACTTTGTCACAGATTACCCTTCCCCCTCCCCATATCCTCAAGTCCATTCTCTAGTAGGTCTGTGTATTTATTCCCATCTTACACCTAGTCTTTTCATGACATTTTTTTTTTCTTAGATTCCATATATATGTGTTAGCATACGGTATTTGTTTTACTCCTTCTGACTTATTTCACTCTGTATGACAGACTCTAGGTCAATCCACCTAACTACAAATAACTCAATTTTGTTTCTTCTTATGGCTGAGTAATATTCCATTGTATATACGTGCCACATCTTCTTTATCCATTCATCTGTTGATGGACACTTAGGTTGCTTCCATGTCCTGGCTATTGTCAATAGAGCTGCAATGAACATTTTGGTACTTGACTCTTTTTGAATTATGGTTTTCTCAGGGTATATGCCCAGTAGTGGGATTGCTGGTCGTATGGTAGTTCTACTTTTAGTTTTCTAAGGAACCTCCATACTGTTCTCCATAGTGGCTGTACCAATTTACATTCCCACCAACAGTGCAAGAGTGTTCCCTTTTCTCCACACCCTCTCCAGCATTTATTGTTTCTAGATTTTTTGATGATGGCCATTCTGACCTGTGTGAGACAATATCCCATGCATTTTGAAGGATGGAAATGTGGTAGTTGAAACTATTCCATCCCAGCTTCCACATAAAATTGTTTTCTTCCCAGAAGAAGTTCTTCCTGTACTAGCGCCAAAATGTCTGTAAAACTTTGCACAGATATTAGCCTTACATTCACTGTGCTCTGGGGCCGTGACAGAAGAGGAAGCTTGTGCAGTGTAGGGCAAAGCTTGCGGCCAAGAGAAAGCAGGAGCATCAGGAACATGAGGATGGGTGAGAAAGCTCACAAGCACAGCCGTGGATGTGCTTGGAGAGAGAACGGAGGAAAGGCAGCAGGAATTCCGAAGGGGACTGTGGTCTGCTCCTGTGACTGCTGTAACAGATAACCACAGATATGAATACACCATTAACACCCTATAATGCAGGAGGCCAGAAATCTCACTGGGAAAAAATTGAGCTATCAGCAGGCCTTGTTCCTTCCGGAGGCTCTGGGGAAACGATCCATCCCTCGACTTTTCCAGTTTCTAGAGACACCCGCATTTGTTGGCTTTGGGCCACACCCATCTGATCTACTTTCATCCTCACATCTCCTTCTCTCACTCTGACTTCACAGCTCCCTGTTGCTGTTGCACTGGGACCACTCCAGGAATCCAGAACCCTATCCCCATCTCAAGAGCCTCAACACGATCATGTCTGTAAAATCCCGCTTGCCCTGTAAATTAACACATTCATAGGTTCTGGGGCTTAGAATGTGGGCATCTTTGGGGGCCATTGTTCTACCAACCACAGGGACCTTCCCAAAGTGCTCAAGATGGGGGAATTTGATTAAAGACTGATTTAACTTATCTGAGATACAACAAGATGTGCAGCATTAAACTATTTTTCTTGGCATTTTTGAGAATCCAAAGAACACCTGATGTGAATGGGGCACACTTTTAAGCTCTGTGTGCCGTCTCAGAGTTTACAAAGCATGTCCACACCTAAGAGTATATTGCAACCCCCGAATAACGCTTTAAGGCTGTCATGTGAGTATGAGAATCACCATCACTCCTGATGCAAACAAGCCCACAGGTAATAAATTAAAAAAAAAAAATACTTTGGTAGAGAAGCTCTATATAATTAAAAGGAATTTAAGAAGAACAAATTGATGCTTTCATTTGTCTATATCATGCATCCTTTGTCTATGTGCGTATTCTATGTTTATATGTCCACAGTATAAGATTAATTATACTCTACACATTCCATTAAAATCTTGTCCTATACAGTTACCTGCAGGATTTCCCCCCAGTGGTGGTAGCAGATAAATATCCCTCCGTATTTCTCCTCACTCACATCTTTACTTGCAGACTTATACACAGTATTCTCTGCTCCTCCCTTCTCTCAAGTAATAGTGTTTTGTGAAAATTCCATCAGGTCAATGAAGAACTTTTTATGGACCACATAAAGTTTCTGAGTAATTTTGGATTGTATCCTGGGCCCAGAAATTTATTTCAACACTGTTTTAGTAGGTGATGGTTGAGCCTAGGCTGTGAGTTACACGCAGTATTTGTAGGCTGTGGTTTGACTGTCCATTCCACTTTCAAAGCCTGTGCAGCACTGGAATGATCTGAGCCGTGTGTGTGACACTGAGTCTAGAACCTAGGCAGAGGTCTGTCCCTCAGTCTAGTTTTAAATTCTTTTGTATGCTGCTTTAGGTAAGATCCGTGCTTGTGTACTTTGAGGCTGAGCCCCGGAATTGGTAAACAATATATAGGGTTGCTTTTCCAAGTTCTTTTCTCTCTACAATTTTTTCAGTTCCTTAAGCTTCCCCTTTTTGATCCTTGACAACCTGGTGTTTGTTCATTCTTCTTTGCTGTGTACTTCCCAAAACTATGCCCACAATTAAGGCCAAGTGATGGGAAGACAGAAACAAAGAAAACAAAGATACTCACCCCACGTTCTTAAGGCCAGAGCTCCTCTGATTAAAGAGGAAGTTTCCCTCTTTTGTAGGTTAGACTCCTTTGCCCACTGCTGTCACTCATGAGACAGCTTTGTTTCTCCTTGAACCTGAACTAGGGAGTTTCTCCTGGAGTTTTCTTTGTCCACCCTGATGTCTATGTCTGGGTTTCAGGCCATGAGAAATGGTAAACTTCCATCAGTCCGGTGGAAGTCTGAATTCTGGTCTTCTTTCCCAGTCCATCTACTGGTATTTATTTTGCAGAATTCTCAAATAGCTGATCCCAGCCTTCTGTCCAGGTCTTACAGCTGATTTCAGTGGGGCATACAGGGAAAAGTGTGCCTACTTCATCTCACCCGGAACCAGATCCCTGAATCATGTGTTCACCATCCCTATTTCCCATCTTGTCATTCAAATGATCTCCATCCTCTAAGTGGAAATGAACTTGATGAAGTTTTCCGTAGGCATTACTCCATGTGTTTCTCATATGATGATCATTATTCCACAACTTTTACAAAGGGAAAAATTCAGACAAAGAGCCTAGAGCCACACAGCTGATATGTGGCAGAAGAGACTCAAATCTGTACCTTCAAATTCTAGGTCTAGCAATTTTAGTGCCACCCTTGAATTCTTTATAGGCAATATAATCAACTGGGACACATATTTTTATGGAACCATGACTCTTCTCTTGGGGTGAAAAATCACAAGTTCCACATAAAATAGAATTTTTTCCCACTAGACTTGAATGATGATGATAATGGTTTAAGAGTTTGAACTAGGTAAAGTCTAAAAAAGTAATTATTTGTGGAAAATATGTGTGTCTATCTTCCTACAAAAATCCCTTATCAATATATCCATCAAGACAAAAGTATAACCAGTATCATACACTACTTCCCAGATCTTGATATTTATGTATTTTTTTTCTTCATACAACCAGTATAGCCTATCCTCAGGGAACTTTATAATAAGAATATCAAGATCTCAGATTGGGTTTATCAAACTGTATTTCTCTAGTAGAAAATACCATTTTATTTCCTTGGAGTATGACAATAAGAAAAAAAATGAGAACTTTTTCTTTTATAGAAAAATTATTACTGAGAATGGATGGCTAATAGTAATTTTAAAACTTCTGAAACAGAATACTGAAATTAATGAACACATATTTTCCAATTTTTCTATATATATCAACCTTCCTAAATATCCTCTTTTCATCTTGAGAAGTAGAGATTTTATATTTTTTACTGAAATTGAAAATGGAAATTCCAATTGCTTAAAACTCTGAAAATGAAGCTTACTCACCAGAATTCCCCTGATGAAACTTGCCGGAGGCATCTGCAGTCTCTGAATTTTAATAACCCCTTTTTTTTAAAGTTTTCTTTTCTATCACCCACATTGAATGTGAGTCTTTGTTTTCAAGCTCTCATTTTGCCTCCACCTAATAAGAATAATAAATATGGTATCTCTGTCTTTCAGCCCAAGGCTTAGAGAAGTATGCCCTGGAAAGCCTTCCACATCCTTTGATAAACACTCCCAGAAGGCTTCCTGCATGCCTTGGAAGCTTCCATGGGTAGTCTTTGCATTTTTCCTTTCTAAAGGGATGAAACTGAAAAATGTATTAGAGAAGGAAAAGACACAAATTTGGCATACAATTACTTAATGGAATATCAGATTTGGCACCGAAGGGAAGAAACTATAAAGGGATTCAGGAGAATCTTTGTTTTAAATAAAACTTGTGTTCTTAAAAAATAAGAAAGGAGAAATACTTCCTCTTCATTTCCCGTTATCTGTTTTGAGAAAAGCATAATCTATCACAACTGTGTCAGTGAAGCACAGATTGTCTCCTGGTAGGGTCAGGGCAGTGGCCTGCTTCCCCCTCTGGTCCCTCACAGTGGCGCCGGACCTTCTGCATGAATCCACACTCCCGTTCCTTCCAAAGAACCTCATGGTAAGAGCAAGTCAGAGGAATTATGGAGCAGAGCTATTAATTTAAATAGATTTCCTGATTATTATGTTCTCCATTGTAAGTTCCTATTCTCCTTACTAGAGAACACGGTTGTCATGACAAAATAAAATATACATGATGACAGCGTTGCTAACATCCAGCAGATTTGTACCTTAATTCAAGTAAATCCAAACAAGTAAAAATGCCCCTGCATGCCAAACCAGATGACCTCCGAAGTCTCTTCTAGTTTTACCATTTTATGGATCGAGGAAACTATCAGAAGTGTTATCTAATCCAAATTGCAGTATATATTTTATGTTATATATAATCTATATTAGGAGTGATATCTAATCTATCTGATGCCTCCAGCAAATTTCATATATAATATATACCACATTATTACGTATGTAATTAGTTTATGTATACTTATCTCCAAATATAGATGTATTACAAAGTTATATGCATACACATAATGTATATATGTGTGTGTATATATCTATATATATATACACATAGATGAGTACTTTTATAGTGTTTGATGACTTTGTAAAATTATTTTGAACAGTTTATTCTAAGTATTTAAAACATTTACTCTTTGAATTTCATTGAAGTTGAACTACTGTATTGATTCCACAGTTTCATTGAATAAAGAATCTATTCAGCAAAGAAAAGGTTTAGCCTGGTCAAATGATAACTTCTGAATCAACTGTCACTTAAATGCTGATGTTTAACTCAATTGTTAATCAAATTTCATTTTAAACCAAGGAGGAATTGAGGAAAACAACTCAGACTTCTGCTTAAAAATTCAAAATATTACTTTGTACTGAACCATTGCTATGATAATCTAATTATCACTTAAAACTGATGAAGAAAGTGAATTAAGATTGACACCATGACTTTCACATCAGATGCCCTTACACTAACATTTGGAGAGCCAAATGCATTTGTTTACTGATCACGTCGATTGCTGGGACAGCAAGTCCTGGGAAAGAGTACAGGACTAAGGCAACCAGATCTGAGAGCACCTTCTATTCTGCCTGGGTCAGTCCATATGGAGAGTCATTTATTTTGCTTTTCTTCTGAACATTACAGGGAAAACTCATTTTTTCTTGATTACTACAGAATTACTATAGGTTAATTATAGAGAATTTGGAAGTAAAAGAAAAAATAATAATTTACCCATATCTCACTACTTTAATATAATGATTGGCAATGATTTGATGCATTTCTTACAAGTGCCTTTCTATGAAAAAAATATATATCTATACACACATACATGTATATATGGATAGATAGGTTTATGTTTTGAAAGTGAAGTTTACCTAAGTTGGTGCTCTGCTTGTTTGTGTGTTTGTCTGTTCTTACATGTGTAATATGAGTGCTTCCTGTGTAAGTAGTACCCAGATATCCAGCCCTGAAATTGAGGAACACAGACTGGACAGGAGGTCATGAGCCATTGGAGCCATGGGTGTGGGCTCAGCAGCTCAGGAGAAGGACGTGTGTGTCTTTGTGTGTTGAGCATCTGCTGCTTGTCCCAGTAGGGGTCTTCTACTTTTCTGCATCCCTCCTTTACATCACCACATGGTTCCTGGTTTAAAGCCAAGGAGGTCAGCCGTGGGTAAGGCCACTGAATGGTTCTGCAGACTTGAAATGTAAACTCCTAAATGTTTAAGTTAGTTCATCTTAGAAAGCACTGTCTTTATCAAGATTGGGTCCAGAGCATGTTTTCCTCATACAACCTCATTCTTCCATGTTCAACTAGTAGCCATTGGCAGGTCTTAGAGCTGCCAAGCTGAACAGAAGGGGCCATGCAGAGCTCCTGGATACAAAGAAAAGCTTATCCACTGCCATCAGCCAACACACTTCTGGAATAGGAGGCTGGAAATAATAAAAAGCCAGTAAGAACAAGGGCAATGGATTAATAACTTTTTTATTGATAATGGGGGAAAATTTCCTGTGGGGATCCAAGATCATATAGAAAGAATAGAAAAAAACCACTCCTATAAATGACACAGAAACAAATATTTTACTTTCCAAAACAAACAACAACAAAAACACAACTTAAAAGGCAGCAAAGGAAAAGCTGAGCCTTAAAAACTCTTTCATATTAATTCCTCCCACCTCCTAGGCTGCCCTGATTCACGTGTCCCTGAGTGGAGAGAAACACATTAAATATCCAGCACATTGAAGAGCACTTGCTATAGGACGCCCTGAACATAAATGCACGACCGTCCTACAGGTGAAGGCTGCTACTACCAGTGTCGTCCACGACACTTGCCTACGTACCCTTCCACCAACATCCACGGGAATCCCCATCTCCCCACACCCGAGACGTATTTGACAGGATCAGTCTTTTTAAACTGCTGTCAAGCTGATGGATGAAAAATATATCATTGTGGCTTTCATCCCATTTCCATTGTTAATAGCATGCATGCGCAGCCCCTCTGAATCTCTGCCATCACTGTTGTCTATATGCTTTGTTCTTCTACTTGGGAGGTTGTCTTTTTTATAATTTTTCATTAAAATAATAGTAACAGCTATCTTCTGGACACTTACTAGGACCCAGGCATAGTGCTAAGGACTTCTTAGGCGTCACCTAATTGGATCTCCAAAACAACCCAATGAAGTAGAGTGATTATTATCACTCCATTTTATAGATGAACAAACTAAGGTTCGAGAAGGTTAAGTGACTTGATCAAGATCACACAGTTAAGGATTGTGCAGTGCCTGGGAAATAGTAGGTTCTCATCAAGTAGGAGCTAATATTATGACTTGTATTATTGTATTATCGTTCTCTCTCTCCCTTTCTCTCTCTCATTTGTAATAGACTTTATTTTTAGAGCAGTTTAGGTTCACAACAAAATTAAGGGGAAGGTACAGAGGTTTCCCCTCTACCCCCTGCCCCACACACGCATAACCTCCCTCATATCAACATCCCGCACTAGAGTGGGACATTTGGTACAACTGATTAACCTACATTGACCGTTATTATCCATATTTTACATTAGGATTCACTCTTTGTGTTGGACGTTCTATGGGTTTGGATGAGTGTTTAATGACATGTATCACCGTTATAGTGTCATGCAAAACAGTTTCGCTGCCCTAAGAATCCTCTGTGCTCTGCTCTTCATCCCTCTCTCCTCCCAACCCTTGGCAACCACTGATCTTTTCACTGTTTCTATAGTCTGCCTTTTCCAGAGTGTCACAGAGTTGGAAGAATACAGTATGTAACATTTCAGATGGACTCTTTGCACTTCGTCATAAGCATTGAAGCTTCCTCCATGTCTTTCTGTGTCTTGATAGCTCATTTCTTTTAGTGCTGAATGAAATTTCATTATCTGGATGCAATACAGTTTATGTATCCATTCACTGAAAGACATCTTGTTGCCTTCTAAGTTTTGGCAATCATGAATAAAGCTGCTATAATCATGGGTATGCAGGGTTTTTTGTGGACATAAGTTTTCAATTCATTTGTGTAAATACCAAGGATCATGATTGCTGGATCATATGGTAAGAGTTTGTTTAGTTTTCTAAGAAACCAGCAAACTGTCTTCCTAAGTGGCTGCACCATTTTGCTTTCCCACCAGCGGTGAATGAGAGTTCCTGCTGTTCTACATCCTCATCAGCATTTGCTGGTGTCAGTGTTTTGGATTTAGGCCGTTCTAATAGGTGTGTAGTGGTATCTCATGGTTATTTTCAGTTGCAATTTGCTAATGACATCAGGGGATGAGCATCTTGTCATGTGATTATTGTCATCTGTATATCATGTTTGGTGAGGTGTATTTTCAGGATTTTTGCCCATTTTTTAACCAAAATTTGTTTTCTTATTGCTGTATTTTAAATGTTCTTTGTATGTTTTGGATCAAAGTCTTTTATCATATATGTCTTTTGCAGACTTTCTCCCCCTCTGTAGCTTGTTTTTAATTCTCTTGACAGTGTCTTTCTCAGACCAGAAATTTTTTTGCTTGTTTGTTTTGTTTTCAATTTTGAATGAGCTCCAGATTATCAATTATTTCTTTCAAGGATCATGTCTTTGGTGCTGTATCTAAAAAGTCATCTCCATACCCAAGATCATCTAGATTTTTCCTGTTATTTTCTTGCAGTTTTATAGTTCTGTGCTTTACATTTTGGTTTATGATCCATTTTGATTGAATTTTGGTATAGAGTCTGTGTCGTGATTCATTTTGTTGTTTGTGGATATCCTGTTGTTCTAGATCCATTTGTAGACAAGACTATTTTTTCTCTATTGCTTTGTCTTTGCTCCTTTGTCAAACATACATTGAGTATATTTATGTGAGTCTGTGAGTTACTTTCTAAGAGATTTTAGAAACACTTTATACATCATGAACATTAACCTCGGGTCAATTGTACGTGTTGCAAATCTCTCTAGATGGTTGATTGTTTTAATTTTGTTTATGGGGACTTTCAGACAGAAGATTTTTAACTTCTAAGAGCATAATCTATTAATTATTTATTTTAAGTCTCTGTATTATAAAATACGATTCTATGTTTATTTTGGACAATCTCATCAACTTCTTTGTACATTAGGCTGATCTACATGGTAGTCATTTTTGTATGATATGAAGTAGGAAGGTATCAAACTGAATTTTTTCCAAATTGATAGTCAGTTTTACTAAAACATATAAGACACGGTCCATATTTTCCCAGCTTTATTGCAATGAAAGTCTTTATCACACATTTATCATAAGAAGGATAAATTTTTCACTGATGCTTATCATGGGTTTTATAATGTTTATACCTTCTACATGAATTCTATAATCAGCTTGCCCAGTAACCTAAAAAGTATGTTGCCCTCTTGGTAGGTATTTCATTAATCTATAGATTGATGTGAGAGACGCTGACGGGTTCATGGGCTGACTGCCTCCATTCAGGATCCCAGTGTACTTCTCTGGTGACTCATACTCCTTTCGTGTTCTCCAGAACTTTATATGGATTTTATATGCATTTCATGTATATTTGAGGAATTGTTTCTTTACTTTTATTTCAGTGGAATTAGGAATTTTTGTTATAAAATGTTCTAATTGCTGATTCCGGCACAGAGACAAGTTGCTATTTATAGTCCTTATAACTGGCTGCTTTACTCAGTTGGCAAAGAGCTTTCTGTTCCTCTTCCTGGCTTTCCTGGACAGCTAATCACACAGTTGGTAAATGTCACTTTCCTTTGATTTATTTATTTATTTATTTTTATTGTCATCACAGCGGTTAGAACATCCAGGTCAGTGGGGACCATGAGCATGAAAAGCAGAACTCCTTGGCAGACTCGTGACTGTAATGGAAACATCTCTTTTTAGGCATGTAGAACATTTAGTGCAGGATTCTAGCAGACAGCCTGTGTCAATTTAAAGAACTCTCTTATTCCAACTTTGCCAGGTCTTTTTGAAGAAATGGTGGTGGATTTTGTCCCATGCTATTTCAGCATCTGAGATAATCATATGCACATACATTTTCTATCTGAAATGCTGTCATTAATTTCGTCAATAGATTGTCCAACCTTGTTAATAACCTTGAAAAGTAAGTATTGTTTTACCTCTTCTTGCTGATGACCACACTGATGCTCAGAGGAGGTAATTAACTCACACATGGTGCAGCTATGAAGTGATGGAGTCAGGATCAAAGCAGGCTTTTCTGGCTCCAAAGTTCAGGGCATAGCTTGGCCTAAATCTTAGGGTTACAGTATTTGTTTAACCATCCCTTCAGACTGTGGACACCTGTACTTTTTTTTTTGAGAGGGAAGAAGGGCACGGGAATATACATGTATAAAGCATCTCTGGAGAGAGCCTGTGGGCTACCTGTGTGGATACAGTCCCTCCTGGGGCTCCAGGGCAGCTGTGGTTTTGGGGGGAGCCTTCTGTCGGGATTCCTCAGCCACCACTGCCTAAAATGCCAGCAGTGCCACCTTCCCTGCACTTAGAGCCCCTCATGAGTTCAGCTCCGAGCTCAGCACCACAGCCTCACCCGAGGGAGAGCAGAGGGGGAAAGAGAGGGGAGATGGCATCTCCCTTTTGGCCAAGGATGGCTGGTCTCCATTACTCCCCCCACTCAGGGTGAGGCAGCCAGTGTTCCCACCAAGCTGTGGGCCTGACACTCTCTGTCACTGGCCCCATGTTCTTTTGGGTTGGATGTACGCAATTCCATATGTGGAAGCCCCCCACCCTTGGACCTTGACCCTCTTCCTCTGGGCAGTTTCTGTCACTCAACACAGCAGGGAGCTGGCTGGGCCTGGACCCCTCTGGATAGCACAAGGGCCTCCCACCATGGTCCATTCCAAGTGGAGGTTTCCATTGTCCATTTATTAACTTCTTCCCTTAACCCCTGGCTGCCGAGCAGACAGGACAAGGAGAATCCATATTCTGCCCAGGATGGGAACATGTCTCAAGTTCCTACAAGCACGGAGCAGACAGAACAAATCCGTGGGGCTTCAGTTTGCAGCCTCCGTGTCTGCTTTCCACACACACGCCTCTGGCCTCCATGGGCTTTTGTCCTCAGAGTTGGTGTGACACGTGAGCCCTTCTCTCTTTGAGGGTTTAAAATTCATGCAACACAAAACACGTTTCACCTTGTCTTCAATGTTGGGGAGCCCAAAGCAGCATCTTATGTCACTCTAGGGGCCGTGACAAGTAAATGTAAAAACTAATGGCCAAGCAGACTAAAGGACGTGGGAGAAAACTACCCGTGGAAGCATGCACACTCACACACATGTACACACACACATACACGAGTGGAAAAATACAAAGTCACTCTGAGCTGGGGCACACCGAGTGGCACTTAGGGTCCCTTCACTTGTCACATTAATATCCTTGCCGTCGAGAGCCTGGTTGGTGGCTCTCACTTCTGCCTGATCTTTATTTACTGTCTTTCTCTTCGGCTGCTTTGTCCCAGCACTGGTACGCCTGGGCTGAGCTCCATGATCCTGTCCATTATGACACGGTGTCGGCAGCACAGACCCCCGCCCCCGCCCCGCACTGCTGGATGTCAGGGAGATGCAGAGGAAGCAGAGATTTATTGAAATGCTGCAATTTAATTATCTCGATTGCCTTTTGCAAAATGAGGGAAGGAGGCTTCCAGGCAGCCACCGCACCATCTTCAGGCAACTTATCATCGTTACTGTGTGTCTGGTTCTCACCTTCATCTTTCTGATGTTTCCTCTCCTGGGGTTTTCAGGAAAATGCAATTCCTCGGGATTTTGAGCCTTGGGTAGGAACTGCCTGCCACCTCCCCGACAGCGAGTAGTGACAGCCTTGGATCCCAAGCTTACGTCTGAAAGGTCTCAGCCATAATAATAATAATAATAATAATAATAAAGCATAACTTCCAATACAGGCTGAATCCTCAGATGTAAAATAAAGATCCCTCTTCAGCCAACGCTAGCTTTACCAGCGAAACAATGCATTTGTCCGAGCACAGCCCTCTTTTCTCTGGGTTCCTAGTGTTCTAAGTCTACCTCATTGACATTCTCAAAACATCAGTCCCGGTGCAGAACCTGGCACACAGATGGAGCCCCGCTGCTCTTGGTTTCAGCAGGCCAGCTTTGCTCCTGGACCCTGTGCTCAGCCCTGTGGTCACCACGGTCCACTCTCTCCCGCCGCTGCACACAGGCCCTGTCTGCTGGGCCTGACCCCGGCCCTGCGTCCCCCAGGCCAGATGCTTCTTCATTCCCCCTCTGAGGATGCTGGGCACCACTGGAGATGCCCAGGACCTCCCACAAGCTGAGTAAGAGTGCAGAGCCCCTTCCCCTGCCTGGCTGTGGCTAAGTGAGGAGAGGACGGCAGGGAGATGAGAGGAAAGCCTGGGACAAACTTCCCAGAGTGCAGGTCAGGGAAGCCTTCACCCGGAGGGAACGGACTTAGCCCAGCATTCCTTGATTAACCACTGCCCCCATAGTGCGTATTCTGTGCGCTTCTGCCCCTGCGTGGGTCTCTGTGGGAGCTTCTGCATGTGTTCTGCAGAGGGCTTGTATCTCCCTCTGAAAACGCCATCCTCCTACCCTCCCTCTTATTTTGTCAGTGGAGTCAGAAGCTTCCAGCTGTGAAATATCAAGCATGCAGTAGTGGGATTCTCTGAATCATGACAGCCAGGAGAGAAATAGTCCACACCCAGCCCTCAGACCCTGCCTGAGCCATTGGGTCTGTGATATTTTGACCCTTGTTCATGGAACACCACAACCCCATGAGCAAAAGCATCCCGTTAGATTTTTAGCAACTTAGTGAGGAGAAGCACCGATATCATTGAGGAGGGAGTGGGGGGTTTGCCCACCTGCCTCTCCATCTTGATGAGTCAAGACAGAAGCTGTCCCTGCAGCGAGGCACCACCACCCAACATCTCAGGCAGGTTTCCTGCAGTGTTTCATGAGGTGGCATGGGACCGAAACCCAAAAGAATGTCCCCGTCTCCTTCCAGGTGACCACCTCATCCCTTTCTCAGGAAGCTCAGCTCCTCCAAGCCCAGGTAGGCTCTCCAAGGCTGCATTCTTGGAGGATTTATGTCATGCCACAGCAAAATTTAACCTCTCTTGTCCACAGTATTTTCCATATCTTCAATAGTTTTACTTCTCTTTCTTACACCCTCAAAGTATTCTCCACAAAACAATCTAAAATGTGACACATTCTGACCGGTGTGAGGTGATACATCACTGTAGTTTTGATTTGCATTTCTCTAATGATTAGTGATGTTGAGCATCCTTCCATGTGTTTCTTGGCAATCTGTATACCTTCTTTGGAGAAATGTCTATTTAGGTCTTCTGCCCATTTTTGGATTGGGTTGTTTGTTTTTTGTTATTGAGTTGCATGAGCTGCTTGTATATTTTGGAGATTAATCCTTTGCCAGTTGCTTCATTTGCAAATATTTTCTCCCATTCTGAGAGTTTTCTTTTCATCTTGTTTATGGTGTCCTTTGCTGTGCAAAAGCTTTTAAGTTTCATTAGGTCCCATTTGTTTACTTTTGTTTTTATTTCCATTTCTCTAGGAGGAGGGTCAAAATGGCCATCATCAAAAAATCTACAAACGATAAATGATGGAGAGAGTGTGGAGAAAAGGGAACCCTCTTGCACTGTTGGTGGGAATGTAAACTGATACAGCCACTATGGAGAACAGTATGGAGGTTCCTTAAAAGCTAAAAATAGAACTACCATACGACACAGAAATCCCACTACTGGGCATATACCTTGAGAAAACCATAATTCAAAAAGAGTCATGTACCACAATGTTCATTGCAGCTCTATTTACAATAGACAGAACATGGAAGAAACCTAAGTGTCCATTGACAGATGAATGGAAAAAGAAGATGTGGCACATATAGATACAATGGAATGTTACTCAGCCATAAAAAGAAATGAAATTGAGTTATATGTAGTGAAGTGGATGGACCTAGAGTGTGTCACACAGAGTGAAGTAAGTCAGAAAGAGAATAACAAATACCGTATGCTAACACGCATATATGGAAACTAAAAAAAAAAAAAAAAAAAATGGTTCTGAAGAACCTAGGGGCAGGACAAGAATAAAGACACAGACATAGAGAATGGACTTGAGGACAAAGGGAGGGAGAAGGGTAAGCTGGGAGGAAGTGAGAGAGTGGCATGGACATATATACACTACCAAACGTAAAATAGATAGCTAGTGGGAAGGAGCTGCATAGTGCAGGGAGATCAGCTCAGTGCTTTGTGACCACCTAGAGGGGTGGGACAGGGAGGGTGGGAGGGAGATGCAAGAGGGAGGGGATATGGGGATATATGTATATGTAAAACTGATTCACTTTGTTATACAGTAGAAACTAACACACAATTGTAAAGCAATTATACTTCAATAAAGATATTAAAAAAATTAAAAATAATAAAGATGACAGAAATGAACTTATCTATGAAACAGAAACAGACTCAGACATAAAGAAGTGACTGGTGGTTGCCAAGGGGGAGGGGGTTGAGTGAGATGGAGAGGGAATTTGGGGTCAGCAGATGCAAACTATTATATATAGAATGGATAAACAACAAGGTCCTACTGTAGAGCACAGGGAACTATATTCAGTATACTCTAATAAACCATAATGGAAAAGAAAAATAATAAAAAATAAAATATCTCTGAGATTAAAAAAAACAAAGACAAGCCATAGCAACCAATCAATCTCACCCATCTTTCTTTAGCTCCTGGGTCCTTTCTCTCCCTCTTCCCTCCGCGGTGTCCCTGTGTCCCTGTGCAGAGAAGACACCAGCGTTCCTGCCTCCTTGTCTCAGCTGGGGGGGCCAGAAGACATTCCTCAAGGAGAGAGGCCTGCTTGTATTCGGGGGACCCTCTTTGGCTGTAGACAGTGATGATTGAGCCAAGTGCAGGATGTAATTTGGGACAAAGCCACAACTATATTTCTGTTTCATTCTGGATGTTTGCCCACTAATAAAAATTCTGGCTAAGCAAGGAGTTTGGGGCAAAATGTAAGTCAGAATTTATGTATTGGGGGAATAACCGACCCAAGCAGCTTGGTGGTTTTCTCTATTTTTTGCTTAAAAAAAAAAAACTGATGTCATCTTGAACTATTTTCCCCATTATTAATTTATAGAGGAGTCACGAAGAGAAAATTCATGAAGACAAGGACTTTCAGCACTGGAAAAGACCTAAAAAGTCTTTTTTTCTGTTTCCATTCTCTTACAGAGGCAGGGGAGGGGAAGCAGAGGTTGAAGAAAGGCAGCTGCAGCTGCGTCTGAGTCATCATCAGTGGCAGCGGGATCCCTGGTTCTAGACTGGAATCAGTCTCCAGACACAGCCACAGTTTGGGCCACTGGCTTTGGTTTTATTCCCATCCCCTCCTTGAGTGCTAGTTTATGTATAGATTTCACCATTTAAAAATTAACCATTAGGGCTTCCCTGGTGGCACAGTGGTTGAGAGTCTGCCTGCCGATGCAGGGGACACGGGTTCGTGCCCCAGTCCAGGAAGATCCCACATGCCACGGAGCAGCTGGGCCCGTGAGCCATGGCCGCTGAGCCTGCGTGTCCAGAGCCTGTGCTGCGCAACGGGAGAGGCCACAACAGTGAGAGGCCCACGTACTGCAAAAACAAACAAAAAATAATAAAAATTAACCATGAGATGTAGGCATACAGATGATCTTTGGATTCTCCTTTCTGCTGAATTTAATTCAAGTGTCATCAAATATTCAAAAGGCAAAGACTGGAATTTTAGGGGAAAAAAATGGTAAAATTTTAAAGCAATTTTAAAAGTTAGCACAATTGATTAAAATCATCTCTGTGTCCCTTATTATCTGTATGAGGAGAACTTTGAAGAGTGTCCTTGATGGAAATGATGTCCTTTTGTCTCCCTGCAAGGCCATCACTACTACGTGTGGGGTGGATCATTCTGCCTTCCCCTCAGGTGCCTGGTAAGTCTACGAGCTGAGGAGGACCATTGTATTAGGTGTGCAATACATAATGGGTAGTAATATTTGGAGAAATGAAATAAATCCTCATCTTTTGGTGTTTATTGCTTCCTGAAGAAATCTTTATTCCTGCAATTCATATGACTTCATCCAGCTATTAAAAATAATTTATTTTGGTAGAAAAAGATTACTCTTTATAAGAATCAAGTATTTTCTCTACTGAAGTCACCTTGGCCAAGAACACAATGAATATTTTTAAGATGGGAAGGTCAGAAATGAAGGGAACTAAACTCTTTTCAGGGCTGAGAATGAATGCTACACAAGACTAGGATTCATGTGATCTGTGATATGATCAAGCATCATGGAAATGCTGATGCGATGAGGCCACTTCCACTGGCCCCCTTGCTGTGAGGTCATGGAGACTTTGGACAGATGGAGGGTCCCTTCTATTTAGAAGCTAACGGATGTTCCCCTCCACCAGGCACCCCTGCTTTAATTTCCCCATGTGTTTCTGGGCATCATTTCCCTGAACTGATGAAGAGATGTGATAAAAGGGGTGCCTGGGGCTTCCCTGGTGGCACAGTGGTTGAGAGTCCGCCTGCTGATGCAGGGGACATGGGTTCGTGCCCCGGTCTGGGAAGATCCCACATGCCACGGAGCGGCTGGGCCCGTGAGCCATGGCCTCTGAGCCTGCACGTCCGGAGCCTGTGCTCTGCAATGGAAGAGGCCACAACGGTGAGGGGCCAGCATACCGCAAAATAAATAAATAAATAAATAAATTTAAAATTTAAAAAAGAACAAATAGGGGTGCCTGGTAGGTCTTCAGTCCTTGTGAGGACACAACTGGTTCCGTGCCTAAGAGCCCTGAGTCACTCTGGACATCGCCCAGATCTCTGAGAGGCAAAGTCACAGCACAACACACTGAGAAATCACCAACAGCTTTTGATTGCTTCTTTTGTGTGAAAATGATGATTGTTAACACTTTGAGAAATAAGAAAACCCCTATTTAAGAAAGTCTTTAAAAAGCAATGAATAAAGTGTTATGATTGTAAATTCGTGATGAAGGTGTCCCCTATCCTTCTAGGAGGAACCATTCATAGAATACGAGGGCTGGCAAAGCATCTACAGTGACAACCCCTGGAAACGGCCTGACTCCCAGTGGCGCTCACGTGATCTTCTCCCAATGTGCCTCTACTGAGACAGCCCTCACCACCATCAGAGACCTGAGTGCTGAATCCAACCTTGAGATCTCCCTGACCTGGTGCGCCCTGGGATCACTGCATCACTCAGGGTCCAGGCTGGGAAAATGTATTTCTCAAAGGAGCATAACTGATGAGCATTTAATGAAAGGATTACACGAAGTTTATGCACAGGGTCCAGGGGGAACAACAAGGGGTGGCCAGGTCCCCGGGCACTGGCATCACCAGGGAACAAGGCCACTGCTCAAGCTGAAGGGACAAAGGACAGGCACGATGTCCCAGCCTCTGCACCTCCCACCCCCTGCCTGAGCCACCCATCGGCCAGACTCCACCTAGAGCTACAGGCACAGGAGGCTATGAATGTGGTCTATTCAGGTCAGCCTGCTGGCTTAGAGCTGGGTGCAGAAGTGGGGAGGCAGGTTTTGGGGAAACCTGCTTCTCACTGTGCTGTACACTCTCCTGGTCTCCCTAACCTTCAGGCTGCCCTTTACCAGTCTCCTTCGTGGTATCTTCTTCCTTTGCTCATGTAACCAAGCAGGACCCTATGGGGTCTTCCGAGAATAGACCCCCACCCATGTCCTCTGCCTGCCTTTTGTCTGCAGAAAAACTTTAGTCAAAGAATACATTTAATCAGAGAAGTGAGAAAATGCAGAAAGAAAGGAAAACAGGCAAGCAAGACAGAATAATAATACTTTAGCCATTGAACAAAGTCAGAACCTTTAGTTCTTCCTCAAGGGCTATTGATAATATTCTGAGCCATGTCCTTTGAGCTGTTTGGCAGATAATGAAATCCCCACAAGCGGGGGAAAGTTAACTGTACGTGGGCCCACAAGCACGGAGACCCCAGACCAGTCAGAACCAGAAGGCTGATGATGCTGACTCCCGGTTACGTCACCACCAACCAATCAGAGGAATGTCCACGGCCTGATCACGCCCTGCTCCTTGAGCACGATAAAACTCTTCACTACCCGCTCCAGGGTGGGACACACAGTCTTGAGGGCAGGAGCCTGCTGTGTCCTCCTTTGCCTGGCAAAGCAAGAAAGCCATTCTTTTCTACTTCCTCCAGAACGCCGTCTCCACATTGCTACGCGGCACCAGTGAACAGAGGCAGAGTTTCGGCAACACTCACCCCTAAGTGGAGCCTTTCCCCAGGGCTCTGCCCTCATCCCTCTGCTCCTGCACTCCCTCCCTCAGGGAAGTGTGTCCACGTCGTGAGGTTAACTAGAGTGGACTGATCTCTCCACAGCTGTGTCCCAAAGCAGCCCTGCTTATGGAAGCCCCCATCTGACATCTTCATCGTGAGGATGCCCCAACATGCCACGGCTAAACCTAGGCTCCGTCATGCTGCTTGTTGCACCTTGTACGGTTAATGCCCCCCGCCCTGCCATCCTGGTCTTTGCCTGGGAGTTATACTTACCTCCACCTTCTCCCATCCCCACCTCCAATGAGCCACCCATTCCAATGAAGGATCCTGCCTGAGATCCCGCACTTCCACTCCCCAGATGCCACATTTCTCCCTGAATTCCTGCCACTGCCTCCCAGCTGGTCCTGCAGACACCAAGCTTCTCCATGAAATGCAGCCTGTCTCTGTGCACACTCACATTTTATTTTTTTTCTAAAGCACGTCTAAACAGCTCACGAAGTACATCATAATACACACCCCAAGAATGGGAGTCAGGAAGAGTTAAAACAACACACAACAATGGTCTGCTATTTGCAACATAATTACAAAACAGGAATTAGACTACAACTAGAAGTACAGGTCCTCAACAATTCTAAGTTCTATGAGATGGAAGATAAAAGCCTAAATATCAAGGAGCTGCCTATTAAGCTTTGGGTGTGTGGCTAAGACCTGGATTGGGCTACCATCCATGTGTTCAACCTAAAGAAGTAGCTTAGCACTACTGCTAACTTAGTGCTAAACTTGCGGGAGGGAGAAATTAAATGTTCAACAACAGATATCGAGTGTGATGACACACGCAGCCGCAGGCAGTGGGGGGCAGAGAGAAAACCTGAACTCAGGTCTCCTGGCTGGGCTGCTAGTTTAATAAGCTTTTTCAAGTCTCTCCTTGAATTCCTCAGGAGGGAGAGGTGTAAATTAATTGGACGATTCCTCATTTTAACCACTTGAGAAGTTTTTCCTGATGAAAAGGCACCCAGCCCAGGGTCCATCTTCATGCATTTACCGCTGATCTAGAAGGGAAAGGCCAGAGAGTTGCCATGGAAACCATAAGTGGAGGAGCAGACAACGCCTCTATTTGAACCAGAGGAAATGCATGCTGGCATTAAGCACTGGCTGACATCGGAAGTCCTGGCCAGGCCCCCCCCCCATCTCCTTCCCCCAGCACCATCTCAGCTTCAGCCTTGGTCTCTTCTTGCCCGAGTCCCTACCTAACCAATTACCTGGTCTCTCAGCCACCACTCTTGGCATCTCCCATTCCTGTTCTTCAAGAGGCTGCACAGGCTTAAAAATGCAAATAATATCCATTCACTCAGGGCAGGGCAGAGCCTGCCCTGGTGATATCTCTATCAGCATCCCTCTCACCTACTTACCGCCCTTGGCAGTGCAGGTCTTCTTTGCAACTCAGACCAATCCTTCCTGCATCCGGGCATTTGCACCCAGCATCCCTCAGCCTGGACCATCCCTGGTGGTGAGTCATGGTTTCCTAGTTTGTTCATCCTGATATGCTTGATCCCTAGCAGAATTTCCAGCCATGCGGTGCTGGAAGCATGAAGGCAATGAGGACGCACAGGGCTGTGAGAAGCTGACAAAGACAGGGCTAAAACAGATGGTTGGGAGGGTTTGGCTCAATCAAGAGGAAGTGCCTGAAACCCTGGGAGTCCAAGGACAGGTAAGAGAAGGTAAGCGTTCCGACCTGGTCAGTGTTGAGCGGTGGTAATGCACATCAACTGAGGTTTAGTAAAAGGGGCCCATCTGTTCAGGAGACTTGCTAGTTTTACAACTGACGATCGCAGTGACCATCCAGCAGGTATACTTGGGTGCTGGTCTCCCTCCCTGGACTGAACTTGAGGGAAAAAGGAAGGGTCTTATTCGTTGATGCCTTCACAGCACAGGCGCCAGAGCAGCTCAGGTATGATGAGAGCCAAGCAAAGAGGCATCTGGACACAGATGTTCCAGCCATCACCTGGCCCAGGTGCTGGATGGGCAGAGTCAGCCTCCACAGTGCTGTCCTGGAATCCTAAAACCTCTGAAGGGGGAAACTGTGATAAAAATGGACTGCTTTGAGGCATTTAGGAGGTATATTATTAGTGGTGCACAGCTAATAGTAAAGAGGCTGCAAGTGTACACAACTAGTTTTATTAACATATACTATTATTCTAGTCGTGACTAGAACAATTCATCACACAGGCTATAACCCAGACTTCCAGTTTCCATGGTGCTATCTATTAATTTTAAAGTAAGGCTGTGCCCTTTGTCAATGAGCTGGAGGTGCTTTATAATAAGAGAATAAACATAAGTACATAATGTAAGAACATTCTGGGCACCCACTATTTTTTTTTTTTAATGAATGAGAGATAAAGCCAACTTCTAGCTCTGATTTAAATGTGAAAGCAGAGCTGTAGCAGAAAGAGCTGCACTGAGAAGAAGGAGACCCGGGGAGGGAAGGGACCCGCATCACCAGCCAACCTCTACCAGCTCTGTGATCTTGGGTAGTCTGGTCCCACTCTCCATGCCTCAGCTTCATTCTGTTGAGAAAAGCATGGATGGCCTTGCTCTCTCATGGGTTTTTGTAAGCATCTTGTGAGATAACAGGTAGTATATATGTCATGTCCCAGCACGAACAGATGGCACACTCCCATGGGGTGATGGGTAGAATGCCCCATAAAAAGACTGGTTACAGAGGTGAAGGCAGGAAGCAGGAAACCCCAGTGATGTAGTGCCTTGTTCTAAGGGCTGAGGGCACAGAGGAATTGGGAACCAGGTACAGAGAGAAGCAGGTGCAGAGGAACAAAGGCTGGGACCTTCAGTGGTGAGTCACAGACAACCCGTGATAGCTTGTGTGTGTAGGGGGGCTGGTCAGGAATAAACACCCTGACCCAATGCTGCTCCCCACCTGGAGTGACCCGATGATCACCCTTGGATGAAAAAAGTGAAAAGGTGGAGAGTAAGGAAGCCTGCTGACACAGCTCATAAAGGTCAGGCTCCAGGAGCAAGTGGGAAACATCACCAAGATCACTTTAAAAAGTTTGTTTTGTTTTGTAAATAAGTATATCGGTATCAGTTTTTTAGATTCCCCTATAAGTGATATCATATGATATTTCTCTTTCTCTGTCTGATTTACTTCAGATTTATGGTTACCCAAGGGGATAATGGGGGTGAGAGAGAGATAAATTAGGAGTTTGGGATTAACATATAGACACTACTATATATCAAATAGATAAACAACAAGGACCTACTGTATAGTACAGGGAACTGTATTTAATATCTTGTAATAACCTATAAGGGAGAAGAATCTGAAAAAGAATATATATATATAAATATATACATATATATATAATAGTTAAACATAAAAAGTATATATAAGAAATACGTATTTCTAATTTAGACAAATCAAGAGCAAATAGTTTTCAGGATTTCTTTTCATTAGATTTTAACATTGTAAATATAAAGAAAATGTATTTATAAAATATTTTTAAAAGGTTACTTTTAAAAAACAGTATGATGTACTACATAGAAGGAAAAGAAGTCCTCTGTCGGGGGGGCCATCTGGCTTCCTGGGCAGCAGGGACTCCCCACTCCAGCCTTGGAGACTGATCTCGCTGATGTGATAGTGACCATGTGCAGTAAATGCAAAAGTGTATCTCATTTTAAAAATTCTATTTTGAGAAGTTTCTTGTAAGATAAATTTTAGTCAAGAAAATGTTATTCTCCTCATTTCTGCACATTGTTATAGCTAAGTTATGTCCTCAGAGAAGAAAACCAAACCCAACAATATAGGAGATTGGTTATCAAAATATTCCTTGATCCTTTGCCTGTAGAAAAAAACCCAGACACTCCTCACATGCTCAGAATGTAACCACGGAAAATGAGGGAAGAGGGCATACATTGACCATCCTCACATCTCTCACCCCTGGGGCAAATTGTGCCTTCATGTCTTAAACATTAGGAGAGAAACCGCCAGTTTATCACATCTCTTTAAAGAACACATAAGGAAATCAGCACGGAAAACCCAGAATCTTGCCTAATCAGGAAATAATGCCTATTTAGTTCTCGGATATGTATTTTAATGTTCTTGAGATCAGAAATATGCTGACATTTTATTATCTTAGAGCCTATTTTTTCTAAACTGTACTCTAAAACTTTAAAGACTATAAGTTATGTGAATTACAACTTTATACAGAAAAATCCGTGTAGAACAATAAGTGCATTGAGACTGCCTTAGTCTCTCACTTAAAGCTGTGTATTTAGAATCTCAGCTAGAGCCTTGCTAATTGCCCCAAACGGACTTGCCTGAAACCCCTTGACTCTAGCCCCTCCTACCACGTGCCCATTTTCCTTTCCACATGTAAAGAACAAGAAAGCTGGTGCAGGTGTGATGGTGAAACGACCAGGGCCCATGAATCAGTTTCAAAAGGATTTGTTCATTTTAACACATTTTAATAGGGCCCAACTCTTAAATGAATCTCCACCAAAGCATAACAGTCATGCCTGAGTAACAACTAAGACTTCATCTGTATATGCATATCAGTTATCTATTTCTGTGCAACAAATTTCTACAGCCTCAACAGCTTAAGACAACGATACTTTCTTTTACTTCCTTAGATTGTTTGAATTGGTATACAAAAACTTCCACACATTTAACATGCTGACCTTATAGAGTTTGAAGACATGCATGCGCCCATGGTAGACATGTCCTTGTATTCTTTTGCTGTTTCTTTGTTGTTGTTGCTGTTAAGAACACTTAATAGGAGTGTGCACATGTTTTTTAAGTGCACAATACTGTATTAGTTCAACAACAATGTATTATCCCACTTTTCTGTGGATCAGGAGTTGGGGTACAGCTGATTAACTGGGTCCTCTGATTATGGTCACAAGGCTACAAAGTGTTGGCCAGAAATGAGTTCTCATCTGGCGGCTCAGTTGGGGAAGGACCCACTTCCGAGCACCCTCAGGGTGTGGGCAGAGTGCATTCCTTGAGGTTGTGGGATTGAGGGCACTGGCTTCTCACTGGCTGTCAGCTGGGGCTGCCCTCAGCTCTTTGCAGCATGGCCACTTACTTCCTCAACCAGTAAAGAGCTTCTCTACAGACAGTCTGCTAAGACCATTTTTAGATGATGCAGTATAATCCCAGAAGTGACATTTGCTGTATTCGCTTAAGAAGCAAGTCACAGGTGTCACTGGTACTCAAAGGTGTAACTACCTTTCTGCAGGGGAAAGTCTAGCTTCCTTCAAAGGGCCTCTAGGAACCTTACAGTAAAGCCCCACCCTCATGCAAATAGTCACCTGATTTATATGATTTATTTCTATACAGTTTTCTGAAAGGAAGGCATATCTGTACCAGAAGGCTTTTGGATGGGAACATATTCATTAAAAATGAACCCTGTGAGAGAGGCCAATATCACACACACACACACACACACACACACACCCACACACACACTCACGTGCATATGCACACCTGATTCATCATATTGTGACAAGATGCTACAGATGTTATGTGCAAGTGTAATGGTGAAAGAGTCCCATATGGACAGGAGCAGGCACTTTCTTGCACCCTGACCATGCTCAGTCACTGCCTTGGAGTAGCCCAGGGTGAATCCAGTGGGGTGGGACCCAGGGCTGTCGGTCAACTCTGCTCCCTTTGTCATCTCCCCACAGCAGGTCCTTGAAGAAGGTCTGAGTGCCTGCACCTCCACCCGCACCCCTGCTGGGACCTCTAGCAGGGGATGGAGTCAGAACTCAAAGCCCACTTCTCTGATTGCACACTGAAGGGATTATTTGCTTTCCAGATAGTATTCTTTTATTTTAGAACTTCCACTAGAATGTTTGAAATATACTTTAATTTTCAAGGCTTTAACTAAACAATCCTTTGAAAGCTCTGATTTATAAAATTGGGAGTTCATTTACAGTTTAATTTAGAACTTTCCATAATACAGAATCTCAGGTAGGGAGAGGCTGTTATTTAGTTTTTAAGTCTACAAGATCATTTCACCGTGAAAGTGGTCGAGACTTCCACTGGGAAATAAAAGCTGGGGAATTCCACTTTCTTGGTGTTTTATTAGGTTTTATTTTATTATTTTGGTCCTGGGATTATTGAACACATAACCCACAGGTTTTTCTTATCATATATACATTCTGTGTGTGTATATACATATACATAAAAAGAGAGAGAGATGAGGGAAACATGTACACATACATATGATGTATGGTCTATATTCAGTTTATACGTGTAGATGTACTTATGTATGTATGTATGTGTGTGTGTGTATATTTTTTGGAATTTTTAAGATTTTAAGTTGGAAACAAGAGAAATGGAAAAAGACATCATCAGATACCTCAAAATCATCCTTCTAAGGATATCCATTTCAAAGATATAACAAACTGTAATGGGATATTTTTTCACCTAAATGAATGAGGATAAAAAGTTATGCACAGAAGAACAACTCTGAAGGCAAACCTTAGTTATTTACAACTAAAAATGTTAGTGAAAAAAGTTATCATCTGAATATACATTTTCTTTAAAGCAGTTGAGTGTTTTTCTTGAACCAGCCAGTGGGCAATGGCTCATTTACCCTCAAAGCAACTGTAGACAATAAGAACTGTTAGTGCCTCATTTTAGAAGTTAGGGACTCAAGGCTTAAAGGGAAGATGTGACTTGCCCTAAATGATACAGTCCAAAGGTTTAGAGGTTTTCCTCTGTTTTTTATTCAATTTATTCACAAGCATATAAGATGATAGAAGCATGGGTTTGGCAGACTAGAAGTTAGATGTAAAGATGCTAATCATGAAAGCAATCTAAAATGCTTTCACTATTTTAAGCAGCTCTACAAAATTAAATTTAAAAACAACCTATGAAAATCTGAAGCTAATGACATGGTTGGTCTGCTGCTTATACCCTTCATTTTTTCCCACTTGAGGGAGGACAGATGATCTTTGCACATGTGAGCAGAACATGTTAGCAGATGAGGGGTCAGGGTGGTAAGTTGTGCCATTTTGGGGGTATAATTTAAGAACTGTTGGGGTAAAAGTAAGCAATCAGTGATGACAGTCTGCTTCTTCAGGGCACCATATACATTTAAATGTCAGAATCAGTTGTGAAAAGAGCTTTCTGTCACACAGATCCCGTAGGGGATCATATGCCACAAGGAGAAAAGCACAACTCAGTGCAGTAACTGCTAATCAAACTGAACAGAGCATAATTCATGAAATTGTCATCATAAATCAGTTTAGGTCCTGTGTGGGAAGAATGTGAAACATGGTGCTGAGACCCATCCCCACAGCTGCATGTAGAATTGTCTTTCTGACGTGTCAAGTCTGGCTCTTGTCAAGGGGAGCACCATGTGGTGGGAAAGCGAGGAACTTATGACTCCATGTTGCTAATGCCTGGATTACTTCCTATGGATGCCAGTATAATGCAGCATTTTGATGATCTTCGAATGATAACCCAAAACCTAAGTCCAAAATGCCAGAGCTATGGAGCTCGCCTGTGCTTATTTTAAACCCTAAAGACACTAGCTCATCCTTTCCGGAGTAGAATAAGCCACAGTTTAAGGAACCAGGCTCCAAATCAGACACTAATACTCAAATTAAAGGTTCTGAGTCTGGGCTTCCCTGGTGGCGCAGTAGTTGGGAGCCCGCCTGCCGATGCAGGGGAGGCGGGTTCGTGCCGTGGTCCGCGAAGATCCCACATACCGAGGAGTGGCTGGGCCCTTGAGCCATGACCGCTGAGCCTGCGCGTCCAGAGCCTGTGCTCCATAACGGGAGAGGCCACAACAGTGAGAAGCTCGCGTACTGCAAAAAAAAAAAAAAAAAAAAAAAAATTTGAGTCTGACAAAATAGCCTAATTTGGGAAAGAAAAGGGCACCATTGTCACTTGGGAAAGCCCATCCTTACGTGGAGAGAGCCATCCTTACACAGCTGAAACATTCTCTTTTTTTTTCCCCAGCTTTACTGATATAATTGACATATAATGTTGTGTAAGCTTAAGATGCATGGTGTGCTGATTTAATGCATGTATATATTGTGAAATGATTATCACAATAAGGCCAGTTAACACATCCTATATAACATAAGATTAATTATTTCACCCAACATAATAATCTTTTTTTTTTTTGGTGGTAAGAACATTTAAGATCTACTCTCCTAGCAACTTTCAGGTATAAAAAACTGTTAACTATCGTCACCATGCTATACATTAGATTCCTAGAACTTATCCATCTTATAACTGGTAGTTTGTACCCTTTGACTAACATCTTCCAATTTCCCCAGCTCCCAAACCCCAGCCACCAGCAGCCACCAAACTACTCTCTGTTTCTATGAGTTCAGCTTTATGGATACCACATGTAAGTGAGATCATACTCTATTTGTCTTTCTCTGTCTGACTTACTTCACTTAGCATAAAGACCTGAAGGTTAATTCATGTTGTCACAAATGACAGAATTGCGTTCTTTTTTATGGCTAAATAATATTCCACTGTATTAATATTGTACTTAAATTTTATTTATCCATCTGTCAATGGACACTTAGGTTGTTTCCATGCCTCGGTTTTGTGAATAATGCTGCAATGTACATGGGAGTGGAGATGTGTCTTAAAGGTAGTGATTTCACATCCTTTGGATATATATCTAGAAGTAGAATTACTGGATCATATGGTAGTTCTATGTTTAGTTTTCTGAGGAACCTCCATACTGTTCTCCATAGTGATGGTGCTGATTTACATTCCCACCAACAGTGCCCGAAGGTTCCTTTTTCTCTACATCCTCACCAACCTTTGTTATCTTTGTCATAATGGGCTTTCTAACAGGTGTGAGGTGATGTCTTGTTGTGGTTTTGATTTACAGTTCCCTGTTGGTCATTACTGTCAAGCATATTTGATATATCTGTTGGCCAGTTGTATTTCCTCTTTGGAAAAAATTCTATTCACGTCCTTTGTCCATTTTGTATTATTTGCCTTTTTGCTAATGAGTTGTATGAATTTCTTATATATTTTGGATATTAACCTTTAATCAAATATATGGCTAGCACATATTTTCTCCCATTCCAGAGGTTGCCTTTTCATTTTGCTGATTGTTACTTTTGCTGTATAGATGTTTTTTGGTTTGATGTAGTTTCACTTGTCTTTTATTTTTTTCTTTTGTTGCTTGTGCTTTTAGTATCATATTTAAAAAAATCATTGTCAAGACCAATGTCCAGGAGGTTTCTCCCTGTATCTTCATCTAGGAGTTTTAAGGTTTCAGGCCTTAAATCCAATTCAAGTAAATTTTTGTGAGGGGTGTAAGATAGTGGTTCAACTTCTTTCTTTTGCATGTGAATATCCAGTTTTCTCAACATCACTTATTGCAGAGACTGTCCTTTCCCCATTGAGTATTCTTGCCTCCCTTGTCAAATATTAGTTGACCATATCTATGTGGGTTTATTTCTGAGGATCTTAGTTCTGTTCTATTGGTCTATCTGTCTGTTTTTTTATGCCAGTAGCATACTGTTTTGGTTCCTATAGCTTCATAGTATTGTTTGAAGTCAAGAAGTCAGCTTTGTTCTTCTTTCTCAGGATTGTTTTCCTATTTGTTATGTTGGAATGACAAAAGACTGATATCTGTTTGTTACATTTCCTGTGAAAAATGCCATTAGAATTTTGATAAGGATTACATTGAATCCATAGATGGCTTTGGGTAATATAAACATTTCAATGATATTAATTCTTCCAATCCATGAACAAGGGATATCTTTCCATTTATTTGTGTCTTCTTCTATTTCTTTCATCAATGTGTTATAGTTTTCAGTGTACAGATCTTTCACCTCTTTGGTAAAATGTATTTCTATATATTTTAATATTTTTGATACTATTGTCAATGGGATTTTTTTTCCTCTTTATTTCTTTTTCAGATAGTTTATTGTTAGTTTACAGAAACAACTGATTTTTGTGTGTTGATTTTACATCCTGCAACTTTACTGAATTGGTTTGTTAGTTCTAAGAGTCTTTTTGGTGGAGTCTTTAGCATTTTCTATATATAAGATCATTTATTCTGCAAACAGAGACAATTTTACTTCTTGCTTTCTTATTTGGATCTTTTGTTTGTTTGTTTGTTTGTTGTTGTTGTTGTTGCCTACTTGCTCTATCTAGGGCTTCCAGGACTATGTTGAACAGGAGTATTGAGCATGAGCGTCCATGTCTTGTTCTTGATCATAGAGGAAAATCTTTCAAACTTTCATCATTAAGTATGAATTATCTGTAGGCTTGTCATATGTGGCCTTTATTATGTTGAGGTATGTTCCTTCTGTATCCAGTATGTTAAGAGCTTTTATCATAAATGAATATAATGACTGAGAATAACAGATCCAAGCCAATTTCATGATTCAACCAATTAAACAAAAACAAAGAACCAAGCATCTTTTCCAACCACAAAAAAAGAACAATAACAAAGGAAGTTACAGGTATATGAAATGATGTGAAAAGATTTAAACTGCAATAATCTGCCAAGTAAGGCATGGGGTTTACGAACAAAACCTGCCTTTAGGTGTTAGGAGAATGGAGAGATCCAAACGTTAGGAAAAGGGGCAAAGACAATCATCAGGAAAGAAGCAATATTTGAAGTTTAATACTGAAGGTGGGATAGGGTGTTACACATCCTCTCAGTTCCAAATAAATAAAATTATATGTATGTCTTGGAAAATAATGGGTTAATAATATCTGAAGAAGTACATTGTGTAGCCAAGCTGTGCTCACCTGAATAGTCAGACTCCACTTGCAGAAAGCATCTCTCCCTCTCAACCCACACACCGAGCTCCACTCCTGGGTGCTTGAAACTATGGCTTGAGCATGAAATGCACTGATACCTGGCCTCAAAGCCTCTACTCACAGGGCCTGTGGTGCATGAATGCATTTTATTTTATTTTAGGTAGGAGTATATTGTCATCTTTGGGAATCGTCTGCATAAAACACATTCTCAAGATTATCTAAAATAGGGGACCCAAACACCCTGGCTGCAGACCAGTACCGGTCAGCGGCCCACTAAGAACCAGGACACACAGCAGGTAGTGAGCAGTGGGAGAGCCAGCAAAGCTTCATCCCACTGTCTATCACTCCCCATCGCTCATATGACCGCCTGAAACATCCGCCCTAGCTCCCCCCTGCCGGCCCCATCTGTGCAAAAAATGCCTTCCGTGGAACTGGTCCTGGGTGCCAAAAATGTTGGGAACTGCTGATCTAAAATAATCAATGATCATTTACTTTAAAACAGTTCTCATGTCATGTATTGCTATCATTTTCTTCCTAAAAAGGTGAGGAAAACTAGCAACTTCTGTGGATTTTGATGCCTATGGGTTTTGCCACATTATATGCCACAAACAGCACAGGCTTTCCTAAGATTAAGAAATATTTCAAATCCTACATTCACTGAAGTTCTAAAGCCAAGAGGAAGGCAGACCAACACAAAGCATGGGATCACCCAAACACTACAGTGTTTGTTCTTATTTTACCTCTAATTCTGAAGACAAAGGAGGGCATCCACATAAGGAAAAGCCAGGATTCATGTAAAACCCAAGCCACTTATCTTGAAAATGGCCAGCCTGTTAGCATGTGAGCAACAGAGATGAACATTTTAACAGCAGGGGGAAATCTCAACAGGGAAACACTCTATTTATAAACTAAGTAGAAAATGCATATATTTCATGCTCATTTTAATGTTTCAGGTGAATGCTTGTTTCTATAAAGATCTGAGTCCTTTCAATTTTCCAACATTTACCCATTCTGCAATGTAAGCAATCTTTTTATAGTGACAGTGGCTTTCATGATGTTCACTTCAAGAGGAAATATGCATTTTACTCCTGGCTTGATCTTTAGTTTAATTTCCAATGCTGGAAGTCCAGGTGGGAAGTGGAGCTCGCTCTTCAATTTCAAGGCAATTTCTGTTTCCAATGAGGCAGACCACTAATTGGACAGGTTCACCCCATCTGCTTACTGCAAACCAAGCTCCAAATCTCCGAGACAGTATCAGCCTGGTTCTCATTAATATTTAAGCAAAGAAAACTGCCAAATTAACAATCTAATTATGATTGAAGTCCTACACTTGGCAGGGATCTACCACGCTGTCCCTGTTGGGTTCAATTTCTAAAATTGGTCATCTGGCAGACACCAGAGGTGTCTGGACCGAGACTCTGACAGTTTAGCTGGGGCCACCTGGTTTCAAGCACATCGTGCAAGTGCCTAAAAAGGAAGTGTCTGGTCAGAAAACACTTCGAGTCCTCAGGCACCTGCCCCGCTGTAAGTTCTCCAGTTCTACTGATCCCAATAAGAGCAACAGTGAATTACACAATATATTAAAAGAGCATAACCTCACTCAAAACAAGGTGAGCATCTCTGTGGAGCAGAATTAGGACCAATGTGAGGTGTTGAGCAGGGGCCAAGACACAGATGTCAGAATCTGATGGGAGACCATTCCTGCAGCACAGTGGATGAGAGCCTTCTGTGAGCAGGGAGAGTGAGGCTCACTTACCTGGTGTGAACCTGCAGTGCTGGGAGGGGGGTGAGTGGGGGAAGCTGATATGACAGGTCTGAACTAGATAACTGGTGAGCACAGAAGCAGTAGCCTGTGTGCAAACAAGAAGATGAAAATAAACACATCACACACACACACCATGTACACACACACCACACACACCATACACACCACAGACACACACACACCATATACACCACACACACCACACATACCATATACACACACACACCACATACACCATACACACCACACACAACATACACACACCAAACACACCATACACACCACACACCATACACACAACATACACCATACACACTACACACACCACATACACCATACACACCACAGACACACGCACACCATATATACCCCACACACCATACATACCATATATACACACACACCACACACAACATACACACCACACACCATACACACAACATACACCATGCACACCACACACACCACATACACACACACACCACACACCATACAAAGACAACACACACACCACATACACACACACCACACACATCACACACACTACAAACACACACCACCCACACTCACACCACACACACCACACACACCACACACACTACATACACCATACACACATCACACACACCATATACACACACACCACAAACACCACATACACACAAAAACCACACACACTACACATACGACACACACCATATACACCATACACACCACACATACCATATACACACACACACCACACACACACCACACACACTACATACACCATACACATCACACACAACACATACACACACACCAATACACACATACCACACACACCACACACACTACATACACCATACACATCACACACAACACATACACACACACCAATACACACATACCACACACACCACACACACCACACACACCACATACACCACACATAGCCCATACCTCATACCACACACAAAACACACACCCCACATACAACACACCAGACACACAACACCCCTAATTACACATACACTGCACACAATACACAATACATGCATACAGCAAAACACCCAACAAACATCTCAAACACACAAACACACCCCACGGGACTTTAAGATGAGCTTAGAATCAAAAGTTCCAATGCACCTGAAGAAGAGCAGTTCCATGGAAGTTTGAGCTTCACAAACTTGACTAAAGGAAGCAGTCATTCCAGAGTAAATGCAAGTAATGAAACAGTCTTCCTAAAGAAGGAATGATGTCTAAGAGCCATAATAAGAAAGATAAAACAAATGGCTGATACAAAACAAGCAGAAAGAGATTTTTTAAAGGCCTATAAGAAAGTACAAAAAATATAATTTCAACAAAATAAATACTGGATAATAGAAAATCATCAGAGCATTAAAAGACAGTACCAAAATAGTGAACCTAAATACTGAGAAATAAAAAGATAGAAAATGTGAAAATGATCCTAAAAAGATTAAAGATAAACTGTGAAGCTCCAACATTCACCTGGAGGAAGGGCTGGATGGAGGGTGAACAGGCAACGTTTGCAGTTATAATGGCTTAGAAATTCCCTTAAGTAAGAAGACAGTTCACATGTGTGTTCTGAGTGCATGCCAAAAGTGCATATTCAGTGCTCAATAGGATACATTTAAAATCTGTGTCTAGGTCTGTTATAATAAAAATGATGATTATCAAAAGTGGAATGAAATATATAGACGCTTTGGGGAAGAAGAAAAAAAATTAACCCACAGAAGGTTGGTAAGCTCTTAAATAGATGTTAAAATTAAGCACCACCTAGAAAAAGCAATGAAAGGATTCAGTCCGTCAATTAAAGGATTTAGTTCAGGCAGATAGCATGATTGTTAGTGATATAAATTGAAGCATCCTATTCAAAAGTGCAATTCCAAGCGCAGTGGAACCATATACTTGTATCATGGTTATGTCTGAGTTCTGTTCACCCTGTAGTCTGTCTACACCTTAAAGTCTGCAAAAACAACCCTCCTATTTACCCTTTAAGTCGTGCCCCCTCCACCCGCAAACACCTGTGACCAAAAAGCCTCTGTCTCCCACTCCGCAAGATCAAGTCCCACTTAATAAACTCTTCCATCATTACAAGAAAACATGATTTATATCTGTACTGCATTTTGCAAGCGAAGATCTACTAGTTCATTAAATGTTAAATAATTATGTAAATGTCTTTAAGACTATTTTATAATTTGCACAAACCTTCCATGGAGTTTTATTCATAAGTTTAGATGTGTTTCAGTGGTATTTGGGGAAACTGGTGAGCAGGCATTTTTGTCAGGCTGGGAACCATGAAACACATTATATCACTTTTTCCAACATAAAGTGGAACGTTGTTTCCTGTTTCCCAAAAATTCAGTATTGGATTAGATTTGGATAATGAGAGATACCTGTGTTTGTAATATAGTCATTCTTGCTGACACAATAGATGTATTTTCACTTTCTGATTTAAGATTTTGTGGTACAGCAATGAAAGAAACTGGTCTACAGAAACCTCTTTGATGGATCCAGCATTGTAAGTGGGCTCCAGGGCCCCTCAGTGGGACCCCATCAGGCCACAACTTGTCCATTGCTTCAGGATTGGCCCTATCTGGTTCTTGGCCTGGGTGTCATTCCTCTCCACCACAGGAGCCCATCCACCCCTACTCTAGCTTCTGAGATCAGTCATGATGTGAATAAGAGAGTGGTAAGTCCTGCTCTCCAGAATTCAGGAAACAGCTTCCTGCAAAGACCCACCCCGTTCCAGATGACTTAAATAAGACTCTGGGATAACCCCTTTGTTTATCTATGAAAAACCCCAACACAGACCTCTTGGTTCCCATTCTTTGCCTCTTAAAGGATTAGCTGAATTCTTTATGCCCACTGACCAATCTGAAAAACGTACCTGACTTGTCCAGATGTCTCTCCTCCTCCCAGGCCTCTGAACTTCGACCCACCTTAGCTGAGCCAGCAGACAACCCCTCCCAAGAATCAGCAACCTACAAGGAAAGACTTTCCCTGATCAACTGTCCCGTCATCGCACCGAGTCCCCTACACCCAGTTCTTTGTAGCCCTGTCCACACCTCATTACAAGAGAGCTCCTAGCTGCCTGCTCTTTGAGACACCTGCAGGTCTCAGGCTCAGAACACTCTCCCTACAGCAATAGACCTCTGCCTTTACCACATTAATCCCTTCAGACAAAGGCTCTCTTTGCTGTTAACCAAGAATTCCAAGAACAGAGATCTCGTTGAAGCAAAATACAAAAATTGCTTATATTGGGGGTTTGTTAGGACTGCAGCCTGGGAAGCACAAATTTACAAAAGCACTTGAATTGTGTTCCACAGGACCCCAAAATGGGGGAAGCTTCTAAAGGCAAACCCCCCCAGCAAGGTTACATGAGCTGCTTGTCAAGAATTAGGATTGGACCTGGCAAGAAGTAAGGGTGCTTGTTAAGTAAGGATTGGTTGAGGTTTGAAATGATTACATATTTGTGAAGCAAAGGGGACTTTGAAACCACAAGGTTGTAGCTGGCAGCTGTTAGCAATGGCTTGTGGTGTCCTTGAGTTTGATACAGTTCAGAAAGTTCAGGTTCTCAGTGATGCAGGGAAGTGTCTGAATCCCCATCCACAATCCACACCCCACAAACACCAGCTCCACTTCGGATGCCTGAACCATAGATACTCCATTTTGATGTTTTAAATGATCTTAAATGTATGATCATTTCCTAGGTCCAGGTATGTCTTTACCTGACACCGTGCACCCACATCTTTATAACCTAGACCTTGGGTCTAAGTTTTTATTCCTGAAATTCTGTCGGGACAGGAGTTCTGTCCTTAAATTTCCAGCTCAGGGGCCAGAACTTCCTCAGCTGAGAGATACTGTATCAACGTGTGAAAACTGCAAAATCACTGTTCTCTGTCAGCCTCTGACTACACAGAGCCCTGGGATGCTTCAATGTGGTTAACTCAGTGCACCAGTCATTCATTCCATAAATACTCATTAAATCACATGTGCCAATGCACACAGCTAGGCTGGGCTTCCTCTGTGCTTTGCGGCTGTGGGCATCGCCCACCTCAGCCCTGTGCTTAGGTCTCATCTCAAGTTCAGGTTCCTTAGAGACTTCCCAATCTCACTGTATCCCAAAACATGGAAAAAGCATTCATTGCAATACTTCTATTCAAAATAACGAGAAAGTATTGAGTGAGGGCCATTCACAAAACCTGTGGTTGCCAAAACATTTTTCAGGGTTTATAACATTAAAGCAGATAATGAACAATGTAATTGCCCTTCCTTAAAGAAATGGATTTTAAAATTTAGTCCATTTATAAGATGTACCCTTATAAAACATTTAAACAAGCAATCTAGATTTTAATGAATCAATACAGTTAGATCTCAAAAATTATGCTGAGTTTAAGCATTTTGGTTTAAATTGCTTTAAGGATTATAAATATTAAATTCCCAAGAGACTGGTCTATCTCCCAGATACCAAACTATAAAGCAAGTGAGATATTTTGGCAACAATATTTTCCTAAGATTAATATTTTGTGAATAACTTGAATTAAATTGTGATTAGCTCTATATTAGGATGTTCACTACTTTCTGCCATAGTAAACATCTCCTAAATAATTTCCTCATGCTTGGAATCCATGCATAAACTCTGCTGAAATAATTTAATTTGGAAACCTAAGGTCATCCCAGAAGTAAGTTGTACTCATGAGAATCTTTTTCCCTTTGAATTTTTTCTGACTTACATCAACATGAGCTTATGTGGGTAAATGACACATCCACTTATGCACAAATATTTCCATCCCTGCATTGCAGATGTAGAGGATTCTACAGTAGCCAAACACGGCCAAAGCATCATCGTCTCTCAGTTGGAGGAACCTCTGTTCAGATCCCAGTACTTAAGAAATACACTATTGTGTGCCAGGAAATATCAGATGAAGTGCCTAAGTATCTTCCTGACCTCCCATTGTCACCTCAGTGACACGCTGCCCTCTAGAAAAAAAGGAGTGAGTGCAGTGGATACAGCATAGGTGCAGCATCAGAAACCTGGCTGGTTCAACGTCTAACTGTCCCAATGTCAAGGCTGTGACTGTGGCCAAGTCACCTAAAAACAGGTTCTCACTGGTTCTCCTTCGTCTGCCAAATGGTCAAGGTCCCCTCTTGGTGACATCCTTATCCTGCAGCCAGATAACACCTGCCTAAGCACTTGGAAGGCTAAAAGCATGACTGACGTCAAAGTCACGAACACCAAAACCAGAGGAAACAACCTTACCTGAGAAGGTGAGGAGGAAAGGTGCTGACAAACAACTTTGAGGAGGAATGGAATTTCTAAGACTAAGGGAAAAGGGAAATGTACTAAAGTGCTGGACTCTGGTTGATCAAGTTATTACTGATGAGGAAGTAGGTTAACAATTCTGCTGCCACCCTACGTGTATATGACACTGGAAGTGAACAATTAAGTAAGTGGGTCTTGGATGGTGGGAACCAAGCTTCTCACTGATGGAGTGAGAGTTAACAGGATGAGCAACAGGAGGAGGCTAGGACGATCCATGTGGTGAAGGGTTAGGATTGGAGACACCCATGTGAACTCATATCTAGCTTCATATAGATGCTTGGTTGCATATAGAATATTTATAGGTATGTGCATACACATGCTAGTATACACACATATATTTCCTTGATCTGTCAGCTGAGAGGGCTTAGAAACACTTAGAAAGACACTCCAGTAGCAAAGAGCACATCACACACCCAGATCTCAGCTTCTACCACCATTCTTCAACAAAAGGAAGAAGGACTCCTTAGAGAAATGGCTGATTCTAAGACCAAGCAGAAAATATAAAAGATGTAAAAAGATATTGAAGTTCTAATCTCCCGTACCTGTGAGCATGACCTTATTTGGAAATAGTCTTTGCAGGTGATCAAGTTGAGGTCATTAGGGTGGCCCTAATCCAATATGGCTGGTGTCCATATAAAAAAGGGAAACTTGCACACAGAGACAGGCACACACTCAGGGAGGACACAGTGTTAAAGTTGGAATTATACTGCCACAAGCTGAGGAATGCCAACGATTGTCAGCAAACCACCAGAAGCCAGGAGAGAGGCACAGATTGGATTCTCTCTACTGCCTCAGAAGAAACCAACTCTGCCTTTATTTCAGACTCCTGGCCTCCACAACTCTGAGACAATACTTTTGTGTAATTAAGCCACCCAGTCTGTGGTACTTTGTTACAGCTGCCTTAGCAAACTCATACACTTGTTTTTCCTTCTTCTTTTTCTTCTTTTTCAGCATTGCTTTGCTTATTGCTTTGCACATGATTTACAGCCATTCACTTCTAGGGCTTCACATATGAAGAAGAGAAACCTTCCATTTCTGTGAGTTCCAACATGGACCGTTCACTCACTCCTTCACCTTCTTCCTCTTGTCCACTTTCACCTTCCACCAGACAAGACCAGCGACAAGACACTCTATCTTACCTCTTTCATCACCAAACCCTACTCAAGAAGCTTTTTTATTCATTAAGAAACCTCCATTTTAATATTGCCTTATTTATAAATGCTATTTTGCAAACTCTTTTTGCATTAATTATATGTGTTTAACATTTATTTCTTTATTTATGTTACATTATATGTTCATTTCAATGTAGAAGAAAAATACAATTTGCATCTGAGTCTGTACAATATCATTGCATACTGCATACAAGTGAACAGTCTAATGAGTTCATTAAGTGCCAAATAACAAGGTGACTGGTATTTTAAATTAGTTATATTGTGGACAAATCAGTGTAGGGTTGTTAAAAATGTTTTGGTCATGTTCAGGTAAAAAGGTGATAGTTTGGGCTTCCCTGGTGGCGCAGTGGTTGAGAATCCGCCTGCCGATGCAGGGGCCACGGGTTCGTGCGCCGGTCTGGGAAGATCCCACATGCCGCGGAGCGGCTGGGCCCGTGAGTCATGGCCGCTGAGCCTGCGCGTCCAGAGCCTGTGCTCCGCAACGGGAGAGGCCACAGCAGTGAGATGCCCGCGTACAGCAAAAAAAAAAAAAAAAAAAAAGTTGATAGTTTTGTTTACCCTGGGACATTATTTTTGTCCATTTATGGCTAAATTGTTTTCCCACATGAGTTTTAGGAGCCAGCACTTCCAATGGTCCTCAAAGTATCTGTGGTGAGTAGGGGCACTGAATGCAGACTGTGATATACCTCTAACAAATGAAACTTAGGTTTGTGGAACAAACCCTCAGATAACCATACTGCTTTTAACACAGATTTTCGAGCTTGCTATTGAACCTTTGTGGTCAACAAGCCATAGGATCAATGTACACACCATCAAATCCATCATCTAATGGCAAAGACGTATAAGATACAGGCCTTGATCAGATCCTGGAAGCACAGAAAATTGCGTCACAATTTGGTTCAGAATCTCATGGAACTTGCTCCTTCTATTGCCTCCTGTCCTAAGACTTCACAAGGAGTTCCTTATGGTTGGTTGACTTAGGAATAAAAATAATAGTCAGTCCTGATATATAGATAAGTTTTATAATTTAGTGGCCCTGATCAGTGGTTGATGGCTGTAACATTATAGCATCATAGAGAGATGTTCATAAATGACCAGGGTTGAAGATAAATTCTTCCAATGGCCAGAACTTTAAGCAATATTTTATATTGTCCACTTTTTCTCAACTAAAGCACAGCAGAGAAAGGGCTCCACACTGGTTTACAAGCTGCAACCATTGGGTTTGCAAGATGGTCAGGGATTTGGAATGAACTGGCCGAAAGCATGGGGAAGAGGTATATGGAAGGGTCTTGAAGGCTGGGCGTAGGCTGTGAAGATGTTTGGAAACTGTGTGAATACCTACAAGAGGGCATCTCTGCAGAGGAGCCTATCAAAACCAGGTGGACCAGATGACCTCTTCCCTCAGATGTCCTCTTTCCTCGACCACACCAACACCAAACAAAATGGCAGGATATTTGCTAGGAGGCAACACATGGCTTAAAAACATGGAATTCTTATCACTGATGTCAATCTGGGCTCCTGTCACTGATGAGTTTCTACTCTAACAATATCACTGTGCCCTGACACGGTCATCATTCCTTGAGGGGACCCTTTAAGTACCTGTGCCAAGTTAATTATATGAAATGCCTTACATCGTGGGAGGAGCAATGGTTTGTCTTTCCTAAAATAGACATGTATTTTGGATATGGATTTGACTTTCTGACTTACAATGCTTCTTCCAGCACCAACATCTGTGGATGTCTGAAATGCCTAATTTGACATCATCGTACCTCATCATCCTGGCTCCTAACAGAGCAGCCAATGTCACAGCACAAGACATACAGTGATGGACTCATGTCCACGGAATTCTCTGATTTTAATATATAGCTTGTCATTGAGAAACAGACAGTCAGATGAACTAGTGAATGGAGCTACTAAATCTTTAGTTATGGTTCCAGTTAAGAAAAAAATTTCTGAAAATCTGGAGGACTATCTCACAGGAAGCAATATTTCTTTAAGTCTACTGAACACATTATATGGTACTATTTTTCCCAGAGGCGATACGGACATATCTGGGAATTTAAGGGATAAAAATTGGGGATGCTCTTCTCATACTTCCCTCTCACTATTATACCTAATAACAAACTTCACTGAATAAGGGGTCTTAACAGGGCCAGGTTTAGAGTAAGACAAGCGAGGCAGTTGCCGCACATGTAAAATTCAAGAAGCATGAAAAACTCAGTCACCTAGACAAGTAATATTTTAATTCAATTTTTCAAAAAACTCTGATGAATAAAATATCAAAAATTTAAATAAAGACAGGATAAGTAACCTGAGATAATTAAATTTTATTTAAAATTTTCACTTGGTGAAGAGAAATTGTCCAACATGGCAGTTCTCATTTGAAAATGAAATAAGCAAAGAAGTTGACTTTGAAAATATTATTTGATGAATAATATTATTCATCAAATAATGTTTATATTGTTTAATATTATTTGATGAATCTGTTTTTCATTAAAGCCAGAAAAGTAACATTATAATAAGTTCCAATTTTGATATAAATATTTAAACATGTTTCAAGTTCCAATATACCTACTTCCAACCTTTCAATAATTTTTCAACTATTTAATGTTGTAGAAAAATTATCCATTAAAATAAAATACATAAAAATATGTATATAAGGGTGCACATTTTTCCTTTTCTTGCGGGTTCTGATATAGTTTGGCTTATGTTGGATCCTGTCTTCATTTCAATTTTTTGGCATTTTTGTTCATCTTGTATATTTGGCATCAATATAGATTTTTAAAATATTGCATTAAAATATTATTTATCTTGATTATAGTTTTTCTGGTGCTTGAGGCAAATGCTTCACTTGGCTGCCCTAATTCCTATCCTGGGCATTAGTTCTTGTATTAGGATTTTCCAGAGAAACAGATCAACAGGGTCTAGATCTAGATCTAGATATTTATTATAAGGAATTGGCTTACAGACTATGGAGGCTGAGAAGTACCAAGACATGCAGTCATTAAGCGAGAGCCCCAGGAGGGACGATGGTGCGGCTCTAGTCTGAAAGCAGTGAACTCAGGACCTAAGAAAAGCCAGTGTTACAGTCTGAGTTCAAAGGCTGGGAAAAGACCAGTGTCCCAGCTCAAGGTAGCCAGGCAGGAGGAAGTGCACCTTCCTCATGGGAATATCAGCCTTTTCTTTCTATTCAGGTTTTCATTTGATGAGGTCTGTCTAAGTCAGAGAGGGCAACTTGCACTACTCAGTCTATCAATTCAAATGTTAATCTCATCCAGAAACAGCCACACATACACAAAATGTTGTTTGGCCAAATGTCTGGCACACGATTGTCCCAGTCCAGATGACACATAAAATTAACCATCACAGTTTCCAAGAGAGGAATAATACTACCAGGCCAAACAGCAAGGGCTCCACTGAAGCAAAGTTGAGACTAAGGCCATTTTGATGCCCAAGGCTTTGTATTTGCTGGAGTAAATGTTTCTAATTACCAGGAGGATTTGGGGGGAGTTGCTACACAGTAAGGGCAGGGGAAACTATGTTTAAAACCCAGGGGAAAAAAAAACAAAAAACAAAAAACAGGGAATCCTCAGTGTTCATTTTAGTACTCTCATGGTGATAAATGTAAGTGGAAAACTACAGTATCCTAATAAAAGCAGAATCACTGAAGTTTTAGACACTTAAGAAATAAAGGTTTGGGTCATTCTATCTCACCCAAGAAGACAATGCTGGTCAGCTATAATACTACCTGGGAATTAGGGCACATGGGATGGATAGACAATGATAGTAATGATAAATATCAATTGTTACAATTACAGAGTGAGGACTGTAGCAGCTACACACATTTCCTTTCCAGCTTATTACAATTTGTGTATATGAACCAATTTGTGTATATACAATTTGTGTATATGAGTGAGAGTATCTTTATTTTATGAGGCAGAGTTACATTTTCTATGCCAAGAAGACTGTAGAGGCTAAAATGAGAAGGACTTGAAAACAGGCAGAAGGGGATGTACAGATGCCAGGAAGTCCAAGGAGTGGACTGTGCAGGTCATGTATCTATTCTTCCTCAGCTCCAAGACTATGTGATGCTTGAGGCTGCAATTCTGAAGCCACTCTTCATGCTTTCTCACCAGTTTCCTGCTAGGTTCTGTGTGTGGCGATGCTGGAAGAGAATTGGAAGGCAAGAGGAGAGGAAAAGGTACTTCCCTCCTGGTTCCAGCATCCCAAGCATCTCCCACCACCACCCCAGCAGAGGGCAGCTATGGCTCAAGGTTCTCCCTGCCCTGGGCACTAACTTCCAGCACCAGCTTCACGGCACATTCTTAGTGTTCCAGTGTCTAGCTGTAGGGAGACTCCCTCTCAGATCTAAGCACCACTGACTCTTAGTCGTCCCATTCTGAGGTTTGAGCATCAGCCTCTGAGGTCCCTCCTCTGAGCTTCAAGTCAATAACCCAACTCTTCCTGTGTTTCCCCAAACTAGAGGAACTTAGCTGTTTCCTTCACTTAATTAATAAATGGGTCACTAGTAAACCCTGGAGGGATTCGGTGCTTTCAAGATTTACAGTCTGATTACCCCTTTTTGTCTTGTTAGACTTTCAATGTCTGTGTAAAAATGATTATGTCCCCCGCTGTTTGAAATACCTCACATGATTTTTGTTCTCCCAACTGGCCCTTAATGGATTTACTTCTTCAAGGGAAATCCACCCCTCCTGTGTGTGAAATACTAAGGGTTCTCTTGCTGTTTGTACCTGCAGTGCACCTTGCAAGTCCTAGTACTGAGGCCAATTCCTTCTGAGACAGACTATTATCCACCAGGGAAGTGTAGAAATGAGCAAGAATAATTTTGATGGGATAAAAAAATAGGTAAAACAAAAATATTGGACTGTGATGAGCCCAAGTCTGACAGAAAACCACGTAATGTGTTATGACACCTGGGCAGTGAAAAGATGGTCTTCAGAAGAAAAGAGATGGGGTTTGACTTTGCAAAGTAGATTAATTACCTTGATTTCCAGAGAACCAGCTAGAAAGAGGGCATTGTGAAAGGTGATTTTCAGCCCCCTATATTAGACTCTGAATAACTAAATAAAATAAAACTATTCCTGGAGAAAGAGAGGCCCCAGTGCAGTTAAATGGCTTCAGACTTTCAGTAAGCCAAGTGGGAGTAATCTCCTCTTAGCCCCCACCTCCCCCAAGAACTAGATACCAAGGTCCGGTCTCCAGGATCCAGGCTGAAAGGGCAGCCCTCAGTCTGCCTCACACCTCATGACGATGTTCTATGAGTTAGTTGGACTTTGAGAGCTGAGTGTCTACAACCAAGTGACAGCCCTTCCAAGGAAATGCAAGTCTTAGCAACCATCTTACATGTTCTGAAGTGAAGTTAGTTTCTTTCTCTTTTTAAGTAGATTCATCCAAAGACAAACAGTCCCTTTCTCCTCTCACTGAGGGAAACTTTCCTGAAGATAGACTAGCATGTGACATAACTACACCCCCAAGAAAATAAAGCTATGGGTGATGAGAGAATTATACAGTAGATTGTAGCAGTCAACCTGTGCATGTCAAGTATAATTTTGGTGTCTGTCTTGGAAATGATGGTGGCTATGCCAGCAAAACCAGGCACTGCTTCTATCTCAGAAAAATACAATCTTTATTGGATGATAATTGATATCAGCCATTCTTGAGGTCTTGAAAATGGAGCATTGAGAGTTGTAGGTGTGGATTTCTTAGTGCCTGATTTCTCATAGCCTAGGACCCACAAGAATTACATGAGTCACACTGGGAAGCTTACATGTGATGACTAACTCAGGGTGCAAGCATGTTTTAGAGACAGTCTGAGCCACTTCTATTGACTGGCCCTTGCTTTTACAAGTCATGATTTGTGAGTATTGTGGCTCTGAGGGCACACATATCCCTTTTGTTTATTTTGTTATATCTCTGAATAAACAAAGGGGATAAATTTACAGTGGTGAACATCATGTGATAACATTTAGCCTTACCTCATAACTCAAATGCATCCTGTACTGGCCAATATGCCATCTTGATGGTACATCAGAGATTGCTAGGATTTGGGGAGGGAAGGTGAATAAGTGGAACACAGGGGAATTTTAGGGCAATGAAACTGTTCTATACAATACAGTAATCATGGACACATGACGTTATACATTTGTCAAAACCCATACAATGTACAGAGCAGAGAGGATTCTAATGTAGTCTATGGACTTTAATTAATTGATAGTGTGTCAGTGTAGGTTCATCAATTTTAACAAATGTACCACACTACTACAAAATGTAATAATAGGGAAAACTGTGTGCTGAGGAGGAGGTGGTATGAGGGAACTGTGTTCACTTTCTGATCAATTGCTATACAAATATAAAATGGCTTTCAATAAATAAAGTCTTCCTATTAAAAAAAAAAGCTTATAAAATTGGATCTATAAAATTGATGTCCAAAGCAGCGGTGATAAACTCCTTAGAGGAACCATACTCAGTGAAAACCGAGGCAAGGAATGAAATCAAATAAATACCTGTAAAACTAATGTCAAAATACTGCAGCCTCTGATTGGAGACTACAGCGAGGTCCTGGTGGAAACAAATGTCTCCAAAAGCAAAGAAATTCATGAAATGTATAAGGTGTGTTAAGAGGATGCCCAAAACGCTTGGGAAGGAAACTTTGCATGGAACTGGAGACTGCTCATCATCTGGAGAAAATCCAGTGAAATACAAGTTGGTATCATCACGACAAGGCCAAGTGTTCCTTGAGTCTATTGCTGTCACAGCAACACTGTCCCTCAATGAGACAATTTGTGCTTACTAGGATTTAAAACCAATAGTTTTTAAATACTATCTACTTTCATAATGACCTGGTGGCTGGGATTCAGGTTGAAATGTGCCAGGACCTCTCCAGGGGCCCAAGAAGAAACCCTCAGGAAGCAAGGGGGAGCTGAATGTCAGAAATTAAGGGCAGAGGTGTCCCAAAGAAGGAGGGGCCCCAAGAGTGCAGGCAGGGTATGAACAATGCATACCATCTAGGTCTGGTCCTACGGGATCAATATCTCTCCTGATGTACCTCCTTATGGAACTTTCTGGAGCTTTCCGTGATTATCTCTGAGAACAATTGCTTTCTGTGCCCAGAAAACTAGACGAGACCTCTATGGAGTAAGTTACCTTGCCATATGCCTGACAATAAAGAGAGTAGAAACATATGCACTGATGAGAGGATTACCCAGGAAATCAGAAGCTCATGGCAGACACTCAGTAAGGCCTGGGAGACCCACTAGGTCTAAAAATTTGTAGCAATTTAGGAAACTGTCACTGAGGAAGAGAGAGAAAAATGAAATGTTTTCAGATCTCCAACTACTGCTGCAGAATACAGGACAGGCCACTAGCAATTGTCATGTTATTTTTCTCAAACAACATGTTTATTGAAAAAAAAGTAAAGTTAAATAGGGAAATAATAAAAGATGACAAGAAAAACAGACAAGCTATTATTTCCTGGCCCAAGTGGATGCTATTTCTCATTGGATGGCTAGTTAGCTGTGGCAACACCTGTTTACCCAAAGGCTCAATTTTCTTTCTTTTTTTTTTTTTTTTTAACATCTTTATTGGAGTATAATTGCTTTACAATGGTGTGTTAGTTTCTGCTTTATAACAAAGTGAATCAGTTATACATATACATATGTCTGCATATCTGTTCCATCTTGGGTCTCCCTCCCTCCCACCCTCCCTATCCCACCCCTCTAGGTGGTCACAAAGCACCAAGCTGATCTCCCTGTGCTATGCGGCTGCTTCCCACTAGCTATCTATTTTACATTTGGTAGTGTGTATATGTCCATGCAAAGGCTCAATTTTCAGCTACTTCATATTTGTGTTAGCAAATAGCTGTGATAAAGCCCATGAATTCATTTTTTTACAACCACCATAGATTGGAAAATTGTGCATGAGAGACAAAGTCCTTTCCTTTATTTATCTGTACTATCTGTATGCAGTGCTATGGACCACTGAGCTGTGTAACAAATCAACCACAATGTTACTGACTTAAGACAACAGTTTTATTGTTTTATAATTCTGGAGGGCAGACATCTGACATAGGTCTCGTCCACCCGGCTAAAATCAAAGTGTTGGCAGGATGTGGTCCTTCCTAGAGGCTGAAAGGAAGAACCTGTTTCCTGCTAATCCGGGTGGTTGGCAGAATTCAATTTCTTGTAATAGGATGGAGGCTCCGTTTCCTCCTTGGCTGCCAGTTGAAGGCTGTTTCCAGATTCTAGGAACCATCTGCCTGTCTTGGCTCATAGCCCCATGCCTGCATCTTCATGCCACCAATGACCAGCTGGGTCCCTCTCATGCTTCAGGACCTTCTTGCTTCATCTTTCACTGGTACATCTCTCCAACAATGCTTCTGCCTCCCTCTTCTACTTTTAAGGTCCACATAATTACACTGAGCCCACCCAGTGCATCTCCTGGGAGATCACCCAGAGTAATCTCCTTATTTTAAGATCTGTAACCTTAATTCTATCTACAAAGTTCTTCCGGGATAAAACATGTCCATGGATTCCAGGGATTAGGGTGTGGACATTTGGGGGCATTATTCATCCTGCCACACCTTCCAATGAAAGCAACCTTCGTGTGGTCCAGTGATGTCAAAATTCACACACCTGTCCTTGTACATTCTTGGGTCACAAGCTCATCTTTTATACCACTCTTTCCTACTCCCAAGAAACATTTATTTCCAGGATAACAGCAAAGACGAAGCACTCTAATTCTTGCTGATACACCTGTCCTTAGGGATAGTGGCACAGAACCCAGAAAGCCTCTTTCTCCTTCAGATCCATCACTAACAAAAAACTACTCTGAGCCCATCCTCAACGTTCTCCTAACCTCCCTACCAATGGTCTCTTCATGGTTCGGGGCAGAAAACTATGGACTGGCAGGGCTTCAGTCTTTCCTTGGAGCCAGATTCGGGCTCATGGGCACAGAGCATAGAGGGAAGGCCTTCAATGATATTTGATGACTGGCTACAGCTGCCCATTCTGCCCACTCTGCTCATTCATCTGGAGGACTTGGAGGGATCACAACTCCTCATCTCCCAGTTGCCAACCACTTATTTATTTAAAAAAAAATCATTATGGATATCACAATAAAAAGAGCCATTTACACTATGAAGGAAAAGCTTTTGGTTGGTACTTTGCCTTGTAAGGTCCTCAGTGCATTTTTCATACCCAAGTATGGTTGGTTAAAGGCAAAACCAATGACTCCAGAGTGTCAAGGAAATAATGAATTGCTTGCATTCTAAAATAAAATGCAAATACAGTTAAGTGGAGAGAGCAAGAATCAAATCCTAGATGGCTTATATGCCTGGACTTTGTGTGTTTATATGACCTAGACAAGTCAAGGATGTATCTTCTAACCTAAAAGGAAGCTAACAACTAACCCATTTCATCTGACCACCAGGGAAGGTGATGGGAATTAGGGGTTAAAAGTAAAACCAGGAATATCCTGAAACCTGTTAGAAAAAGAATCAGGAGACTTCAGTAGGGAATGACCCCACAAAGCAAAGTCATGGGGCTCAGGAGAGACACTAGTCAGGATTAACAGGGATCTTCCCTCTGGCATGTCCCTCACCCCCATTATCTGTGACATTGACTTGCATGTGCTTTGATCATGGGATGAGTTTTTTCCTTAAGAAAGCTTTGACAGGAACTTACCTGGTGGCTAAGAAGGTGGTTAAGAATCTGTCTGCCAGTGCAGGGAACACAAGTTTGAGCCCTGGTCTGGGAAGATCTCAAATGCCACAGAGCAACTAAGCCCATGTGCCACAACTACTGAGACCATGTGCCACAACTACCAAGTCCACATGCCACAACTGCTGAAGCCCACGCACCTACAGCCCCTGCTCCGCAACAAGAGAAGCCACCACAATGAGAAGCCTGCACACCACGACAAAGAGTAGCCCCCGCTCGCCACAACTAGAGAAAGCCCCTGCGCAGCAACGAAGACCCAATGCAGCCAAAAATACATAAATAAACAAACAAATAAATGAATAAATAAAAATTAAAAAAAGAAAGCTTTGATAATAATTACATAACAAGTTACAAAAAGTTAAACTTACATAATAAAAATCAGAAAAAAATTGTTATACAGGTTATAAAACCAAGCAAGAGTCTTCTGAAATATAGTGTCTATATTTGTACTTGCTACTTCACACTTCTCTTTCCTCTTCTCACTTGAGTAACACCCAATCCCATGCACAAGTTAATTGGAAATATCGAATCAAACTCACCGTGGGATCATGTGGTAGGTATTCAAGACCATCTGATGTCTTTGATTCGAGTACTTTAAAAAGTTATCACTTCCAACGGTTATCTAATTTGGTCTCCTATTGTATATTCAAATGAAAACCCAACAGGCAGACGAAAATGTTCGTGTGAAAATGCAACAGGCAGAATCGCAGAAAAGAATTCTTATTCAATTTCTTGAAAATAAACATGGCAAATTCGACTTCATTTCTCAGTAACACAAGATCCTTAGCCAGATTTTCCTTCCGTCCATTTTTTCTTGGTAATATATATACATGTTTGTTATCATTTTCTCTTGAATTTTCTTACTCTTTTCATCTTTTTAAACATTTTTCAAATATACGTAAGCCTTAAAAAGGTTTCAGAAGCTCTATTTTTTGGAATGTTGACATGGAAATTCTGATCCAAATTATTGTGTCCTTCACTTTCAATTTAAATAGAATATGTGAGTTCAACCAGATAAAAAACAAAACTGAGACATCATCTGCTTTGAAATGAGTAAAACCCACTTACAGTTGTCCTGTCTGTCCCTCCCTTCCTCCTCCCAACCATGGCAGTTCTAAGACTTCTTCACGACCACCTCCATTAGACGCCTGAGAAAGGGAGTTTTTGTCAACAGTCTTCTCTCCCCATCTGTGACAAGAACCTTGGAGTCCTGGCTCAGTAAGAAACATATTGTCTGGAGCCTTGACAACCTAAAACACTTTGAAAATGAATTCCATTTTCTTTGCCTGCTGTACGTACGTACTCAGCATGATTCAGAACCCCCAGGGCATGTGGTAAGAACAGAAGCTTTCGGAGTTAGTCCAATCAGGAACAAAATGAAAGAAACAGAAATAAGAATAAAGCTCACCTTGCTGGAATACACCTATTCCATTAAATCTTACTTAATACAAAGAGTGACATAAAAACACAATGCAGTCCAACAGCAAGTGCTTACGCTAAAAAACTCCACAGACCTCACCTGGTTTTATCTCTGCCTTTCCTCTCCACGCCAAGAGGGCTTTCCAGAAGTCAAAAGAGCAACAGCAAAGTAACCCACTTAAACCAAAACTGAAACTGTTTTCCAAAAGTCATCAGAACAAGTTTTGTTTTTCTCTTTTACCAAAGAACAAAAGCGCTTGAGAGGCGTTTCACCCTGAGTTTCACCTCACAGACAAGCACGTGAGCTGCAGCACCAGCCCCTAAGCAAGTGGGGGTCAATGCCTGAGCCTGGTGGGGCAGCAGACAGGGTGACATTGGCCCCAGGCTGCACGTCCTCTGCCTCTCTTGAAACTGAGGAGGATCCTGTGAGGCTCCTGGGCACAGAAACCCTTCTGTCCTCTGTTTCTTGTAGGACAAGACCCCAGCCTCTGTGACCTTCCCCGATTTCCAAAGGGCAGAGGTTGCTAATCAAGGGAGGATCAAACAAGCAACCACGATTAAAGGGACCAGAGAAGCTCACCCGATTAGAAGAATACACGCCCTTCACACCCGAATCTTGTCAGCAACCCCGCCCTTGAACTATTGCTATAAAACCCCTCATCAAATCCTCCCAGGTTGAGATGCACAGTTTTCAAAGGCAGTAACCCACCGTGTTCCCCTTTGCCTGGCAAAGCAATAAAGCTGTTTTTTTCTACTTCACTCCAAGCTCTCTCTGAGATTAGATTCAGCACCGGTGTACAGAGGCTGAGTTTTCAGCATCCCTGTCTGGAGACAACAACGACTCAGAGCCAGGAACAACCCAGCAGACAGGACACAGGAGAAGTAACTCCGCTTTCAGAGCACTTTGGAGGAAAAGCAGGTCATCCTCTTTCTCCGCGGGAGAAAGAAACTCCTGGTGGGAGCACAGCCAGCTCCACGGGCAGGGGACCCAGCGGCCACACGGGGCCGTGTTCTGAAGGGCCCTGTGCTTGCTTTGTACTCTGCTGTGGCCTTCTTGAACCTAATATTATGAAGAAGCGCCCTGCATTTTCATTATGCCTGGGCTGCACAGCTCTGTAGCTGTCCTGGGTGTGAGTCAGAAGAGCAAGCAGTCTGGAGCAGGGCTGTGAATCCTGGCTTCAGGCAACTCTGTCCTCGGCAGCATGCCATGTGATTTTCTAAATGCCATTTCTTGTTTTTAAATCGGAGCTCAAAATACTTGCTACCTCATGGCTGATATGCTGAACTCGTGCATAAGGACATGCAAAACACACAACACAGAATAAGTACCTAATGTGAGCTGTCAAGCTGAAAGCTCCAATTAGTATTTGTCAAACTGAACTAAATATTATTTATAGGGAGTGGAGGAGTTTGGGGGGGAAATGTTTCACCTTAACCACTTCTCTAACATCTCTATATGTTTTTACCCTGCCTCTAAACTCTATTTTTACTTCCATCTTCAGAAATATTTCCTATCATTTAATCTAAAATGTCTAATTGCATTTTTACTCTCATTATTTTTAGAAGAAAAAAAAAACATACTTTTTTTTCAAGAAGAAACAAATCAGTGGAGGCACTAACTAGACCGTTTCTCTCGGTAGAAAGAACTCCCTCTTATTTGTAAAGCAGGAAATGTGGATTATGTAGGATGGCAGCTTTTAAACGTTCATTGGCCATGAGTCCCACATGAAGAACTTATGATACCTTTCAATCCATGCCACTCACCACACTCAACATTGAAACCAAAGTTGTATGCAACTTAAAAAAATCCTGACTCTAACTTTTACTATTTCCTCCTCAATCTGACATGTTTCTGTTCTATTTCAATTTTATTTTCCAAGCTGGATTGTGACCCACTAGCTTCATTTCATTAGCCAGACTCATCAAGAAAAAAAGGGAGAAGACTCAAATCAATAGAATTAGAAATGAAAAAGGAGAAGTAACAAATGACACTGCAGAAATACAAAGGATCATGAGAGATTACTGCAAGCAACTCTATGCCAATAAAATGAACAACCTGGAAGAAATGGACAAATTCTTAGAAAAGCACAACCTTCTGAGACTGAACCAGGAAGAAATAGAAAATATAAACAGACCAATCACAAGCACTGAAATGGAGACTGTGATTAAAAATCTTCATAATCTGGGCTTCCCTGGTGGTGCAGTGGTTGGGAGTCTGCCTGCTAATGCAGGGGACACGGGTTCGAGCCCTGGTCTGGGAGGATCCCACATGCCGCGGAGCAACTGGGCCCGTGAGCCACAACTACTGAGCCTGTGCGTCTGGAGCCTGTGCTCTGTAACAAGAGAGGCCGCAATAGTGAGAGGCCCGCGCACTGCGATGAAGAGTGGCCCCCGCTCGCTACAACTAGAAAAAGCCCTCGCGCAGAAACGAAGACCCAACACAGCAAAAATAAATAAATAAATTACTAAACTCCTACCCCCAACATCTTCTTTAAAAAAAAAAAAAAAATCATCATAATCCATTTATGTGCTACAACATGCCATTTAGAAAATGTTGATCGAGGGGCTGCTTTATTGTGAAAAATTATATTTGGAGAAACATGTTCAAGACTATTGGTGGAGTCATGATCCCTCCTCCAAATTAATATGTTGAAGTCACTGCCCCAGTACCTTAGACTGCAACTATATTTTCAGATAGGTCATTTAAAGATGTGACTCAGTTAAATGAAGCTGTGGGTATGGGCCCTAACCCAGTATAACTTGTGTCTTTATAAGAAGAGGAAGAGACCAGGGGTGCACAGGCACAGAGGAATAAACCATGTGGGAACACAGCCAGAAGACAGCCATCCACAAGGCAAGCAGAGAGGGCTGAGGAGAAACCAACCCTGCCCACACCTTGATCTCGGACTTCCAGCCTCCAGAACCATGAAAAACTAAATGTCTGTTGTTTAAGCCGCCCCATCTGCGGCACTTTGTTACAACAGCTCGAGCCGACTAATACAGGGCCTTCAGTAAAAGATGCGGAACACACGTGATTACCTTGCTCCCTCCCAATATCCTCTTAAATCATAATAAACGGGTTAAGATGTATAAAAAGGTGAGAGTCATTATTTTGAAAGCTGGAAAGCAGGTGAATGGATAACACTTTTTTAGCAACAACAGCTGTGAAACCTAAGTTGGCATTGGGGGTCCCCAGCAAGTCGCTCTGTGCCTTAGACTTCATGGTGACTCCGGAACTGGGGAGCTGTAGCTGGGATGCCCCTAACATGGACCGAGGGCAGGGGAGGAAAATGGACATCCACTGAGTGTGACGGTGAAGCAGTGTGGCCACCAACTGCCCAACCCAGCCCACATCTGGAAGCTGCACCCTCCTCCTCCTCAGCATGTGGGATTCTGTCCTTAAGGGCTGCAGGCACAGCCCAGCACAGGGGTGCTGCGTGGAAACAGGAGAGCCAGTGAAAGCCACATACTGGATAGGGGTGGAAGAAAGAAATGGCAAGAAAACAGAGCCAATGCAGAAAGCAGAAACATTTTTGAAGAGTGTGTATTTAATGTCCTCAAGAATAGGGGAAACTTGACCTCAACTGAAGCGAGCAGCAGCATAACATCTCATAGTAGGAAGGTAACTAAATCTTAGCTATAAATGGATTTTTAGACTATTTTCCAGGTTGTTTTGATATTCAAAAATATTCAAAATACTTTTTTTTAAATTATTTTTTGGCTGTGTTGGGTCTTCGTTGCTGCATGTGGGCTTTCTCTAGTTGTGGCGAGCAAGGACTACTCTTCGTTGCAGAGCGCAGACTTCTCATTGCTTCTCTTGTTGTGGAGCATGGGCTCTAGGCACGTGGGATTCAGTAGTTGTGGCACCTGGGCTCGGTAGTTGTGGCACACGGGCTCAGTTGCTCCATGACATGTGGGATCTTCCTGGATCAGGGCTAGAACCCGTGTCCCCTGCATTGGCAGGCAGATTCTTAAACACTGGGCCACCAGGGAAGTCCCCAAAACATTCTTGTTTCAAAAATATTCTTATGCAATTACTTTGATATTCTGGTTCTTTCATTGTAATGGGATATATTCTTTAAAATGATGGGGTTGGGCTTCCCTGGTGGCGCAGTGGTTGAGAGTCTGCCTGCCGATGCAAGGGACACAGGCTCATGCCCTGGTCTGGAAAGATCCCACATGCCGCGGAGCGGCTGGGCCCGTGATCCATGGCCACTGAGCCTGCGCGTCCGGAGCCTGTGCTCCACAACGAGAGAGGCCACAACAGTGAGAGGCCCAAGTACCACAAAACAAAACAAAACAAAAAAAGATGGGGTTGCTGGGGCAAAGGGTGTGTGTCTATCAGATTATCAGAGATACATTTCAAAAAGCTGGAGCAGTCCTCATCTTGACCAGCAATGGCTGCTCACCTTGTTCCCTGAATCCTCCTCCAGACTGAAAGCTACAGTGCTTGCTATGTTTTGCTAGTCTGCTGGGTGGAAAATATGAAGGTATTATTGCTTTAGCTTTCATTTTCCTGCATGCTGGTGATGTTGAGATTTCTGACTGTATTTCCTCTTCTGTGCATCGCTCGCCCATCTCATTGCCCATTTTCCCACTGAGCTGTCAGTCTTTTTTTCTTATATATTTATAGGAGCACTTTTACTGTCTCCTATATATGAAACAGAGCCAGACCCTATGGGGTCTTCCCAGGACAGACCTGGGGTCCCCCATGTCCTCTGCCTGCCTCTTGTCTGTAGAAAAACTTGAGCCAAAGAATAAATTTAATCAGAGAAGTGAGAAAATGCAGAAGCAAAGGAAAGTAGTCAAACAGGACAAAATAATAATAGTTTAGTCATTAAACAAAGTCAGGAACCTTTAGTTCCTCCTCAAGGACTATAGATCATATTCTGAGCCATATCCTGTGAGCTGTCTGGTAGATACTGAAACACCCATCAGGTGGAAGAAGTTAACTATTAATACATGATGACCAGACTGTAGCCATGACATAAGCTGCCACAATTCTGAGAACTGGCCTCAAGGAAATAGGAACAAACTGACCCTGGAACTGAAGACTAACTGTACTTAAAACAATCAAAATTACACTGAACAGACCACTTCATGACCAATTTCAAGATGACCGTCAGAGCTGACTGTGCTGTTTCTTCCTGTAGCCCTCTCCCTCCTCCCATAAACCCCTGAAACTCCCCTTTCATAGCTCTTGCCAAATGATTGGCAGCAGGCAGCTGGCCTGTGGACATGAGTCAGCCTTCTCCCCTGGTTGTCAGCCTCTGGAATAAAGCAAACTTTCCTTTCTACCAACACTTGCTTCTCAAGTATTGACCTTCAAGCAGTGAGCAACCAGACCTGAGTTTGGTAACATAAATCCACATCATTTAGCCAGGGGTGATACTCAGAACATCTGGGAGAGCTGAGGCCACATTAGTGAGGGGTGGGCAGGTGATAGCAGAGCTCAGAGAGGTAAGGGGCCAGCTTTTGTTCTGAGGACAATGCCATGTGGGGTTTTGAGCACAAGTAGCATGATCTAATGCGCTTTTCAGAAGCACCATTCTGGTGCTGTGTGGAGTGTGAATGGAAGGGGCAAAGGGGAGGCAGGGAGGATGCTCAGAAGGTAGTTGAATATTCTCCTAAATCATTGTGCAGATGTTGTTTTATTTACTTTTTCTTCATGAATCTATGTGCAGTTAGGTCCATGTGTTTCCACACTTTGTGGAGCAGTTGTGGTTAGGACAAGCTGTCTGTCCATCTCACCAAGGCTTCCCAGCACACCAACAGAGTGGCCATTGTCAGGGTCTCTGATGATCTAAACCTTCCCATCCATGCTTGCCTCACCTTAGGTCTACCAGTCCGTGTTGACTTCACCTCATTACCCCCAGTAGCAAGAGGTTGCTCCCTCTGCCTGGAAACACTTCCTTCCTTGGATCCCAGGCACCCACTCTCAAGGTAAAGGATCCTGAATTATTTTACCAAGATGCAAAGAAATTGATCCTTGATGCTCTCATCTTATTAAATACCTGACCTCAGCCTCCTTGAACGGAATTTAATAAAACAGTAGGAAGGAAAATGCTCATAAAGGAACAAAGATGTAGGCTTCCTTTCACATCCTTTTGCATTGGATGTCAGGGTAGCACATTTCTGATGCAACTGCCCAGCTCCAAACTGCAGAGACTTCTTAGAGAAACCAGGACCGGCTTTGATGTGGCATCAGGGATGCTGGTTGCTCCTCTCCCAGATGGAGATCAGTGTCCTCGAGGAGGAATAGAATAAAGTTTCTACTCTATTTTTCTAGGACATTTAGAGTGAGTGATGCTTATAGGACCATGTAGAGCACATGGCATTTTAGAACTGCAGACAAAGACAGAGCTTTGGTACCTTCATATGCACATATTAGCATAGGGAAGAACGTACCAACCTTGTTTTGATAAGTAAATCTTTCCCATTCAATGCCACTGCTCTGAAAGCGCTATACAACGGCACAGAAGGGAAAGCTGTGTGGATCATATGTTATACAAACAAGTTACCTTCCTGTCATCAGTTACCTGGATATGGTCTGATTTTTAGAATTGAGATAAAACTCTGTGTGCCTATGTGTGTGTGCACCTGTGTATGTGCACATGTGTGTGTTCCTGTGTATATACACATCTGTGCGTGCCTGCCTGTGTATGTGCACATGTGTGTGTGTGCCTGTGTATATTCACATGTGTGTGTGCCTGCCTGTGTGTGGGGGGAGGTGCTCTAGAAAGTCCATTTAGCAGAGATCTAGCCTCACTTTGGAAGCCATAACAGAAGACTGCTATTTGCTCTTCAGGAAGCAAAGACAATTTTTGAAAGGGACACTCAGGGCCCTCAAGTGGTTTGCCAACATGATCCGGCTGGTGCTGTGGAGGCTTGTCTGGCTCGTCCTTGTGATCTGAGACCCTGGCTCTTACTCAGAGGCCTGTTGGGAACTGAAAGCTGGGCACACAGGGTGTGGGAAGGGTTATTTCACTGGATCCCCTCCTACGGGTTTCTGGGACTGCTCCCGATTCCATCAAATCTCAGCTTTCCGGTTGCTGGGTGTTGGTGTGTGAATATATGATATTACATTAAACAAGGATTCACAAACTCAGATTTGATGTGGGTGTGTTTCATTTATGATGTTATTTGTTTCTAAACTAATTTAAGAGGGTGTGTGTGTAAGGTTGACTTTATGGATATGTGGATACCATAATGGTAAGAGTGTGTACCTTTAATTCTAAAATGCCCCAAGAGAGTGTGCTGTTCCTTCACTGTACCCTCATGTCTACCAACGTCTGGGGGACCACACGCACTGCATCAACTAAGCCTCAGAGCATGAGCAGACAGTGGGACTGTCACCTGTGCTACGTTTGCAGCCTTACCCTCTATCTGCCTAGTCCATGTTTTTTTTCCTCATCAACACAGTCCTCCTTCCTGGATTCTTCTTCTCTGTCTTATATTCTATGCAACTGAACTAAATATTAAAATATTATATTCATTGAACTGGAAATTACTATTTCCCATTTCTAATTTGAAAACCAGGTAAGAAGGATTATTTTATTTCTCTCTTAAACAACAAACAGAACTAAATTACCATTTTATTTACATGATGAAGAAAGTTGTGTGTGTGTGTGTGTGTGTGTGTGTGTAAGACCTTCAATCAAATAAAGCTTCCCAATTCTTATAGAATGTCTACATTTTGGATCAAATTATCTACTTTTCAATAATACAAGAAAATACAACGTCCAGTTGTGTTTGAAGAGCTTGCCCTAAGAACTAGGCAGTTTCATCCGTGTTTATATTGCCAGGATCAGTGCATTTTCTGGCCCATATCAATCATTCAAAATGTGGTGAAATGAACAGAAACTTTATTGTGATGATTTTTTTTTTTTGAGTTGGGCTGTGAAGCTCTATTTTTAAAATTCTCTTTCGCAGTGAACTAAAGTTAGAAATGGAGAGAAAAAAATAGGCATTCAACCTTTTAAATATTTCCTCTTTTACGTTATATGAGTAGTAGAAGGCTGTCCCTCTTCACTGCAGTTCCGAGTTTAAGAATAAGCACTTCCTAAAGAAAGAGTCACTGCATTTAGATGTGAACTACAAATCAGTTAGGTACACATTATATTTCTATTGCCCTTTCTCACAGGAGAAGAGATTAAAATTAAGAAATCAAAACAGAAGTTTCCCCTGATCTCTAAAAATGATGGATACTGGCCACAACAGCAGAAAAAAAAGCATAGTTCTAATTGCTGGTTCTTGATGTTTTCACATAGCTGCACTGAAAAGAAACACTATTTTTTAGAGTTGATAAAATCAACTTCCCCTAGCATTTTTTACTGTATTTTTTTATTTTTTTGCGGGAACAAATGGCTGTTAGCTAATGGACTGCACTGTTCATGGTGCAGTTTGCAGAGGCTCCATATTTTCAACAGGAGTAGCTTCAACCATCTCCCTCTTGACTGATAAAATCACATGAACCTCGTCCAGGACAAAGAACTGTTTCTGCATAACTTTTAAGAGCAAAAGAGACTCGGAGAGCAATTTAATTTGGGGAAACGGAACATAATGGGGCTCAAACAAACTAATTTGTCCCTAAAGCAGATAAAGTAAGTTCAAGGTTGGTGTTTTCATAATCAGCCAAGTGTTGGAGTTGTTGTTTTATGATTTTCTATGTGAAAGCTGTGCTATTTGATTTTGTTTTTCAGATGCCCAGAAACCAGGCCAAACCCTGGTTCTGATCCAAGGCAGAGCTGAATTTGCCGAAAGCTGGCTGGTTATCTCTCGGTTGCCAGACGGAAAACATTTTTTCGTGACAAATTTTCAGAAACACCCATTTACCTCCACGACCTTCACATAAATCATGAGAAGATTCTGCAGCACAAAAGGCCCCACGGTCCTCAGGTCCCTGTGCCACGAGGCTCTGCTTGCCCGGCAGCTGCCAGGTCTCCTCCTCAGGGTGACAGGAATCAGCTGCTCTGAGCACTTATCAGCAATTCTGGGGCTTGGAAGGGATTTACTGCCTTGGGGCATCACTGGTGTTTAGTTTGCAGATTTGAGTAGCCAGGGGCGTTGTCAGGTCTACAGTGCATCACACAGAGCCTGATGGAGGTGCTCCCTCATCACCATCTGCTGTCTGCTTCCTGCTTAGGGAAGGCTGCAGGTGTGAGGAGTCTGCTAAATAAATGAAAACTCGTTCTGTTTCATGACCCAGGCTCTCTGATCAAATGCAGGTCTATATCTTCAGGTCAAGCTACTCTATTTTTAAACGGAGACATTTCTAGAAGAGTTATTACTTATTCAAAATATTCTGAGATTTCTTTGCTTATGTGTATTTTCAATAGCATTGTCATAAATGTATAGGGATATTATAAGATGTTTCTAAAAAGAAATTAAAGAGCTTGATAAATTGTCAAAAAATAAGCAATTCCTTTCAACCACTATCTGATAAAGAAGTAGAATCTTAGGGCTTCCCTGGTGGCGCAGTGGTTGAGAGTCCGCCTGCCGATATAGGGGACACGGGTTCATGCCCCGGTCTGGGAAGATCCCACATGCCGCGGAGCGGTTTGGCCCGTGAGCTATGGCCGCTGAGCCTGCGCGTCCGGAGCTTGTGCTCCGCAACGGGAGAAGCCACAACAGTGAGAGGCCCGCGTACCGCAAAAAAAAAAAAAAAAAAAAAGAAGTAGAATCTTAAAATCTCCTGGAAATACTCCTGATACCCTTCTCAATGGCCACGTACTTCCTCCTAAAAGGTTATCACTATCCTGACTTCCATCACCATCAATTAGTTTTGCGTGTTTTGAAGTTTATATCAATGGAATAATTTAGTATGTAGTATTTGCTTAATATTGTATTTGTGAAATTTATCCATATTGTTGCATGTGGCAGTAGTTTATTGATTTTCATTGCCTTGTAGTATTCCTTGGTATAAACGTAGCACAATTTTCTTATCCATTCCACTGTTGATGGTCAGTTGAGTTTTTCTGCAGCTTGGGGCTATTACCAATAATGTTACTATGAACATTCCATGCAGGTCTTTGGGTGGACATGTGTGGACATATTGTTGGGTGTTGTCTTACTTATCTAATGCTACATGACAAATCTCCTCAGAGCTCACTGTGCTGAACAATAATCCTTTGTTGTCTCCGTGGTTTCTATGGATGAGAGTTTTGGAGGGGCTCCACTGGGCAGTTTTTGCTCATGGTCTCTCCTGTGGTTGCTGTCAGCTGCCAGCTGGGCCTGAAGACACCAGAAGTCACGGCTGGCACGGGGCTGAGGAGCTGTTGCCTATCAACCTGGGGACTCAGTTCCTGCCCCTGGACCTGTCCCTGAGGCTGAGTAGCCCATCACTAGCTTTCCCCAGAGGGAGTCATCCAAGAAAGCGAGGATTTCCCTGGATCTATTTTCACTTTCTCTTTTGTCTCCTGGTTTTTAGTCACTTATTTCTGCCTCATGGTAGACCTGGTAATTATTTGCACAATGCTAGACACTGAGTATGGAAAAGATGTAGAAATATGTGAATCTCTTGCTGTGGTTATTTTCCTCTAATAAAGATGTGCATTTCTTTATTTAGAAGGCATTTAGATGATGAGTGGATCACTTCAATCTGGACTTGAAATAAGCTGGTCGACACTGAGCTTTCATTTTCTGGTCCTGGGGTCCTTCTTAAGAATCTGGAGGGTTTATAAGGCCACCTTCTCTTTTTTTTTTTTTTTTTTTTTTTTGCAGTACACAGGCCTCTCACTGCCGTGGCCTCTCCCGTTGCGGAGCACAGACTCTGGATGCGCAGGCTCAGCAACCATGGCTCACAGGCCCAGCTGCTCCGCGGCATGTGGGATCTTCCCAGACCGGGGCACAAACCCGCGTCCCCTGAATCGGCAGGCGGACTCTCAACCACTGTACCACCAGGGAAGCCCCCACCTTCTCCTTTGAAAGCCAAGTGTTGACCTCCTTCCTTTGTCTCTCTGCCAAAAGCTGCTTAAAGATCGGCAAGTGTCTGAAGGGAACAGAAAGGAATGCTCACCTTAATGCATTTCACTTTTCTCCATGACTTTAGCACCTCAAGGCTTGGATGCCTTGGTAACCTCAAACTCCAAGTTTTGTAGCAGCAGCAAACCTTAGTTTAGGTGTCCAGACTTTTGTTTGCTACTCTTTGCTCAGATCTTAAATTTCTGGGGCTCGCAATACTTATGAATTAACAAATTCCTTAAACAGTAAAGTATCACAGGATGCTGGACTCATCTCAGTGAGTTCCTCTAGGCCAATGTATGGTCATTTCTGGCTGCCTAAGTAGTTCTCTGCTGCACTTAAGCAAATCTGAGTGTTTGTTCTCAAGATTTTCTGATTGCTTTCAGTAGCAGCTTAACCGAAAGAAGATACTACAGCATCATGAGAAGCAGAAAATATACAGGTTTTTAAACCAGATGTGCATTTGGGATGCTGGAACATTTAAAGAGAAGAAGAATCCTTAAATGTTGTAGTAGTCAGAATAATGCTCCCCCCAAAGGGTCCACATCCTAATCCCCAAAACCTATGAACATATCAGATTATATGGCAAAGGAAAATTATGGTAAAGATGGAATTAAGGCTGTTAATCAGTTGATCTTGAAACTGGAAGAGTAACTTGAATTTTCTAGTGGACCCAATATAATCAACAGGGTTCTTATATGTAGAAAAAGGAGACAGAAGAGAAATCAGAGTTACAAAGAGATTTAAAGACGATGAAGCTGGCTTTACAGGTGGAAGGCCATGGACCAAGGAATGCAGGTGGCTTCTAGAAACAGGAATAGGCAAAAATACAGATTCTCCCCTAGGCTCCAGAAGGAAGGCAGCCCTGCCAATATCTTTGTTTTATCCCAGTGAGACCTCTGACCACCAGAGCTGTAAGATCATGCACTTATATTGTTTTTGCTTTTAACATCTTTATTGTAGTATAATTGCGTTACAATATTGTGTTAGTTTCTGCCATACAACAAAGTGAATCAGCTATATGTACACGTGTATCCCCATATCCCCTCCCTCTTGCTTCTCTCTCCCACCCTCCCTATCCCACCCCTCTAGGTGGTCACAAAGCACAGAGCTGATCTCCCTGTGTTATGCAGCTGCTTCTCACTAGCTATCTATTTTACATTTGATAGTGTATATATGTCAATGCCACTCTCTCACTTCATCTCAGCTTAGCCTTGCCCCTCCCCATGTCCTCAAGTCCATTCTCTATGTCTGCGTCTTTATTCCTGCCCTGCCACTATGTTCAACAGTACCAATTTTTTTTAGATTCCATATATATGTGTTAGCATATGGTATTTGTTTTTCTCCTTCTGACTTACTTCATTCTCTATGACAGACTCTATGTCCATCCACCTCATTACAAATAAATCAATTTCACTTCTTTTATGGCTGAGTAATATTCCATTGTATATATGTGCCATTCTTTATCCATTCATCTGTCGACGGACACTTAGGGTGCTTCTATGACCTGGCTATTGTAAATAGTGCTGCAATGAACATTGGGGTACATGACTCTTTTTGAATTATGGTATTCTCAGGGTATATGCCCAGTAGTGGGATTGCTGGGTCATATGGTAGTTCTATTTGTAGTTTTTTAAGGAACCTCCATACTGTTCTCCACTGTGGCTGTATCAATTCACATTCCCACCAGAAAGTGCAAGAGGGTTCGCTTTTCTCCATACCTCTCCACCATTCATTGTTTGTAGATTTTTTCATGATGGCCTTTCTGATTGGTGTGAGGTGATACCTCATTGTAGTTTTGATTTGCATTTCTCTAATGATTAGTGATGTTGAGCATCCTTTCATGTGTTTGTTGGCAATCTGTATATCTTCTTTGGAGAAACGTCTATTTAGGTGCCCATTTTTGGATTGGGTTGTTTGTTTGTTTTTTTATATTGAGCTGCATAATCTGCTTGTATATTTTGGAGATTAATCCTTTGTCAGTTGCTTGGTTTGCAAATATTTTCTCCTATTCGGAGGGTTGTCTTTTAGTCTTGTTTATGGTTTCCTTTGCTGTGCCAAAGCTTTTAAGTTTCATTAGGTCCCATTTGTATATTTTTATTTTTATTTCCATTTCTCTAAGACGTGGGTCAAAAAGGATCTTGCTGTGATTTAAGTCATAGAGTGTTCTGCCTATGTTTTCCTCTAAGAGGTTTATAGTGTCTGGCCTTACATTTAGGTCTTTAATGCGTTTGGAGTTTATTCTTGTGTATGGTGTTAAGGAGTGTTCTAATTTCATTCTTTTACATGTAGCTATCCAGTTTTCCCAGTGCCACTTATTGAAGAGGCTGTGTTTTCTCCATTGATATTCTTGTGTCCTTTATCAAAGATAAAGTGACCATATGTGCGTGGGTTTATCTCTGGGATTTCTATCCTGTTCCACTGATCTATATTTCTGTGTTTGTGCAAGTACCACATTGTCTTGATTACTGTAGCTTTGTAGTGGAGTCTGAAGTCAGGGAGTCTGATTCCTCCAGCTCTGTTTTTCTTTCTCCAGATTACTTTGGCTATTCAAGGTCTTTTGTGTTTCCATACAAATTGTGATTTTTTTTTTCTAGCTCTGTGAAAAATGCCATTGGTAGTTTGATAGGGATTGCATTGAATCTGTAGATTGCCTTGGGCAGTATAGTCATTTTCACAATGTTGATTCTTCCAATCCAAGAACATGGTATGTCTCCCCATCTGTTTGTATCATCTTTAACTTCTTTCATCAGTGTCTTATAGTTTTCTGCATACAGGTCTTTTGTCTCCTTAGGTAGGTTTATTCTTAGGTATTTTATTCTTTTTGTTGCCTTGGTAAATGGGAGTGTTTCTTTAAAGTCTCTTTCAGATTTTTCATCATTAGTGTACAGGAATGCAAGAGATTTCTGTGCATTAACTTTGTATCCTGCTACTTTACCAAATTCATTGATTAGCTCTAGTAGTTTTCTGGGGGCATCTTTAGGATTCTCTGTGTATAGTATCATGCCATCTGCAGAGTGTCAGTTTTACTTCTTCTTTTCAGATTTGGATTACTTTTATTTCTTTTTCACCTCTGATTGTTGTGGCTGAAACTTCCAAAAGTTTGTTAAATAATAATAGTGAGAGTGGGCAACCTTGTTTTGATCTTAGTGGAAATGGTTTCATTTTTTTACCATTGAGAATGATGTTGGCTGTGGGTTTCTCATATATGGCCTTTATTATGTTGAGTTAAGTTCCCTCTATGCCCACTTTCTGGAGAGTTTTTATCATAAATGGGTGTTGAATTCTGTCAAAAGCTTTTTTCTTCATCTATTGAGATTATCCGATGGTTTTTATCCTTCAATTTGTTAACATGTTGTATCACGTTGATTGATTTTCTTATATTGAAGAATCCTTGACTTCCTGGGATAAATCCCAGTTGATCATGGTGTATGACCCTTTTAATGTGCTGATGGATTCTGTTTGCTAGTATTTTATTGAGGATTTTTGCATCTATGGTCATCAGTGATATTGGCCTGTAGTTTTCTTTATTTGTGACATCTTTGCTTGGTTTTGGTATCAGGGTGACAGTGGCCTCATAGAATGAGTTTGGGAGTGTTCCTCCCTCTGCTATATTTTGGAAATGTTTGAGAAGGATAGGTGTTAGCTCTTCTCTAAATGTTTGAGAGAATTCGCCTGTGAAGCCATCTGGTCCTGGGCTTTTGTTTGTTGGAACATCTTAAATCACAGTTTCAATTTCAGTGCTTGTGATTGGTCTGTTTATATTTTCTATTTCTTCCTGGTTCAGACTTGGAAGGTTGTGCTTTTCTAAGAATTTGTCCATTTCTTCCACGTTGTCCGTTTTTTGGCATACAGTTGCTTGTAGTAATCTCTCATGATCCTTTCTATTTCTGCAGTGTCAGTTGTTATTTCTCCTTTTTCATTTCTAATTCTGTTGATTTGCGCCTCCTCCCTTTTTTCCTTAATGAGTCTTGCTAATGTTTTATCAATTTTGCTTATCTTCTCAAAGAACCAGCTTTAAGTTTTACTGATCTTTGTTATCATTTCCTTCATCTCTTTTTAATTTATTTCTGACCTGCTCTTTATGATTTCTTTCCTTCTGCTAACTGTGGGGTACTTTTGTTCTTCTTTTTCTAATTGCTTTATGTGTAAGGTGTTTATTTGAGATTTTTCTTGTTTCTTGAGATAGGATGATATTACTCTAAACTTCCCTCTTAGAACTGCTTTTGCTGAATCCCATAGGTTTTGGGCTGTTGTGTTTTCATTGTCATTTGTTTTTAGGTATTTTTTGATTTCCTCTTTGATTACTTCAGTGGTCTATTGATTATTTAGTAGCATATTGTTTAGCCTCCATGTGTTTGTATTTTTTACAGTTTTATTTTCCAGTAATTGATATCTAGTCTCATAGCATTGCTGTCAGAAAAGATACCTGATACGATTTCAATTTTCTTATATTAGCCAAGGCTTGATTTGTGACCCAAGATATGATCTGTCCTGGAGAATGTTCCATGAGCCCTTGAGAAGAAAGTGTATTTTGTTGTTTGGGATGGAATGTCCTATAAATATCATTAAGTCTATGTTGTTTAATGTGTCATTTAAATCTTGTGGTTCCTTATTTATTTTCATTTTTGTTGATCTGTCCATTGGTGAAAGTGTGGTGTTAAAGTCCCCTACTATGACTGTGCTATTGTCGATTTCCCTTTTCATGGCTGTTAACATTTGCCTTTTATATTGAGGTGTTCCTCTGCTGGGTGCATAAATATTTACAATTGTTATATCTTCTTGGATTGGTCCCTTGATCATTATGTAGTGTTCTTCTTTGTCTCTTGTAATAGTTTTTATTTTAAAGTCTATTTTGTCTGATATGAGGATTGCTGCTCCAGCTTTCTTTTCATTTGCATTTGCATGGAATATCTTTTTCCATCCCCTCATTTTCAGTCTGTATGTGCCCCTAGGTCTGAAGTGTGTCTCTTGTAGACAGCATATATACAGGTCATGTTTTTGTATCCATTCAGCCAGTCTGTGTCTTTTGGTTGGAGCAATAAATCCATTTACATTTAAGGTAATTATGGATATGTATGCTCCTATTACCATTTTCTTAATTGTTTTGGGTTTGTTATTGTAGGTCTCTCCCTTCTCTTGTCTGTCCTGCCTAAAGAAGTTCCTTTAGCATTTGTTTTAAAGATGGTTTTGTGGTGCTGAATTCTCTAAGCTTTTGCTTGTCTGTAAAAGTTTTAATTTCTCAGTCGAATCTGAATGAGATCCTTGCTGGGTAGAGTAATCTTGATTGTAGGTTTTTCCCTTTCATCACTTTAAATAAGTCCTGCCACTCCCTTCTGGCTTGCAGAGTTTCTGCTGAAAGATCAGCCGTTAACCTTATGGAGATTCCCTTGTATGTTATTTGTTGCTTTTCCTTTGCTGCTTTTAATACTTTTTCTTTGCATTTAATTTTTGGTAGTTTGATTAATATGTGTCTTGGCATGTTTCTCCTTGGATTTATCTTGCATTGGACTCTCTGCACTTCCTGGTCTTGATTATTTCCTTTCCCATATTGGGGAAGTTTTCAACTATAATCTCTTCAAATATTTTCTCAGTCCCTTTCTTTTCCTCTTCTTCTTCTGGGACCCCAGTAATTCAAATGTTGGTGTGTTTAATATTGTCCCAGAGGTCTCTGAGACTGTCCTCAATTCTTTTCATTCTTTTTTCAGCTCTGCGGTAGCTATTTCCACTATTTTATCTTCCAGGTCACTTATCCGTTCTTCTGCCTCAGTTATTCTGCTATTGATTCCTTCTAGAGAATTTTTAATTTCATTTACTGTGTCATTCATCATTGTTTGTTTGCCCTTTAGTTCTTCTAGGTCCTTGTTAAACACTTCTTGTATTTTCTCCATTCTGGTTCCAAGATTTTGGATCATCTTTACTGTCATTACTCTGAATTCTTTTCCAGGTAGACTGCCTCTTTCCTCTTCATTTGTTTGGTCTGGTGGGTTTTTACCTTGCTTATTCATCTGCTACACATTTTTCTGTCTTCTCATTTTGCTTAATGAGGGGGTCTCCTTTTCACAGGCTGCCAGTTTGCAGTTCCCGTTGTTTTTGGTGTCTGCCCTCTGTGGGTAAGGTTTGTTCAGTGGGTTATGTAGGCTTCCTGGTGGAGTGGACTGGTGCCTTGTTGTGGTGGATGAGGCTGGATATTGTCTTTCTGGTGGGCAGGACCACTTCCAGTGATGTGTTTTGGGGTGTCTGTGAACTTATTATGATTTCAGGCAGCCTCTCTGTTAATGGGTGGGTTTGTGTTCTTCTCTTGCTAGTTGTTTGGCATGGGATGTCCAGCACTGGAGCTTGCTGGTCGTTGTGCGGATCTGGGTCTTAACGTTGATATGGAGATCTCTGGGAGAGCTCTCCACAATAATGTTATATGGAGCTGGGAGGTGTCTGGTTGTCCAATGTCCTGAACTCAGCTCTCCCACCTCAGAGGCTCATGCCTGACCCCTGGCCAGAGCACCAAGACCCTGTCAGCCACATGGGTCAGAAGAAAAGGAAGAAAAACAAGAAAGAAAGAAAAAATAAAATAAAGATATTAAAAGTTTAAAAAAATATAATGATTAAAATTTAAAAAGTTAAAAAAAAAAAAAGAGGAGAGCAACTAAACCAGTAAACAAATATACCAATGATAACAAGTGCTAAAAACTAAACTAAGATAAACTTATAAATCAGAAGCTAGTCAGTTGGAGACAGCAAATCCCAAGTCTACAATCGTCCCCAAAATCCACTGCCTCAATTTTGGGATGATTCGTTGTCTATTCAGGTATTCCACAGATGCAGGTACATCAAGTTGATTGTGGAGATTTAATCCACTGCTCCTGAGGCTGCAGGGAGAGATTTCCCTTTCTCTGCTTTGTTTGCACAGCTCCCGGGGTTCAGCTTTGGATCTGGCCCCACCTCGGCATGTAGGTTGCCCTCTGGCATCTTTTCTTTGCCCAGACCACAGGGAGTTAAAGGAGCGGCTGATTAGGGGGCTCTGGCTCACTTAGTGGAGAGATGGGGTACATAACGCAGGGGGGGCCTGCGGTGGCAGAGGCCGGCGTGACGTTGCAACAGCCTGAGGCGTGCCGTGTGCTCTCCCGGGGAAGTTGTCCCTGGATCACGGGACCCTGGCAGTGGTGGGCTGCACAGGCTCCCAGGAGGGGAGGTGTGGATAGTGACCTGTGCTTGCACACAGGCTTCTTGGTGGCGGCAGCAGCAGCCTTAGCGTCTCATGCCCGTCTCTTGTGTTCACACTGATAGCTGCTGCTCGTGCCCATCTCTGGAGCTTGTTTAGACGGTGCTCTGAATCCCCTCTCCTCGCACACCAGGAAACAATGGTCTCTTGCCTCTTAGGCAGTTCCAGACTTTTCCCCGGACTCCCTTCCAGCTAGCCGTGGTGCACTAACCCCTTCAGGCTGTGTTCACGCAGCCAACCCCAGCCCTCTCCCTGGGATCCGACCTCCAAAGCCCGAGCCTCAGCTCCCAGCCCCGCCCGCCCCAGGAGGTGAGCAGACAAGCCTCTCGGGCTGGTGAGTGCTGGTCGGCACTGATCCTCTGTGAGGGAATCTCTCCACTTTGCCCTCTGCACTCCTGTTGCTGCGCTCTCCTCCGTGGCTCCAAAGCTTCCCCCTCCGCTACCCCCCGCCCCCGTCTCCACCAGTGAAGGGCCTTCCTAGTGTGTGGAAACCTTTCCTCCTTCACAGCTCCCTCCCACTGGTGCAGGTCCCATCCCTATTCTTTTGTCTCTGTTTTTTCTTTTTTTCTTCTGCCCTACCCAGGTACATGGGGAGTTTCTTGACTTTTGGGAAGTCTGAGGTCTTCTGCCAACGTTCAGTAGGTGTTCTGTAGGAGTTGTTCCACATGTAGATGTATTTTTGATTTATTTATGGGGAGGAAGGTGATCTCCACATCTTACTCCTCCGCCATCTTGAAGGTCCTCCATCCCAGCTTTCTTTTGAATAGCATTTGCCTGTTTACCCTTTTTTCTTTTAACTTTCACACTTTCTGTGTCTATAATTTCAGTTGTGTCTCTTATAAATACCATATAGTTGGATTTTAAAAATTCAATTTTCTAATCTCTGGTAATCTCTAATTTTCACTGTTGAGTTTAGTTCATTTACTTTCACTCTATTTAATTGTATTTTTGGAGTTGTCTTCCTGCTGTCTTGAAATTCTTAATAATTTTGTGAAAGAGGCTTGGCATTTTCATTTTGAACTGAGTTTTACAATTTCTTCATTCAGTCCTGCAGAAGAGGAATAGTCTAGCTGTGGCAGAAGCCAGTACCAGCCCTTGAGGGTGAATGTGAGTCAGTTGGGCTGGGCTTCTATCTGGATCCCCTGGACATTCTCTTTCCCACTGGCCATCAATTCTGTTCCTATGCTAGATTTTCTTTCTGAGCTGAATTTATTGAGCATTGAATACGGGAGGGGATTGTGCAAACAGAGATGCATTTAATCTTCACAATAACACTATGAGCAGAATTATTATTATCCCAGTAAACGGAAGCTCAGAGGTTAAGTTACTCGCAGGAGCTCAGCATTGGAAATGGCAGGGCCTGGGTCCAACTCGAGGCCTGGGACACTACTCTACCCCCTCTAACCAATAGCTGGTTTCCTTATCTAGGTTTAGTAAATGCTTATTCCAGGATTCGTTTTCTGATGACCCCCATCTCCTCTCAGCTCCTGTTTGCTGTGTGCTTCTCCAGAAGCTCCTACCTCTGTGTTTGGTTTCAAGTTTGATAACATCCAATGCCAATGGCTCTGTTCAGCTGGCAGGACTCCACCTCCTGCCCCATAAGGACTTCTATGTGTCTCTGCTGCTTGTCTCTGTCCATATCGTAGCAGCCTGGCGCTTCTACTTACTAAACCTCCCTGTAGTCTCTTGAGGGCTCTCTTGCTCCCCTCCAGGAAGACATCAGTTCCTGGCTTTACCCATCTTTCTTACTCTATTCAGAAATAGTTCATTGAACTGACCTATAGACCAATCCTAACGCATTGTTTTTGACCTCCAAATTCTCGTCCAAATAGGAACTGCTGCTCTGGAGATCGTTGGTTTGTTTTCGAGATTATTCTTGCTGTTGGCCCTCTCCCTCTGTTTTACAGTTTTACACTTAAACTCCTTTCCCTGGTTCTTGCCTGGGTACATGGAATATTCCACGTTGACCTTTTTCTAGTAATGGGGTCCCATGACTCTTTTTTGAAAGTTCATGAGGCAATTCACTGTTAGCTCATTCTACTGCCCTCTCTGAATCTGGAATCAGCTCAGGTCTTATTTTGGGGCCTTCACTTCTTTGCCACCACCCAGTAACACAACCCCCATGAAGACAGGTGAATAGTATGTACACACACACAAACACACACGCGCACTGCATACAATCCATTCCCTCCTGCAGCCCAGATGCTGCACCGTTTCCCACAGAAGTCCCCACAGGCTTTTCCATTGACCTGTCCTGTAGGCAGAATTGTCTTGCAGAATCCATCCTACTCCCAAAGGACCTTACACAAACCACGTGGTTATTTCACTTTTGATATCTTCCTATGCTGGTACCTGTTAGATTATAAACTCTGGAAACTATGCTTTCAAGTCCTTTGGAACTACTGTACAAGCTAGTCTATCGCTGGTGTTTAGTAAATACTTATATAGGTGAATCTCAGCTGCTCATGGCCTCCAACTAGAAAGGCTGGCATAGTCTCAGCCGTGTTAAGGAGCAGTGAGTTTTCCATAATTACAAGCTAAGCTTCACACCAGCTCAACACTGTCTTAAAGTGTAGATAGTGCTGTTTTATTCTGTTGTATTATATAAGTTTTTATATAAATTTACAGACTCTGTGTGGGCATTTCATAGGTCATTGTTGCTAACTCTGTGTGCATAACCATCTCTTAATATCTCATTTAACATACATAAAAGTAAAATTGATCAGTTACCATGATCATGGTCTAGTCTGCCTCTTTCTCAAGAATAAGTACTTTCCATATTATACAGAGTAGAGTTTTAATGTAATATGTTAATACCCTTCTTTATATGCACTTAGCAATTTGCTGTTTGAAGGTTCTTATATTTCTCTTTTAAATGAAATACTCCTGGTAATACATTAAGACCTGGTGTTTTATTATTTTTGTTTCTTCTTTCCCCCGTCTTCTTGTATTATGTCTGAATTCCTTAATTCTTTTTCCTGTTATATGGCAAGTTTTATATTTCTACCTGTAATAGAGTGTGTTAATTATTCCTAATGATTTGTACCATCCCGAGATTGGTCAGCTAATTAGGTAATAGTCATAAGATGTGCAGTTTTTTAATCTCCTTTTCTCATTTTCACCTTTTAAATACTTTTTGATGGTTTTCTGCCCTGCACTGACATCCTGCCTCTAAAGTGAGATAGAGTTTTCTGTCATATTTTCTGAAGGGGAAACATTTGTCCCCATGATGAATATGCTAATGTTTTAGGGATTAGAATTGTAAATAACTTTAAAATAGAATATTATTTTTAAATGTAATGACAGGTTGAGTTGGTATGCTTGCAAATATCAGGAATCCAGTTTCTTTCTTTTTGTAGCTTATGACAATTTTATTTTTCATATGTCTTTCTTAGGACTCCAACTTTTTTTTTTTTCAATCTAGGCTTACCGATCCACATTAAAAAAAAAAATTGTAGCCCAACTATAAGTTGAGTTACTTAATGTTATTTGAGACTGTTTCTCTGAGAAGTAGAAGAACAAAATAACCATTTAAGAATAAGGTAAACAAAATTTTATTCAATAAGGGGCCATAAACATTTAAAATTTGAGCTTCAGTTTCATAGAATAGTCCAGAAAGGGCAGAGAACAGAGGACTGCTTAAGGATTTATAGACACAGGTAGGGATGGGCACCAGGCTGGCGTTTGGAACATGGAGCTTGGTCTCCAAGGGGAAGAAGAAGATTTGGGAACAGAAAATGTCAGCTGCCCAGAGGAGGGAGCTGGGGCTAGAAGAGATGCCACCTGCCCCCATCCCCAACCCCAGGCTGCCTCTGTCCAACCCAAGGAGATGCTGAAGGCAGAAAGGGTGACAGGGCTGCTGTGAAGAGGAAGAGCACTGACACTAGTCAAAGGCAGGCTTCACTCAGTGCTATTGTAGGAGGGGCTTCAGTAAGACTGAGCCCAGCTCCAAACACAGCAAACACAGCTGTGGATTTATAGCCAAGGACCAGAGTGAGGGGTCAGTGGATGGAAAAGTACTTAGAAGACACAACAAGGGTACGGGTTTTTTGCTAAACTGTAATAGGATTCTTTCTCAGTAAGGTCTCTAAATAAAACTAAAATTCACTGTTCTTACATTGTGCTTTTTAAAAAGTTTTTCCAGCTGACATCTCTCTTCCAGCTATTTCTGCCCTCTGATAAAGGTAGAGAACATGGAACAGGGCAATTCCCTGTGGGGTGCAGACAGAACCTAGACACATTTTTCACTGGTAGCTTCTATCTGTCTCTGTGTAGGTCCCTCTGGGGCCCTGGATTACCACTGGCCTGTGTTGCAGGTAGGCAGTCAGAATGAGAGGATGGGATCCAGGGACATCCTTCAGGTGGACGAAGAGCTCTTCCATGGGCAGCAGATAAAGCTAAAGATCTAAGGGATGACCTGGAGGGCGCAAATGAGGCCCAAGGTTGCCACAGGTGAGGGCTGGCCATACTGGAAACCCTCTGGAAGCAGAAAAGAAACAGAACAACAAAATAAAACCCAGAAGGGCCATGAGAGAGAAAAGGGTGTTGATACACACACCACTTTTACTACAATGAATGGACGGATAGGAAGATATTTTGGGTGCGGAGAGCACAGATTCCATCTGAGAAGTTAAGACCTGAGTCACCCTCGCTGGGAGCATCATGATTTGCCTGTGAAACAGCGACCTTGTGATTTCTGTAATTACCCCTGGGACTTCCTGCTCCAATGCAATACCTGCTAAGATGGAACAAAAAGGCAAAGGTGTTTGCTCTTTCTGTTAAAATGTGATTAAGTGGAAAAAATGCCATATATTCTCCCAAAATAGGTCTCAATAACTCTTAAAAAGTATTTCCTTTATATTATTATAAAAGCAGTTACTACAAAGCTCATTATAAAAAATGAGAAAAACATACAGGAAATATATATAAGAAAATGTACAGAAGAACATATAATCAATCTTTAACATGAAACATTATCATTATTAATGCTTTCTTGCAATAGGCTCTCCTGGTCAAGAGAGATATTTAGGAAAACAGACTTGCGGCTGGTCTCACTCTGTGGCTGGGTCAGGAAGGGCCACATAAGTCACACCCCAGGGGTTGGGCTCTGGGTGTTTAGACAATGGGAACCTTGCTGATGTGAAGCAGGGCAGAGGCGTAACTAGATGCTGCTTAGGAAGGTCCCACGCCTGCAAGTGGAGCATGGGTGGAAAGGGGTGAAACTGAAGGCAGGGATCCCACAGGGACCCAGGGAGAGACAAAAGGGAAAGTGGTAAGATAGCCAGAGCTAGGTAAGGAAAATGGGAGAAGACACGCCTGGGAGGGCACCATCCCCAGATTCAGTAATTCAGTGAATAGACGGTGTGAAGTAGAGGGAGACGCACACACATTTTACGTATTATAGACAATGCTGGGAAGTAGGCATGCTTGAACGGCATTTTCCAACTCAGGTCCTCCTACTTCCCCAGGGAAATTACTAAAGTAGGACTGGTGAGTCCAAAGGATTGCTGGGCTCTGGGGGACACTGAATCCACACTGCTTCTTTCCCACTACTGTTCAAAGCTAAGAGAAGGGGAATAAAGGAGCAAGTCAGAGAGAGACCCCAATGCCAGTGCTCCTTCCTAGAGAGCTGGGGGGTGGGCAGATGTGCACACAGTGCCAGGGGCTTCTCGGCAGGACCTACCCCCTCATGGGGATGTGCTCTCCTGTTAGGGCCTGGGGAAGTCCAAGGGTCTACACAGTCCTGCTGTAAGATGCAGCCATGTCCAACCCAGCATGGGCAAGAGTAAGAGGGGGCAGAAGGTCAGGCCAGTGTAGGGTCTTATGGAAACCCAGGCAGGGATGGAAGTGTTTCTCCAAAATAGGCAAGGAGTTTGATGCATGCTATTAATTTGGCATATTTATGGCAATGATAAACTTGCTGGGCAAGACCTTGAACAGAAGGTATATCATATCCAAAGAGCACAGTCAGGTAAGGGGAAAAGAGTAACCTGCAGTGGAAAAACCTGGGCAACACCACTCAACTGATAAGGGTGAATATGACCGGTACATCACGTGGACACCATGCATCCCTGGCATGAAGTGATGATATGGGATCTCACCCGGTGATATCCTTCCGCAGATCAGCCCAGTCTAATGATGAAACATCAGACAAGCCCACACTGGACATTCCAAAGGAGACCTGACCGGAACCCTCAAGACCATCAGGGGGTGACCCACCAAGACACTGAGGAAACATGGCAGGTCAATGTGATGGGGGAGCATGGATGGGGTCCTGAAACAGAGAGGAGACATGAATGGAAAACTGCTGGCATCCCAGTGAAGCCTGGATTTCAGTAATAATAATGTACCAGTGCTGATTTTGTATTTTTTAATTTTTTAAAATTTTCACTAATGTGCTGTGGTGATGTTAGATGCTGGCAACGGGGACTGCTGGGTGAGGGGTACTCAAACTTGGTACAACTTTCCAGTGAGTGTAAAATTATTCAAAAATAAAAAGTTTTCTTTATTTAATACTAGAAAGCATACAGTATTTACAGCACTCAGCATAGAGTCTGGCACAGAAGACGCACCCAATAAATATTTGTTGTCCTTCAAACAAAAATTAGAAAAAAAGATTACCAAACCCACTTCAGATTGGTCATTGGCCCTTTCTAGTTTTGAGTCGGGACCCCACTGTGAAGTGTTTCTAAGACCAGGCCAAGGTATATGTGCTTTATTCTGAAGAATGGGAAGGGGATTCTCTGAAAAGTTTTGAGTACAGATGTGTCATATTTAATTTTGGAAAGATAATCCTGGTGGCTGTGTATAGAATGGGAGAGATCTATTTAAGACCATTACAATAATTAAAGTGACACACTATAAGTAAGTGATCTAAGACTGGGACAGTAAAGTCAAGATAAAAAAGAGGAAACTGATGGGATACAGCTTGCAAGAGGAGCTAACAGGACTTGGTAACCAACTAAATGAGGGAGAAGATGCAAAGCATGGCTTGTTGTCCCCAAGGCTGTATTTATATAAGACCCCTAGTGTCCTAGGGTTAAATCCTATCATCTGGGTACAATCATTGCCCAGCTCCCTTAGGTCCTCAGCAAGGTCAGCAGAGGGGAGAGGCCTGGGATGGCAGGGGTGAAGGTCCTTGGCCTGGGCACTGTCTTTGCAGTGGGTATCAGGGCGGTAGAAGGCACAGATGCCTCAGAAGTGATGGTGAGGTTAACACTGGTTTCAAAGGTCCAGTCCAGAAACAGAACCACCATCGAAGAACTATGTTCTGCCTGGAATCCAACCAGGAAATCAGGCCAGGCTGGAGGAAATACCTGCAATGCTGGTGGGTGGACCTCTGGGGAGAGTCTCCACTCGAGGGCTTCAGTAGGGGGTCAGGAAGGCATGACGTTGAATTCAGGCCTCCAAAGCCCTACGATCAGAGTGCTGGGTTGGGAAACTAGACAAACCTTGAAGAAAGGGAGAAATTGGGAGATTGGGATTGACATATACACACTACTATATATAAAATAGATAACTAATAAGGACCTACTCTGTAGCAAGGGGAACTCTACTCAATACTCTGTAATGGCCTATATGGGAAAAGAATCTAAAAAAGACGGGTTATATGTATATGTATAGTTGATTCACTTTCCTGTACACCTGAAACGAACACAACCTCCTAAATCAAGTATACCCCAATAAAAAATTAAAAAAAAAAAAAAAGAAAATGAAATAGTTGCCTCTTTACTGTCACTCCCATGATAAATTTCACTTGCAGACAATTAAATCGAAGCCCCCACAGGGTCTGAATTGATACAGAGACAAAGGCTGCTGATGTATTTTCTCCCCCAGGCAGGACTGAGTCAGGAAGCAGGGTGAAGGGAAGCATTTTAAACCTGGTGTTGGGACCCAGCTATGAGGAGCCACAGTAGCAGAAGGGCCAGGGTAGGGCTGATGGTAACAGATTTCCTAGCTGATGATAAAGATGGCACTAAATGTGCGGTCTGTTTCAGCTCCAGTTTTTCCGGCGGTTGTAACAACCAAGCTGTGCAGAGAGTGCTGAGGGAGCTGGTAACCAAGAAGTGGTCCAGGTCAAGTGCTGGAGGTCTGGGCACTGACTGTCTGCCAGGGTGCTCCAGTTCAGAGCCAAGCCATTCAACGTGAATTTGCCGGAACAAAATAAACAGGGTTTCTAGGACATTAGTGGTAGCAGGGCATGCATACCTAAGGGCAACATTTGGCCTACTTTATTCCACTTAAATGCATCTGAGCTTTTGATTCCACATTATAAATAAGGAATTGGGCAGTTTGCTGTGTTTAAATTACCCCATGCCTATTTCTTTTTTTTTTTTTTTTTTGTCTTTTCAGACAGAAGTCTTTCTGGACTACTGTTTTGGGTTTCCTCTCAAATCTTCTTGTGTTGTAATTGCATAGCTCATACAACGAGAAGCTCCTATAGAACTGCAAGAACTTTCTGTACATCTTTTCAAGTGTAAGTTTAGAAAAACCTGATTCAGGGCTATTAGAGCTGCATAAGTAACAAGTCTAGTTCACCTTCAATAAAAGATTCTGATAAAGTTGTTAAATGAGCTCAACCAGAGCAGAATGATCAAAAAAAAAAAATCACAGCTCCTTTCTGAGTGCTCAGTATAAAGGCTAAACACACAGCTTGAAGGGAATGGGCTTGTTTTCTTCTGACTAATTGCACTCAGCATCCTGTGTCTATGCCCACATGGACTGCAGAGAATGGGAGATGCAAATGCATGTTCTTGTGCCCACACGGGCAAAGTGATCATTTCCGGGAGAAAATCTACATGCACCATGAGCCTAACAGCTGTATCTGGAGGCTACCTTCCACAGACATCCTGAGCCTTGCCGGGAAGAAGGAGAAGTTCTGCTTTCCCCTTCCTCTGTTTACTGCAAAGCAGGAAGGGGTACTGTCTGGCTATTAAGACACAGCATTGATAAATGGTGCTGTGTTCCCGGCCCAGGACCAGCGACAGAGTCTCCCAGTCTGGTGTGTGGACTGGCCCAAGAGTACCCATCTTGAGCCTCTGCAGGATCCCACCTGGGCCCCTCCCCAAACTGATTCTCAACTTCACTCCTGCTCCAAGGTGATAGAAGCAAAGCAGTCATCTCATATCACCTTTGGGTTAGCCTTGGACACTTGCTTTTATTTTACCCCATAAATGACCTTCTGTACCTTCCCCTCCTCAGTGCCTCTTTCCTTCTGTCCTAAATTGTCAGCTGCAGGGATCAGGTGCAAATTGGATTATGTCGCAGGCACAAATAGTCCAGGAAATAATTTCTGGTCACTGCTCAGTTGATACAGATGCACCCGTGCACACTAGACAAACCCTTTGTGCAGCTCAGGTTCTGCCCAGTGTGTCCCAGGACAGTAGAGTGAAGGCTCTTGGGCCATTGGGGGCCCTGGTGGGCAACCTCGTTGGGGTGGAGAGGAGCAGCTGAGGGGCGGAGGCACACTAGGAGGACCCACTGTGTATGCTGTCTCCAGGATGCCACTGGAGGTGATCTCCTCCCAGGCTCCTCTGAGGTGCTCATGGCAACTTCTAGAAGGCCTGAGCAATGGTAACAAGTGGGGCAGGTGGCTATGTCAGATCCGGGCTTTACTCGCCCTTTCTGTCTCCTGCATCCCTTCCCTCCTTCCGCCTCTTGACAGATCAAACAAATGCACCAAATTAAAGATGACTCAAGGAGGAGAGAGGGGGTGTTGTGATGGCTCTCCCTCCTCCCTGGGGCAGGGGTTTTGCTTGAGGGAATCTGAATGTCTGGCTGGGAGAAGTCAGATCTGAGGGATCAAGTTTAGAAGAAACAGCCTCTAAGCCAATTAGCACCTCAGCCTGTGGCCCTGCTGTTAATTTATCTGGGTGCCCCACCGCTGTCTCTTCTTGTGCTCACCGTAGGATCAATTATCACTTTCTTCTGATCCTAAGAAAATCACCACTGACTAAAGGAAATGGACTCACTGTTCCCAGCCACTTGTCAGTAGACACCTTTAAGGAAAGTCACTCAGAGGTCTTTTGAGTGCTTCACAGCACTATGGAAAAAAAACAGTAAGAAAGACAACTCAGTATCAAAACTGTATCTTGGAATCTGAGTCTATGTTAAGCTGCTCTTAGAAAATAGTTGATTCTTCTAACATATTATCTTGATTCTCACTAGATAATAATATATCCCAACTGAACTTAAATCAATTATTTTACTTTATTTTGCTAAAAAAATAATTTTTTGTATTTTTCCTGGATATGTGTGTGTCACTGAATATAGAAATGATGGGTGTACGTTAATTTTTAATAAGTAAAAGTGCTATTTTGTTAAAAATAAACCCTCCTGAATTTTGGAACACAGAGATAAAGACTTAAAGTGTGGTACATATTTTGACTAAGCAATTTTTTTTCTAAACATAAAATAAGTTTTTAAGAGTTTATGCTAGACAATAATTAGGAGTGCTCCAAATTATATGAAGATATTTGTTACAGTATTTTTAAAAAGAAAAATTAGAAACAATTTATAGACCTACCAAGACACTGGTTTAATAAATAGCAGTGCATTAGGAACTCATTAAAAACTGCATTGTAGGACAAAACTTAATGATGTGGTCAAATAGATTAGTTTACCAAGTTAAAAGAACAGGTTACATAATGGTATTTACCTTACAATATGAAATTTGTGAATAAAATATATATACAACCAAAGGAAAGGAAGTATATATGATTTTCTAAAGGTGGTTATTATGGAATCCTTTAATGATTGATTATTTTCATTTTTCTTCCCTGCTCTTCCTTCATTTTCCCCAAGTCTACAAAAAATGAACATTAAATTTGGCCAGCAAAAAATAATATAGATTACACAAAAATTCTGTTTTGTTTTTTTTTTTAACATCTTTATTGGAGTATAATTGCTTTACAATGGTGTATTAGTTTCTGCTTTATAACAAAGTGAATCAGTTATACATACATATACATATGTTCCCATATCTCTTCCCTCTTTCGTCTCCCTCCCTCCCACCCTCCCTATCCCACCCCTCCAGGAAGTCACAAAGCACCGAGCCCATATCCCTGTGCATTGCAGCTGCTTCCCACTAGCTATGTACCTTACGTTTGTTAGTGTATATATCTCCATGACTCTCTCTCGCCCTGTCACAGCTCACCCTTCCCCCTCCCCATATCCTCAAGTCCGTTCTCCAGTAGGTCTGTGTCTTTATTCCTGTCTTACCCCTAGGTTCTTCATGACATTTTTTTCCTTAAATTCCATATATATGTGTTAGCATACGGTATTTGTCTTTCTCATTCTGACTTACTTCACTCTGTATGACAGACTCTAGGTCTATCCACCTCATTACAAATAGCTCAATTTCATTTCTTTTTATGGCTGAGTAATATTCCATTGTATATATGTGCCACATCTTCTTTATCCATTCATCCGATGATGGACACTTAGGTTGTTTCCATCTCCTGGATATTGTAAATAGAGTTGCAATGAACATTTTGGTACACGACTCTTTTTGAATTTTGATATTTTTTAGGATATATGCCCAGTAGTGGGATTGCTGGGTCATATGGTAGTTCTACTTGTTGTTTTTTAAGGAACCTCCATACTGTTCTCCATAGTGGCTGAACCAATTCACATTCCCACCAGCAGTGCAAGAGTGTTCCCTTTTCTCCACACCCTCTCCAGCATTTATTGTTTCTAGATTTTTTGATGATGGACATTCTGACTGGTGTGAGATGATATATCTTTGTAGTTTTGATTTGCATTTCTCTAATGATTAATGATGTTGAGCATTCTTTCATGTGTTTGTTGGCAGTCTGTATATCTTCTTTAGAGAAATGTCTATTTAGGTCTTCTGCCCAGTTTTGGATTGGGTTGTTTGTTTTTTTGTTATTGAGCTGCATGGGCTGCTTGTAAATTTTGGAGATCAATCCTTTATCAGTTGCTTCATTTGTAAATATTTTCTCCCTTTCTGAGGGTTGTCTTTTGGTCTTATTTATGGTTTCCTTTGCTGTGCAAAAGCTTTGAAGTTTCATTAGGTCCCATTTGTTTTTTTGTTTTTTTTATTTCCATTTCTCTAGGAGGTGGGTCAGAAAGGATCTTGCTGTGATTTATGTCACAGAGTGTTCTACCTATGTTTTCCTCTAAGAGTTTGATAGTTTCTGGCCTTACATTTAGGTCTTTAATCCATTCTGAGCTTATTTTTGTGTATGGTGTTAGGGAGTGATCTAATCTCATACTTTTACATGTATCTGTCCAGTTTTCCCAGCATCACTTATTGAAGAGGCTATCCTTTCTCCACTGTACATTCCTGCCACCTTTATCAAAGATAAGGTGTCCATATGTGCATGGGTTTATCTCTGGGCTTTCTATCCTGTTCCATTGATCTATCTTTCTGTTTTTGTGCCAGTACCATACTGTCTTGATTACTGTAACTTTGTAGTATAGTCTGAAGTCAGGGAGCCTGATTCCTCCAGCTCCGTTTTTCGTTCTCAAGATTGCTTTGGCTATTCGGGATCTTTTGTGTTTCTATACAAATTGTGAAATTTTTTGTTCTAGTTCTGTGAAAAATGCCACTGGTAGTTTGATAGGGGTTGCATTGAATCTATAGATTGCTTTGTGTAGTAGAGTCATTTTCACAATGTTGATCCTTCCAATCCAGGAGCATGGTATGTCTCTCCATCTATTTGTATCCTCTTTAATTTCTTTCATCAGTGTCTTATAATTTTCTGCATACAGGTCTTTTGTCTCCATAAGTAGGTTTATTCCTAGATATTTTATTCTTTTTGTTGCAATGGTAAATGGGGGTGTTTTCTTGATTTTACTTTCAGATTTTTCATCATTAATATATAGGAATGCCAGAGATTTCTGTGCATTAATTTTGTATCCTGCTACTTTACCAAATTCATTGATTAGCTCTAGTAGTTTTCTGGTAGCATCTTTAGGATTCTCTATGTATAGTATCATGTCATCTGCAAACAGTGACAGCTTTACTTCTTCTTTTCTAATTTGGATTCCTTTTATTTCCTTTTCTTCTCTGATTTCTGTGGCTAAAACTTCCAAAACTATGTTGAATATGAGTGGTGAGAGTGGGCAACCTTGTCTTATTCCTGATCTTAGTGGAAATGCTTTCAGTTTTTCACCATTGAGGATGATGTTGGCTGTAGGCTTGTCATATATGGCCTTTATTATGTTGAGGAAAGTTCCCTCTATGCCTACCTTCTGCAGGGTTTTTATCATAAATGGGTGTTGAATTTTGTCAAAAGCTTTCTCTGCATCTATTGAGATGATCATATGTTTTTTCTCCTTCAATTTGTTAATATGGTTTATCACATTGATAGATTTGCGTATATTGAAGAATCCTTGCATTCCTAGAATAAACCCCACTTGATCATGGTGTATGATCCTTTTAATGTGCTGTTGGAGTCTGTTTGCTAGTATATACGATTTTCTAAAGGTGGTTATTTTGGAGCCATTTAATAATTGATTATTTGCATTTTTTCTTCCCTGCTCTTTCTTCATTTTCCCCAAGTCTACAAAAAATGAACACTAAATTTGGCCAGCAAAAAATAATATAGATTATACAAAAATTATGTTTATGTGCAGTACTTATTTATGTTTAACAGTCTTATGGGATATTGCTGATATCCATTACACTGCATCTATTTAAAGTGTACAGTTTGATAAAGTTTTGACATATGAATATGCTTGTAAAACCATGACCATAATCAAGATAATGAACATCCCATCACTGTGAAGTTTCCTCATGTCCTTTGGCTATCTGTCCCTCCCGACCCTCCCAGCCCCTGCCTTACCCCTTGTATCTAGGCACTTTCTGTCCTTCTGTCACTTTAGATTAGTTTGTGTTTTCCAGTTTTATATAAGTGGAATCATATGTGGCATGTGCACTTCTCTGGTTTGCTTTCTTTCACCCAGCACAATTATTTTGAGATGATCCCAAGTGGTGGTACCCCTCAAAGGTCATTCTTTTTTATTGCTCAATAGTATTTCATTGTATGGATGCACCAGTTTGTTTATCCTTTCACCTGTTGATGGGCATTTGAGTTGTTTCCAAAATTTGTTCATTTGAAAAGGAATGAGTATTAGACTCCTGGAGTCTGGCGGGTCCTCAAGCCAAAGGGGTATTTCCTGAGATTGTTCTGGCCCACTAGCGTTTAAGAGAAAAGCTAAGGTCAGTAATGTTCTCCTTGTGCAGGAAGCCTTCAGTGCTGGCGACCAACATATGATCAGGTTGATAAGAGCAGACATACAAATTTGGTAACTTGATCTTTTCAAATTAGAACATTTTCCATAGTTCATGATTTAGGAGAGACAAGGTTCTGGGAAAACAGCCATGTGCGTTACGTGGGATCGCATGGCAGTGACCCATAGGAAACTCTGAGGCCAGTGAGTGGTGGATCTTTCTACCTGAACTGGCTGGTCCTCCCCCATGGGCTAGTGTCACTGCTTGGTGATTATTTGTACAGCAGAGGAAGATGGACCACAGAGAAGTGAACTGTGTCAGAGGGAGTAATGGGGTAAAAGATGGTGTCCAGGGTACCTGGAGAAGCAGAAGATCATTAAAGCTCATGGGCCCAACTTCTGATGCTGCTGTGTAGTCACTCACATGGCATCTTTTCACATAGTAACATTTCAAGGCACGGTGATTTCCAAAGACAAAGCAGGATCCCTTGGGATACCATGTGTTTTCTTCACTGGGTGGTTTGGACTGGTACCTCTGGAGGGCAGAACCTCACTCCTGAGGGTTTCCACCACTGAGCTCATGCTGGACATGTGTTACACTCTGCTCATTTGTGGAGATTACATTTTAGGTCCATTTTTTAACCTCACTTTTTTCTGGACATTTATTGCCATGTGTTTGTTATATTTCCTGATGGAAATGTCTGTGAGCCTCCTCTTGGGTAAGAGGAGAACAGCTGATGCTTGTTGCAGACCCACCACCATGTGGACACACATTTTGGTTTTCCTCTTTACAACACAGGGATGTGGGTGTTCTCAGCCCATTTTACAGATGAGGACACTAAGGCAAAGAGAGCTGGTTAAGCAATGTATCTAAGTTCACAGAGGCAGTCAGTAGAGGATACTGGAATCAAACCCAGCTCTGTTGTATCCTAAAGCCAGTGATCTTTTTAGGTTTATTCATTGAAACTAATATTGGTTGAACACTTACTACACCTCAAGCACTGTTTGAGGTACTGGAAATATAGCAAAAAACAAAACAGATAAAAGTTTCTGCTCACATGGGGCTTCCATTTTATTGGGTGAGACAGACAATGGACAAGATAAACAGAGTGTGTCTTATGTTATTATGACAATGCAAAGGAGGACTGTAAAGCTGGGAAGGACGGTGAAAAAGCATTGGGACAAGGGCTACAGTTTTAGATAAGGTGGCCAAGGAATGAGGAAAAAGCTGTGTGGTCATCAGGAGGAAGAGCTGTCCAGGCAGAGGGTACAGAAAGTGCAAAGGCCCTGAGGCTGACATGCTTTAGGGGAGTGTCTCTGGTGTTTAAGAAATTGCCTCAAGTATGTTAGCATGAGGGAAACCTTCACACATGGGGTTCCCTCAAGGTCTTTTTAAATAACAGGATAAGACTATATTAAAGGTATATTAAAATATATAGTTTTGTGTTTAGGTATACAGATACAAATTGTTTTTTTAAGATGCAAATCTTTGGGATTTTTAAATCACTTTATTTATTTGTGCCTGAAATATAAGCTTTCTGTTTTCATTGTAATTTCAGCCAAGTAACATTTTGCAAAGCCCCAAGGAAATGTTTGCACATTATGTTTGCACATTTGACTTTGTTTTCACACTTAGTTGAAATAACAGACTAATAGGAAGTCCTAGACTTTAAACTGAAGTCTAACCCATCCACTTTGCTGTGCTGAGCCTGGGTCAGCAAGGCTTTTTGAGTTTGCTTTACTCATCTGCAAAAAGGGGCGATACCTTCCTCCCTGTCATGGTCTATCCAATGATCTTCCACCATTGTGTGTGGATCTTTTGATTTTATCTAAGAGCTGGGAGTAAAAAGAACAACCAAGATGGGGCTCACCAGCCTGTGGCAGCATGCATTTTAGCAAGGAAAGAGAGATGGGTAAGCAGGTGTGCAACAACAGCAGGTGCTAAATCGACAGTAGATGAGGGGTCGCTGACCCTGCAAGTGGCATGGGGTTAGGGTGTTGATGGACGCGCAGAGGAGCTAATAGGTGGGTTGTTGCTCAGACCAGGGGAGGTACAGGGTTTTCTGTGCAGAATTGAAAAGGGATCACAGAACAAAAATGAGAACAGCCACACGATGCATTATGACATTTCACATTGCTCAGCAGGGCCGCAGGAGCATCAGGTGGGGTGTGTGTGTGTGTGTGTGTGTGTGTGTGTGTGTGTGTGTGTGTGTGTGTGTGATGTATAAAGTGCAGAAAGAAGTAGGCACAGGACATCTCATGTAGGACCTTAAGCATTGTTCTAAGTTTTCCAGGCTTGTCTCGTAAGCTCTGGGGAAGCTATTGATGTTCATGTCAAATGACACAGTTCTCCTTTAGGAGGCTCATTATGTGACAACAGCAAGTGGTTCAACAGGATATGCTATTTAGAAATTAAATAAATCACAACATAATATTTTAAATTATTTGATATACTTCTATGTGCTGAAAGTATAAAATCATAGACTAGAAGGACAGACTCCTCTGAAAAGGGGGAGGTAGGAAAGGAACAGGGCATGAAAATGACAGGGACACAAACTTTATTAAAATTTATGAAGGTAAAATGAGAAATAGTTGTTAATTTGGCTGGTGTATACATGGGTATTTTTTATTATTATTATTGTTATGACCCTTCTGAATCGTATAACTTTTCAAGAGAAAAACATTGATATTCCTGTAGCTGTTAGTTGGGAAGAGGGCTGGACTGGGAGGGTCCCATGATGGAAGCAAGAGATTAAGGGGACCTGAACGAGGTCACAGCAGTGGGGAGAGGACAGGCAGGAAGTGGTAATATTAGGACGAGCTTGTCACGGCTGGTGATGGTGGAGTGGAGGGAGGGAGGAAAAGGGTTTAGGAGGCACCTTAATTTTTATCTTGGGTGACGGTACAGTGGTGCTGGTGATGACGTAGGTCTACACTGGAGAATGAGCGACTCTGAGGTGCTAGGCAACGACTTGATCTTTAGAGAGATGTAGGTGGAGACGTCTAGTAAGTTACTACATGAAAAGTTCAGGAGTCCAGGAGAGTTGTGGGCTGGAGACTTAGATTCAAGAGCCAGAAGAAGAGGATACATTTTCCAGGGCAGCAGACAGAGGAGAAAAGGGCCACAGAGAGAGTACTCTGGATTTCTTAGCAGATGACCAGGCCTTTGATGGCAATGGGGAACTCAGAAGCGGGGGTACAAGGTAATTACTGTGACAGGAACTCCTATGTTTACACGTGTTGCCTAGTTGAATTCCCATAACAACCTTCTCAAGCTGTGACCCCATTTTACAGAAGAAGAAACTGAGAGGCAGAGAAATGAGGTCATTTGTCCATGGTCTGAGTCATTCTAGGAACACAAGTGGTCTGGATCCAGTTGATGGTGCTCACAGGGACAGTGGGAATAGGTGATACCAGAAGGAAGAGGAGTCTTCTGCCCCTTCACCATGCTCTTTTCTAGTTGGGCTTTTGTTCTCCTCAGTGTGAAGACCTGACTTTGGAGAATGTCAGCTGAAGACTTCCAGCATTCCAAATGCCAGGAAGTGTTTTTATATCCTCTAATTTTGATATCACATTAAACAATGTGATGCTGCCTCACACAACAAACTGCTACATAAAGAAGGAAGTGGGTACTGAGTCCTTGACCACAGTGAAGTAAAGGGCGTTCCAAGGAGAACTTTCTCAACGTTGTTCGATCATACATGCACTCACACACATTCAAGAAATTATAATTCAAAACTCCTAGTGAATTCTAGATAACTCTCTTGTTTTAGAAGTGCATTCCTTACTTTATTGGAATATGATGCATTGGGGTGGAAGTATGTGGGAGTAGACAGAGCTGACCTTGAATGAGAGAACAGGGGTTATAGCAGCAGCATCTTTGCCCTGCAGGATTAGACATAGCCTCCCATCCTTCTGCAATTCAATAAATTGTTAAGACACTAAAAACTCAATAATCTTGGTGACCAAAACTTGTCAATGTGGAGTTTGTTTCTGTGATGTTTAACATCATTTCTCTAGGTTTAAAATGGATTATTTGCTCTCTTTTTCCCATTACTGTATAAGAAAATGACACTTTTTGCTACATTATAAATGTTACTGGGGAAGGAGAGAGAATTTAAGCAGCAAAAGCATGCAGAATGGAGACTGTGAGCTGAATTATTTTAATTTTGGCTTGAGTTCTATGTTTGAGTCCCTGTTATTTTGCTCTAATTTGGAGAGGAAGGAGTGTTGAATTTAGACATTTGGTATTTGCTTCAGTAACTTCAACTATTTCTTTCTAATCAATTTTACTTCAAGGCTTAGTATAAAGTATTAAATTCTGTATGTGATCCTGTCCTACTGTTTTCTGCATTTCTACCATAAACATCTTAAGAAATAAAGAGAAGTGTGAAAAAAGAAAATATAATTTATATTCTTTGAGATTAGAACTTCATTACTTACCCAGAGGCAATGTTTCAGCAGTCATTTCCAAGTACTCCTTTAAATGAGATCTAAGTGTATCACATTTAAAATAGATACTTAAAAATAATTACTATAAGAGTAATTTGGTATCATTTTAAAAATTAAGGAGAATATGTCCTAGAATGGATCACTATCTATCTATCCTATATTTAAGTGACGTTGAGATTGTTAAAGCTCTCTTCCCTTACATAGACTCCATTTTCTTCCAAAAGTTTGTAATATTTACAACAATCTAAATCCTGACTACTTCATAGGGTCTAGGTGCCATATGGAGCCATTTCCCAGAGACATAATTTGTAAGTGTCCACAGTTTTTTTATTTTTTTATGTTCAGTGTTTGTTTTTGTTTTCCTCAATGACCCTAATTAACCAATCAGGGTGAAGGAAAGAACAAGGTTAAAAGGATTCGGTTTTCAGGTTTAAAGGAGAAAATATTATATATTTCTGCTTCTACCTATGAAAAAACCCAAAGCTTTTCAATGCTTTTGCTCAGGTACAATGACATCCAACATATTTTAGGAGGCAGCCCCAAAACTCAAAAAGAAAACCTGCATGTTTTGCTATGTTGGCCACTTATAGATTTTAATCTTCCATCATTTCATATGAGTTTTTTATATTTACAGGAAGGCAAATACTCTGTGCATTCCAGATGCCATTATATTATTATAACTGTCGTTTGGAAGTGGGCTGAATGATTTGGATGGGGAAAATCCCTATCTGGAATTTTAATCCATAGAGACCAAAACTGGCTACTAATATACACATTTTCCTTGTGAATAAACTTTTCCCATCTTAACATGATGCATGATTAGCAGTTTTATAAATAATAAAACTTTTATTTGGGGTGACTAAATTTAGTCTTCTTGGTCAAGTTCATGTTTCTTTTTTTTTTTTTTTTTTTTGGTTTGACTTTATACAGACATGGAAGTTGGCATTAAGTGATTACTTACAATGTTTTATTACACTGAAATCATAGATTTCCATCAAGGGAAGATTGGAAATTACCATGTCAAGTTCCCTCACTTGATAAATTGGTGACAGAGGACTTGCTCAATGTCACTCAATGTGAAAGATAACCCCAGGTGAGGGTCATTTCCACTGGAGTAGACTGACAAAGCCTGGATGAAAGGCAGGCAAATCGGATGAGATGACTGAGCCCTGCTTGGTGATGACCAAGGAACAGAAGGTCCCGACCAGCCAGTACCTTCTGTCAGTACTTGGAAGATAGGCACCATGATGCAACACTGCAAGGGGGAAGACACCTGAACCGACATATTTCAGCTATCCCCTCACAATGGGGGTTGTGAGTAGCTATAGAAAAACAAAAAAGTAATGACATTTCTTACAGCCTGAGATTTGAAGGGTTTATATATCCTGTGAGTCATTTAGATGAGAAAGTATCTTCACAGGTTGACCAGATGTTCATCTGTTTGGAATGGGGTATAAATAAGTAGACTGTCCTAAGGTGCTTGATCAAAATCAATTCTTAACTTATATGTTACTTACATGATCATCCTGTCAGTTACCCAAGTAAGAACCTTCACTCCTTTTACTCCTGCTTGCAGTCTATTGTGAGCTTACAAATTATTGGATTCAGTTTTTCCTTTTCTTTTTTCTTCACTTGTTTGGGATCCTGAAAAGTTTTTTCTCTGAAGACTTTAACTTGACCTCCGGTAGTCAGTACATTGATAGTATGTAATGTGCCATGTCTTCTGGTACCCACATTCATGTGTGACCTCCTCCCATGTGACTGGGTATTGCTATGTGACCAGATATGGCCAATTGCTATATGACCAGATATGGCAAACCCTGGTTGTTGCATCAACCAGGGTTGATGCAACAGGAGACCGGATAAGCACTTGCACATTGGGACTTGCCCTGTTGGAACTCTCTTCCTTGGAATTCAGCTGGCACACCGTGAGGCAACCCAAGCATCCATTAAAAAAAAGGCCAGCAAGAAGGAACACGGAGGTCCCACGCTGATGCTCCTGAGCTCCCAGCTGGCAGCAACAAAAATCAACCAAGTCAGCGAGCCATCTTGAATGTTCCAGCCTGGTGTAAGCCTCCAAATGTCTACAGCTGAAATCATGTGGAGCAGAAGAGTTTCCCTGCTGAGCCCAATCAATTATAAAATCATGAGACATAGTAAAACATTTGTTTGTTTGGGTTGTTGTATGTTATGCCACTAAGGTTTGGGGTGGTTAGTTATGCAGCAATTGACAAAGAAAATGTCTTACTCTTTTTTTTCTATCTATCTTCTTTCTCACCCCACTTCCCTTTGTAACAAGCCTACCTTCACATCGTCTTCTCTTACTCCTCTTTGGATGCCCTGCTTCCCTAATTGGGGGAATGCTCACCATTCCTAGTTCCACTGCTGTCTTTCTTCTGTTTGTCGTGGCCTCTCCTGAATTACCCATCAGTGCCTCCTATGAGCCAATCCATCTCCCAAAGGCCTAAGCTTCATAAAACCCCCAGCTGGTAAGCTTTGCTTCGTAGCCCTGGGGGCTCCTTCACTGCTACATTTCTTGCTTATTCTTGGCTCTTCCCTCTCTGCTCCTGCTTTGTGGATTGCTACCTTGCAGAGTGTCATTCCGTGTTCTTATAATGCCTGGCACAAACCGAATATGTGTCTGTTGAGTTGAATTCTTTAAGTTGTACAGCATAGAACACAGGGCTCTTGTAAGTACAAGCATCACACTGAGTAGGAAAAGCCAATGAGCTGCACAGGAAATCACAGGGTAGGGCTAGAATTACTGAAGTCAGAAAACAAAGAGCAAAGAAACAATGTAATAACAGTCTTCATATATTGCCGGACACTTTGTAACACTGGTGTTTAAAGAACGCGATTGACACTAGGCTTATGAGTTTCATAATTTTTACAACATATAAGTGCAATGTTTCTGAGGACATGATTAAATTCTACAAAGTATTTCCAAAGGGTAAAGGGATATATTTAGACAGTCAGGTAGGTAAGTACAAAGGCAGATAGACAGATAGATGGAAAGATAATAGGTAGATAGAGTCTTAGTATAACTTACTGAGGACTACAACTTGGAGTAGTATCATTAATGGCTGAATGAAAAACAAACTAATCCTTACATGTTAAGGATGAGGGTTGTGCAACATTGTTTCCCTGCACAGAACACTTGACACTAGATGGCAGATATAGATAGATAGATAGATAGATAGATAGTTAGATAGATAGATATGAGTATAATTGCTTTACAATGTTGCATTAGTTTCTGCTGTACAATGAAATGAATAAGCTATATGTACACATATAACCCCTCTCTCTTGAACCTCCCTCCCACCCACCTAGCTCACCACGGAACACCGAGCTGAGCTCCCTGTGCTATACAGCAGGTTCCCACTAGCTATCAAGTTTACACATGGTAGTGTATTTATGTCAAACCTAATCTCCCAATTCATCCCACCTTCCCCTTTCCCCCCACCCCATGTCCACATGTCCATTCTCTGCCTCTGTGGCAGATATATTTTTGAAATGTGCCCCTGATGAGTAAAGACTTCAGTGTGCTGCAGGGACTGTCTTCCTGGCTTTGCTCAGTCCAGGGTCTAGTCTGTGGGTCTTATTTCTGGTGTAAGTGTCACGTGGTCCAGGATGACTTGTGAGTATACTCATGTCAAAACAATATTGTTTTGGGAGCCTCTAATTGCTCAATTTCCATGTTTTGCAGCAAGATAGAATTTCATAGAAAATAAAACAGAGACTAAGAACTCCAGTGGGAGAGGATGAGATGGCCCATCATTCTTCTATTCATTTCATGGCGTCTGCTGTCCCAGCCCATTGTCTTCATGCCTTTGTGTCCCCACAATGTCAGCCTAAGAGCCTGAGTCTCTTTCTCCCCTACAGCCTATTTAATTGGGGCCTTTCCTGTGCTCTTGGCCCTGGCAAGGATTTTAGTTTCAAATGGATTTTTAGCTTGGGTAAGAAATGAAGTATAGAGATACTAACTACTCTTAAAACCTTCCTATGGATTTTTAAAACAAATCTCAAACAAAACCTTTTATCAGTGGTGGCTTTAATAAATACCATGTAATTCCAAAAGACACAAAGCAGTTTTAAGTTTTATTTAGCATTATGAAATTACTAGGCATTTACCTGGTTATTATTTCTTTGGCATTATTAAAAAGATAAAGCATACATCTGTGAATCAAGGAAATGGGAAAAATTGTTGAGTAGACGGAATGGGCTTTTAATAGGATTTTGAAGTCAAATAGCGTTAAGATCTTCAAGGAAATAAGAACAGCTAAGGGGTTTAACATATGAAGTGGTTTCAGTCACCTTCAAGGTTGAGAGCCCCTTAGACCTAAATGGATTATTGCTCCTCCAGTGTTCATCCTACAGCAAATTCCAAAATGCTTTCCACTTTCCTCAATTACTACATACTTTTAAAATATGTTAAAATAAGTGGTCTAGAATGGCTTTCCAATTAGTTCACTGGACCTTCTTTGATATGGACCAGGATCCGAAGGTACTGACACTCCAGCTGGAATGGCTGCTAATCAAGGGATAAATAAAATGTGTCTTGGAAAATCACATTGCAATCTGGTCCCTATTCAGTCAGTGTTTATGACATTATAAACAATATTTTCCAAGCAGATAAAACAATTGTTTCAAGTACATTGTATCTTCCTTCTGGGAGAAGTAATAAAGAAAATGTTCTATGGGAGTTCCCTGGCGTTCCAGTTGTTAGGATTCTGAGCTTTTACTGCCACGACCCGGGTTCAATCCCTGAGTCTGGGCCACACCCCCAGGAAGCCACCTAGGCTACTAGAGATACTAGCTCAGAATAAAGGAATATAGAATGGGTAGAAGGAGAGAGAGACGATGTATTAGTCATCTTAATCTACCGTAATAAAATACCATTGACTGAGTGGCTGAAACAACAGGAATCTCATATTTCTGAAGGCTGGACATCCATGATGATGTTGTCAACAGATTCAGTTCTCACAGTGAGGCTTCTCTTCCTGGTGTGTAGACAATCACCTTCTCATTGTGTCCTGATATGGTACAGATAGAGAGAAGAAGAAAGCTCTATGTTTTCTATTCTCATAAGGGCACCTATCCCATCATGGGGCCTCATCCTCATGACCTCATCTAAACCTAATCACCTCCAAAGGCCCCACCTCCAAATACCATCACAGTGGGCACTGAGGACTTCAACAAATAAATCTGTTGGCAGGACACAAAATTGAGTCCCTAATAGATGGAAAGTATTGGTTGTCATCCTAAACCCACTGCAGTGTCAGAAGTTTTAGTTTGTCACACTAATATCCTTCCTTCAACTCTCCCCAGGAAATGAGACTAACCAGATACAGTGAAATCTCTAGACTGTCTTGAGTGTGAGATGCTGACTCACAGCTGTATTCATCTTCAGGAATTATTCTGAAGGGAGATGTCTAACCCAAGGGGTAGAAAGGCCAAGCTCCTTTCCTTCAAGTTGGGGAAAACTCCGAAAGACAACTACTTTTGCAAATGCAGTGCATTTAAAATTTACCTTCTGCTCAGTCCTCTCTGTTTCTCTCACTCCCTTTCAGGGACTATTCCTGAGAGAAGTCCCTGAACACAAATCTCTGCTCAGAGTCTGCTGCAGGGAACGTGACCTGCCACCAGAGGTGTGTAAGTAGTCTTGGTCAGAGGGTGAACAGAGGAATGCTGAGAGCACTAACCACTCCCATTCTCCACCCCTCCCTGTATTCAAGCCCTTTGACACAAAATTTTATATTTTTCTCACTAAAGAGGCATAGTGGGTGGGGCTAATGGCCAACTCTGGGAGGGCTCACGCCAAGGAGTACTTCCCAGAACTTCTGCTTCCAGTGTCCTTGTCCTCACAGTGAGACACAGCCACCCCCTGCCTCTGCAGGAGACCCTCCAACACTAACAGCCTGAGGAGAAAACCCCAAGAACCAACCAGATATATGCTTCTACATGAAAAGACATGAAGAGGATAACCTCTGCCTGTAAGTTCTACCCTGGAAGTTTTTTTATCCTTCAATTTATTCTGGGTGTCTGGGTTGAGGATTGAAAGGCAATATATATGTAGTCTTAGAAAGCCTGAATGGGTTGACAGAATTTTTGGTCTTCTCTGAAAATTCATCTATTGATTTGACAAGACAGTTACATTTTGTGAAGCTTGGAATACCATAGTCGCCATTTCAAGACAACACAAAGCTGAAGCAAAGGCTTCAGGAGAAGCATTGATATGTCTGGACACCTGGAACATTTCTCAGTCTCAGACTGGAGAAACATCCAGATGGCGTCTAATCCGTCCACACTTGTCTATGAGGAAAGACTCCTAAGTGATGAGTTTCGTGTATGCTCTTAGAAATCTCCAGAGAAGGACCACCTGCCCATTCTCCCGTACATTAGTGCTGGTCATGGCTCCAAGCTAAACTTCTCCTGGTACAATTAAAACTCACTGCAGGACGAGGAGAAGATGGCAGAAGAGTAAGACATGGAGATCACCTTCCTCCCCACAGATACACCAGAAATACATCTACACGTGGAACAGCTCACACAGAACACCTACTGAACGCTGGCAGAAGACCTCAGACCTCCCAAAAGGCAAGAAGGTCCCCACGTACCTGGGTAGGGCAAAAGAATAAAGAATGAACAGAGACAAAAGAATAGGGACGGGACCTGCACCAGTGGGAGGGAGCCATGAAGGAGGAAAGGTTTCCACACACTAGGAAGCCCCTTCGCGGGTGGAGACTACGGGTGGCAGAGGGGGAAGCTTTGGAGCCGTGGAGGAGAGCGCAGCCCCAGGGTGAGGAGGGCAAGGCGGAGAGATTCCCGCACAGAGGATTGGCGCCGACCGGCACTCACCAGCCCGAGAAGCTTGTCTGCTCACCCGCTGGAGCTGGCGTGGCTGGGAGCTGAGGTTCGGGCTTCGGTTGGAGCAAAGGGAGAGGACTGCGGTTGGCAGCGTGAACACAGCCTGCAGGGGGTTAGTGCACCACGGCTAGCCGGGAGGGAGTCCGGGGAAAAGTCTGGACCTGCCGAAGAGGCAAGAGACCTTTTCTTCCCTCTTTGTTTCCTGGTGCGCGAGGAGAGGGGATTAAGAGCGCTGCTTAAAGGAGTTCCAGAGACGGGCGCGAGCCGTGGCTAAAAGCGCGGACCCCACAGACGTGTATGAGACGCTAAGGCTGCTGCTGCCGCCACCAAGAAGCCTGTGTGTGAGCACAGGTCACTCTCCACACCGCCCTTCCGGGAACCCTGTGCAGCCCGCCACTGCCAGGGTCCTGTGATCCAGGGACAACTCCCTCGGGGGAATGCATGGCGCGCCTGAGGCTGGTGCAACGTCACGCTGGCCTCTGCCGCCGCACTCCGTACCCCTTCCTCCCCCCATCCTGAGTGAGCCAGAGCCCCCGAATCAGCGGCTCCTTTAACCCCGTCCTGTCTGAGTGAAGAACAGACGCCCTCCTGCGACCAACACGCAGAGGCGGGGCCAAATCCAAAGCTGAGCCGCGGGAGCTGTGAGAACAAAGAAAGGGAAATCTCTCCCACCAGCCTCAGAGGCAGAGGATTAAAGCTCCACAATCAACTTGATGTACCTGCATCTGTGGAATAACTGAATAGACAACGAATCATCCCAAATTGAGGAGGTGGGCTTCGAGAGAAATATTTGAGTTTTTCCCCTTTTCCTCTTTTTGGAGTGTGTATGTGTATGCTTCTGTGTGAGATATTGTCTGTATAGCTTTGCTTCCACCACTTTCCCTAGGGTTCTATCTGTCCGTTTTTTTTTTCTTAATAATTTTTTATTTTAATAACGTTATTATATTTTATCTTACTTAATTTTATTTTACTTTATCTTCTTTCTTTCTTTCTTTTCTTTCTTCCCTTCTTTCTTCCTTGCTTCCTCCCTCCTGCCCTCCTTTCTTTCTTGCTTTCCTTTTTTCTTTCTTTCTTTCTTTCTTTCTACTTCTACTAATTCTTTATTTCTCCTTTTTCTCCCTTTTATTCTGAGCCGTGTGGATGAAAGGCTCTTGGTGTTGCAGCCAGGACTCAGTGCTGTGCCTTTGAGGTGGGAGAGCCAACTTCAGGACATTGGTCCACAAGAGACCTCCCAGCTCCACATAATATCAAACGGTGAAAATCTCCCAGAGATCTCCATCTCAAAACTAGCACCCAGCTTCACTCAACAACAAGCAAGCTACAGTACTGGACACCCTATGCCAAACAACTAGCAAGACAGGAACACAACCCCACCTGTTACCAGAGAGGCTGCCTAAAATCATAATAAGTCCACAGACACCCCCAAAACACACCACCAGACGTGGACCTGCCCACCAGAAAGACAAGATCCATCCTCATCCACCAGCACAGGCACTAGTCCCCTCCACTTGGAAGCCTACACAAGCCACTGAACCAACCTTAGCCACTGGGGACAGACACTGAAAACAACGGGAACTACGAACTGCAGCCTGCAAAAAGGAAACCCCAAACACAGTAAGATAAGCAAAATGAGAAGACAGAAAAACACACAGCAGATGAAGGAACAAGATAAAAACCCACTAGACCTAACAAATGAAGAGGAAATAGGCAGTGTACCTGAAGAAGAATTCAGAATATGATAGTAAAGATGATCCAAAATCTTGGAAATAGACAAAATGCAAGAAACATTTAACAAGGACCCAGAAGAACTAAAGAGGAAACAAACAACGGTGAACAACACAATAAATGAAATTAAAAGTACTCTAGATGGGATCAATAGCGGAATAATTGAGGCAGAAGAACAGATAAGTGATGTGGAAAATAAAATAGTGGAAATAACTACTGCAGAGCAGAATAAAGAAAAAAGAATGAAAAGAACTGAGGACAGTCTCAGAGACCTCTGGGACAACATTAAATGCACCAACATTCAAATTATAGGGGTTCCAGAAGAAGAAGAGAAAAAGAAAGGGACTGAGAAAATATTTGAAGAGATTATAGTTGAAAACTTCCCTAATATGGGAAAGGAAATATTTAATCAAGTCCAGGAAGCACAGAGAGCCCCATACAGGATTAATCCAAGGAGAAATACACCAAGACACATATTAATCAAACTGTCAAAAATTAAATATAAAGAAAACGTATTAAAAGCAGCAAGGGAAAAACAACAAATAACACACAAGGGAATCCCCATAAGGTTAACCGCTGATCATTCAGCAGAAACTCTGCAAGCCAGAAGGGACTGGCAGGACATATTTAAAGTGATGAAGGAGAAAAACTTGCAACCAAGATTACTCTACCCAGCAAGGATCTCATTCAGATTTGATGGAGAAATTAAAACCTTTACAGACAAGCAAAAGCTGAGAGAGTTCAGCACCACCAAAACAGCTTTACAACAAATGCTAAAGGAACTTCTCTAGGCAAGAAACACAAGAGAAGGAAAAGACCTACAATAATGAACACAAAACAATTAAGAAAATGGGAATAGGAACATACATATTGATAGTTACCTTAAATGTAAATGGACTAAATGGTACCACCAAAAGACACAGATTGGCTGAATGGAAACTAAAACAAGACCCATATATAGGCTGTCTACAAGAGACCCACTTCAGACCTAGAGACACATACAGACTGAAAGTAAGGGGATGGAAAAAGATATTCCATGCTAATGGAAACCAAAAGAAAGCTGGAGTAGCAATTCTCATATCACACAGAGTAGACTTTAAAATAAAGACTATTCGAAGAGACAAAGAAGGACACTACATAATGATCAAGGAATCGATCCAAGAAGAAGATATAACAATTGTAAATATTTATGCACCCAACATAGGAGCACCTCAATACATAAGGCAAATACTAACAGCCATAAAAGGGGAAATCGACAGTAACACATTCATAGTAGGGGACTTTAACACCCCACTTTCACCAATGAACAGATCATCCAAAATGAAAATAAATAAGGAAAAACAAGCTTTAAATGATACATTAAACAAGATGGACTTAATTGATATTTACAGGACATTCCATCCAAAAACAACAGAATAGACATTTTTCTCAAGTGCTCATGGAATATTCTCCAGGATAGATCATATGTTGAGTCACAAATCAAGCCTTGGTAAATTTAAGAAAATTGAAATTGTATCAAGTATCTTTTCTGACCACAACGCTATGAGACTAGATATCATTTATAGGAAAAGATCTGTAAAAAATACAAACATATGGAGGCTAAACAATACACTACTTAATAACGAAGTGATCACTGAAGAAATCAAAAAGGAAATCAAAAAATACCTAGAAACAAATGACAATGGAGTCACAACGACCCAAAACCTATGAGATGCAACAAAAGCAGTTCTAAGAGGGAAGTTTATAGCAATACAATCCTACCTTAAGAAACAGGAAACATCCCAAATAAACAACCTAACCTTGCACCTAAAGCAATTAGAGAAAGAAGAACAAAAAAAAAAAAACCCCAAAGTTAGCAGAAGGAAAGAAATCATAAAAATAAGATCAGAAATAAATGAAAAAGAAATGAAGGAAATGATAGCAAAGATCAATAAAACTAAAAGCTGGTTCTTTGAGAAGATAAACAAAATTGATAAACCATTAGCCAGACTCATCAAGAAAAAAAGGGAGAAGACTCAAATCAATAGAATTAGAAATGAAAAAGGAGAAGTAACAACTGACACTGCAGAAATACAAAAGATCATGAGAGATTACTACAAGCAACTCTATGCCAATAAAATGGACAACCTGGAAGAAATGGACAAATTCTTAGAAATACACAACGTGCCAAGACTGAATCCAGAAGAAATAGAAAATATGAACAGACAAATCACAAGAACTGAAATTGAAACTGTGATTAAAAATCTTCCAACAAACAACAGTCCAGGACTAGATGGCTTCACAGGCGAATTCTATCAAACATTTAGAGAAGAACTAACACCTATCCTTCTCAAACGCTTCCAAAATATAGAAGAGGGAGGAATACTCCCAAACTCATACTACGAAGCCACCATCACCTTGATACCAAAACCAGACAAGGATGTCACAAAGAAAGGAAACTACAGGCCAATATCACTGATGAACATAGATGTAAATATCGTCAACAAAATACTAGCAAACAGAATCCAACAGCACATTAAAAGGGTCATACACCATGATCAAGTGGGGTATATTCCAGGAATGCAAGCATTCTTCAATATAAGAAAATCAATCAATGTGATAAACAATATTAACAAATTGAAGGAGAAAAAACATATGATCATCTCAATAGTTGCAGAGAAAGCTTTTGACAAAACTCAACACCCATTTTTGATAAAAACCCTGCAGAAAGTAGGCATAGAGGGAACTTTCCTCAACATAATAAAGGCCATATATGACAAACCCGCAGCCAACATCGTCCTCAATGGTGAAAAACTGAAAGCATTTCCACTAAGATCAGGAACAAGACAAGGTTGCCCACTCTTATTCAACATAGTTTTGGAAGTTTTAGCCACAGAAATCAGAGAAGAAAAGGAAATAAAAGGAATCCAAATTAGAAAAGAAGAAGTAAAGCTGTCACTGTTTGCAGATGACATGATACTATACATAGAGAATCCTAAAGGTGCTACCAGGAAACTACTAGAGCTAATCAATGAATTTGGTAAAGTAGCAGGATACAGAATTAATGCACAGAAATCTCTGGCATTCCTATACACTAATGATGAAAAATCTGAAAGTGAAATCAAGAAAACACTCCCATTTACCATTGCAACAAAAAAAATAAAATATCTAGGAATAAACCTACCTAAGGAGACAAAAGACCTGTATGCAGAAAATTATAAGACACTGATGAAAGAAATTAAAGAGGATACAAATAGATGGAGAGACCTACCACTTTCTTGGATTGGAAGAATCAACATTGTGAAAATGACTCTACTACCCAAAGCAATCTACAGATTCAATGAAATCCCTATCAAACTACCACTGAAATTTTTCACATAACTAGACCAAAAAATTTCACAATTTGTATGGAAACACAAAAGACCCCGAATAGCCAAAGCAATCTTGAGAACGAAAAAGGAGCTGGAGGAATCAGCCTCCCTGACTTCACACTATACTACAAAGCTACAGTAATCAAGACAGTATGGCACTGGCACAAAAACAGAAAGATAGGTCAATGGAACAGGATAGAAAGCCCAGAGATAAACTCATGCACATATGGTCACCTTATCTTTGATAAAGGAGGCAGGAATGTACAGTGGAGAAAGGACAGCCTCTTCAATAAGTGGTGATGGGAAAACTGGACAGGCACATGTAAAAGTATGAGATTAGATCACTTCCTAACACCATTCACAAAAATAAGCTCAAAATGGATTAAAGACCTAAATGTAAGGCCAGAAACTATGAAACTCTTAGAGGAAAACATAGGCAGAACACTCTATGACATAAATCACAGCAGGATCCTTTCTGGCCCACCTCCTAGAGAAATGGAAATAAAAACAAAAATAAACAAATGGGACATAATGAAACTTCAAAACTTTTGCACAGCAAAGGAAACCATAAACAAGATGAAAAGGCAACCCTCAGAATGGGAGAGAATATTTTCAAATGAAGCAACTGACAAAGAATTAATCTCCAAAATTTATAAGCAGCTCATGCAGCTCAATAACAAAGAAACAAACAACCCAATCCAAAATTGGGCAGAAGACCTAAATAGACATTTCTCCAAAGAAGTTATACAGACTGCCAACAAACACATGAAAGAATGCTTAACATCATTAATCTTTAGAGAAATGCAAATCAAAACTACAAAGATATATCATCTCACACCAGTCAGAATGTCCATCATCAAAAAATCTAGAAACAATAAATGCTGGAGAGGGTGTGGAGAAAAGGGAACACTCTTGCACTGCTGGTGGGAATTTGAATTGGTACAGCCACTATGGAGAACGGTATGGAGGGTCCTTAAAAAACTACAAATAGAACTACCATATGACCCAGCAATCCCACTATTGGGCATATACCCTGAGTAAACCATAATTCAAAAAGAGTCATGTACCAAAATGTTCACTGCAGCTCTATTTACAATAGCTCAGAGATGGAAACAACCTAAGTGTCCATCATCGGATGAATGGATAAAGAAGATGTGGCACGTATATACAATGGAATAATACTCAGCCATAAAAAGAAATGAAATTGAGCTATTTCATTTGATGAGGTGGATAGACCTACAGTCTGTCATACAGAGTGAAGTAAGTCAGAAATAGAAAGACAAATACTGTATGCTAACACATATATATGGAATTTAAGAAAAAAAAATGTCGTGAAGAACCTAGGGGTAAGACAGGAATAAAGACACAAACCTACTAGAGAAAGGACTTGACGATATGGGGAGGGGGAAGGGTAAGCTGTGACAAAGCGAGAGAGAGGCACGGACATATATACACTACCAAAGTAAGGTTGATAGCTAGTGGGAAGCAGCCACATAGCACAGGGAGATCAGCTCTGTGCTTTGTGACCACCTGGAGGGGTGGGATAGGGCGGGTGCGAGGGAGGGAGACACAAGAGGGAATAGATATGGGAACATATGTATAACTGATTCACTTTGTTATAAAGCAGAAACTAACACACCATTGTAAAGCAATTATACTCTAATAAAGATGTAAAAAAAAAAGAGGCATAGTTTATTTCATTAATTTCCTTACCCCTTGATTATGGTCATCCGGCTGCTCTGCAGGGTAGGATGTTAGCAGACGCGATGTACGTAAATAGTTGAAAACAACCTTTGGTTTCCACTTGGCTCTTGATCCTCTGTTACCTCCAGGAGATATGCCTGGACTAGCCCTTTACGATACAATACATTTAAAGATACTTTCTCTTTGAACTTGAGGCCAGTTTCTCTCATTACAGAATCCTAAATGGTGAAGCCACCTCTATTTGGCAAGTCTAGCTTACTGGAAAAAAAAAAAAAAAAAAAAAAACCTACACATTTTTCTTTTTATTTGCATGGAATGTGGAAGATCACACTATCTATGTCTGGATCATTATTCTGCTAATTACAAGACTCAGAAACCGAATGAGAGAAGAAAGATCATGTGGTTCCTGGAGAATCATCTTGCCCTGCAGGGCAGAAGGTCAAGCAAGGTCACTGTCACCTAGAAAATAATGATGGAGACTGCAGTCTCCCAAATTGTGGTCAAAAGTTATTTTTATCTGAAGAGGTAAGTACAAAAATCTCTCCTTGACAGATGTATAGAGACTGGACTGTCAAATAAATATCATATATATCTCAGTCAATATCTCCAGATAAATGCTAACTGGCTTGTTTTTCAGAGAATTCCATTTCAGACCATGACATTGAGTTGTAGAAAACATTCTGCTCTCAGAAACCATTTATAATAAACAGAAAAAACGTCCTTTTCTTTGCCTCAAACATCTCATTAAGAGTGTCATGAAGTCTTCTTCTGGTGCCCTGACCCACTGTCATGTTGAAATAAATTTCTAGACCCAATATGGAGTTACTCTTGCCTGGGGTGCCACATCAGCAAAACAAAAATTAGGTAACTTTCCTGTCCCTGTAAATGCCCTGCTTGACCAGAAGCACAGTGCATCCTGTCAGCCAATCCCCAAACGCAAGCCAACTCTGGGCTTTCTCACCCCAAATAAGATTGACCATGTGGCCCCAGCCAATCAGGTATTCTATTTTTCTCTTCCTTGTTCTTTATTCTTCATCCTATAACAGCTTCCTGCCTTCAGCCCCATTTTTCAGTTCTCTGAAAGGAGACTTCCGCTGCATGAAGTGTTGAAAAAGATTGCTTTCATCACTAAAATTGTGTCCTTTAATCATTTTTAACAGTCATGGACTCTCCTCCGATGTCCTGCACCCACTGCTTCCGTTCCATTCCTGATGCTACCACCTAACTCAAGTCTGTCTCTGATTCTGACTCACCTCCTGACTCACCTCCTTTATTTTCACTGTTCCACTAATCTCTTAACTGGCCACTGGACATTATTCTTTCTCCCCTCCACCTATTTTATGCACAGAAAAATCCAGGCGTCTAATTCTTCTGCTCAAAATTTTTATTAACTCTGAATTACCAAATAAACTTAAGCTTCTGAATAGCCCCATTTAACATACTTGATGACCTTGCATAAATTGCCAATCATCCTTCAGGGTCCTTCTCATGACTCCCTTGTAAGGAATATACAGCCTGACTCTCCAGCCAAATCCAAATTCCTCTCTGTTCCTTGGACACTCCTGGTCGTTTACCATTTCTGCCTTTTTTTTTTTTTTTTAATCTACCATGATGTCTTCCTGGTTGGTTTCCCATGTGGAAGCCTCTTCCATCTCTTCCATGAAGACTTCTCAGCTTCCCCCAGGAAAAAGCAAATCAGAAATACCCCAAGTAAATGACCAAAAGTGCATGCAAAGTCTTCAACATCACCAGTCATCAGAAACCTGCAAATTAAAACTACAATGAGACCACTGCACAGTCACTAAAATGTCAAACATTTTTAAAAGACCCCAAACAGCAAACGTTGGTGGGGACTTGGAACAACCGAAACTCTCATACATTATTGGTGGGAAAATGGTACGGCCGCTTTAGAAAAGCTCTGGCAGTTTTCGTACACACGAAACATTCTCAGCCATTGCATACCTGGGCACTTACCAAAGGGAAATGAGGGTACGTGTGCACAAACTCATTTGTGCAAAGCATGTTCATAGCAGCCCTACTCAAAATAGATGAAAACTGGACATAGTGTAAGTGGCCATCAGTAAAAAAAAGGGAAAAAGAAAATTCTGGTGCACTTATACAATGGAATTATATTCTCCTACTATGGAATTATACTGAGCAAAAATAGGAACAAACTAGTAATACATGAAATAACATGGATTGATTGTAAACAACATCATGTAAAGTGAAAGACGTCTTATGAAAGGGTACGTGCTCTATGAAGTTCTATGGCAGGCAAAACTAATCGATGGTAGAAAAAATCAGAATGGTGGTTACACCTGTGGGAATGTAGATGCGAATTGACTGAGAAGCAACATTAGGGCTTTCTGGGGCGATGGTTATGTTTTGTATCTTCACAGGGGTTTGGGTTACAGAGGTACATGTGTTTACCAAAACTAAGTGAATGTACGCTGAAGACTTGTGCATTTCATTATCGGTAAGATTTACATAAAAAACATGTATGCAAATATTGAGTTAATCCTATAGATGCTGAAGTTTTTAGTGGGAAGTGTGCCGATGTCTGCAATATGTTTTGCAATGCATCAGAAAGAAAATAGTTTGATGGATGGAGGGAAGGATGGATTGATGTCTGCATGTGTGAAAAAGTAAGAATAGTAAAATGTTAGTGGTAGAACCTGGGTGGTGGGTAGATGGGCATGCATGACAAAATCCAGTCAATTTCACTGTTTGAAAAATTTTTAATAAAAAAGTTGGGAAAACATTAAATCCCATGGCAATCTTCTTTCACTGCTTTTGAGACTTTTGATGTCTCTCTTGGTAGCAATGGAACCAAGCATGCTTGGTAGCAATCAGTAAGTGAATGGTTCTCAAAGCATGGCCTGGGAACCCGTTCTGAGACCTCTGAGGGATCTGCAAAGTCGAAACCATTTCCTTAATAACAACAACTTAATAATACTAAGGTGTTATTTGCCTTTAAAAAACTCATTCTTTCACAAGTGTGTAGTGGAAATGTTTAGAGGCTACATGATTTGTGGCATCTCAGTAGATTAAATACAGAAGCAGCTTGAGAATCCAGCTGTCTTCTATTAAGCTGGACAATAAAAAATTTGTAAAAATGTAAAACAATTCCATCTTCTCACTAATTTTTGGTTGTTTTAGTAAATATAGTTATTTTTGACAAAAACATATTATGTCTGTTAACGTGTAATGGTTTTACTTTGCCATTTTAAACTGCATAAATAAATATTTTATAAAGGTCACAGTTTTAGTAATATTGTAAACAGCAATTCTCAGCAGTAGTAGTTAAAATCTAAATCACTTTGGTCATGAGTATTTTCTTGGCAAAGTTTACATTAGTTTTATTTGCACAGCTGAATTTAGAGAGCCCTCAGTACAAGTTAAGGGAGCAAGGGGTCCTGAGAGAAGAGAGCTTGAACATCTCTGCAATCACCATTTATTCCAAGAAGACAGACAGCCTTGTGTGAAGGTCAGGAGGACATGTGTTGGCCCTGCTCCCTTCTAGCATCATGTTCCTTAAACTCTCTTGAAACTGAGAATATTAATGGTACCCACTTCAACAGGATGGGGAAGGACCAGAAGAACTGCTAGTTAGTTGGAGATAGTATTAGAGGGGTATTTGAAAAACATAAAGCAAAGCTCATATTTTAATTATTTGTACAAACATGTTTCCCTCTTCTCATTTATCATGGCCTCCTTGAGGAGGGAAGATAAAGCTTCATACTTGCATCTTTGCATCTCCACTGGAACCTTCACACGTTACACCTGAATTACCACAAGTCAGATAAAGGTGGAGGTGATAAAGGTTTCCCTTCCCATGTGCCCAAGTGCCTGGCACAGAGCAGTTCCTCAACATATAGGTATTTACAGAGTGAATTAATACATATATACATTAATCAGATAGCCCCCATTTTATCTAGTTGGAAGTTGAATTTTAAAATATTCTCATGGAGCCTTATTTTGTTACTTTCATAGGTGCAGATATTAAACAGAGCCACTCTTGAAACCATGCATCTTAAAGGGGTTCATAAGGAAACTACTTAATAAAGAAAGAAGAGTAACTTCCAATTAGAATGCCATGTGTTTACAAGTCAATAGATGCTTCTAGACACTTGAAGGTGCTTGAAAACAGTGTTCATCTAAGCGCTCTGAGTATTTTCTTGAAATATTATTTCCACTACAAGTTTGTTTAACAGGTGCTCTTTAAATGAAGTACAAAATTAAATGTCAGTCCTAGCTTTGACTCAAGCATTCAGTTCAGAATAACGGTAAGATTCCCACAGTGGAAGACAAATAGGGATATTACAAAGTCCCCACTTATGCATTGTGCATGGAGATAACTGGTCCAAGTGACCAAGAGCATAGGCAAAGAAGCATCAATTGTCAACAAGCATTGCATATTGAAAAGAAAAACTCTGTCCTTTGGGCTATTGCATGCAGAACCAGAACCGATAATTCAGTTCCTTTCACGATATAGAAAAATAGAAAAGGAGCTGGAGAAGGCTAAGGGATAGGGCTTCATGTCCCTGATTTCAGCTATGCAAACTAAAATTTGATGATTAAAATATATCTGGTTTCCAATCACTGTAGTTTCGAATTGTCTCTTACAATGCTTATGCTACGATGACAAATTTGCTAAGAACATTTAATTCTAGAAAGAGCTGACAAAAATAAATTATGGGCAGAGCATGCATTAATACAAATTGCCTTCATTTGCTATATGTTAATTTCAAAATGAGTAGACATCTACAAAAGCAAAATATTTTCAGGTCTGATACAATTATTTATGTCGCCTTCCATGGAACTGTAGTAATGAATGCTGAACCAGCACAGAAATGTTCCTATTAAAGAGCTCATAAGTGCCAACTTGTAATTACTGCTGACACTGACTTCTCTTCAGAGACTTTCTGCTTATTTTATTCAAAGATATTTTTAGGTACCTGAGATCTGTTTTATTTTACCATACTCTTTTAGTTCTTTCTGCTCTATTAGTTGGAATTCAATGTCCAAAAGTTTTACAGAAAAAAGGATACCTTAAAACATTCATTTTATTTTAAGTCTGCATTAAGAACTTTGTTATTTGCTTCTTGCTCTCTGTCTTAGTTAAATGACTTCTTGTTGCTTATGTTCAAATATGTCCAGGAAACTTTCTGCTTATTTTGAACATTTTGTTTGCTTGTTACGGAGATCTTTATTGTGCTAAAAAATGTCAGCATAGGGTGGTTCACACTTTTTGATTAAGCAGGTCTCCAAGATGAGCTTTGCAAGCCTTCTCCACATGGCCACGCCCATCCCACAACCTTTGTCCACTGCTGCCTGACCTTCTACCAGTACATCTGTCTCCTGTCCCAAACTTGTCACCTCACCAGGTACTCCCAGGTATCTCCTCACTCTTCTTTATCAGAGTCAAGGTTAAGCTTGTGGAAATTAACCCCTACTTCCCAGGAGACATGAACAGCATGGAGCAGAGCAGAGAGGGGCATCTGTTGCATCACTAGCCCCACTTCCTGAGTCCCCTCACAGCGCTCCTGGACATCCCCCGTCTTGCTAGGCCAGGAGCTTCTGTCCCCAGCATGGTTCCCAGGTCTTGTTGTCCACCTAATTTTGGACCAAACACTTGTCTTGACCCCAGTTAGTTCTGCACATCATCTCACCTGATTCTGACCTCTGACGTTTTCTAATTTATTTCTAGCTTCCACCAAATATCCCCCATCCCCAATCTTCATTGGACACTTTGCCTTAATGCTCTAATGCCAGCTCTCTTGTTTCATTTCATTCCCTTAGTGACACATCATCATGAACTCTACAGATTCCACTTTTCCTTCTGAATTGCCCTAAAATTAAAGTAGGAAATAGGCTTCTAGAACATATATCATATCTATATCATCTGTGTCTATATATATCACTTCCCAAACAAAAACTACTTTCTCCTTGAAAAATTCTAGCATACGTAAATTTCTCCCTCCACATTTCCCACAATCCACAAGGACTTGAATTTTAATATTTTTCTTTTTTTTTCTTTTTTTTTCTTTTTTTTTCTTTTTTTTTCTTTTTTTTTCTTGCCGTACTCAGGCCTCTCACTGTTGTGGCCTCTCCCATTGAGGAGCACAGGCTCCAGACGCGCAGGCTCAGCAGCCATGGCTCACGGGCCCAGCCGCTCCGGGGCATATGGGATCTTCCCAGACCGGGCCACGATCCCATGTCCCCTGCATTGGCAGGCGGACTCTTAACCACTGCGCCACCAGGGAAGCCCAATTTTAATATTTTTCAAATGACAATTTGGTCTATGTAGGGGAGAGGGGACAGGGAACAGAGTGGACATTGGAATTTGAAGAGAAGCAGAGCCAGTGGCCTAGAGTCTGCAGAGATTTTATAATAATAAATAAACAATAATACTAATAAATATAACTTGTTGAGTATTTGTTCTTTAAAAGTGGACCATAGCCAATATTATTTTCCTTTAGCTTATGACTTATTATTTATTATAGTGAACACAAAACATTATTAAGTTTCCCTACCAACTTCCCCTGAGAGGTCTTCAGTTCCTCAATCCATTCCACTCTTCTTAATTAAATTCACTTCAGCCAATATTTATTGATTATCCATTCCGTCGTTCTCACTACAGTCAAAACGTAACACTGAATAAGACATAATACCTGCCCTTTAGAAGTTTAGAGACTACAAGGGGTTTTGGGAAATTGGCCGATTGGAATTCGTGACCATGAAATGCCACATGTGGACAAGGCTGGGCAGCCACAGAAAATGTGAAAGGGTAAATTCTGGAGGACATAATGTCTGAACCAAGAGGATATACTTTGCCACCCTCTACCTTCCATCCAGTTGATTTGGAAAGGGGTTACTCTGATGTCATACCTCTGTGATATTTTAATAAAAGCTTAATTTCTTTGTTGGTCCCCTCATAGCATCAGTGTCTCTGCAGCACTACATCAATACACCACTAATTCACATGCTTGGGATGCTCTGGCATGCCTGTTCCTGTGAGGTAAAAGCTGAATCACAGCTTTCTTGGGGAAATTAAAAAGCTACATTAAATAATACACCATGGAACACACTTGCATTTGTTTCTTATTGCTGCTGTAACACTTGGAACAAAATTAGTGGTTTAAAACAATGTAAGTGAGAGTTTACTGTGTCAGTAGAAGGAGAGTGGTTGAGACTCATATTTCTTTTCTTTTTTCCGGATGCCTGTTGGAGAAAATCTCACGTCTCCTGTGTGAGTCAGTTGTGAGTGTTTCTGCTTCGGAAAGAATACATCTGTGACTATGTTCGAGTGTATCAGATACAGAGACACTGCATTTTACCCTCCCCAGAGAATAAAATTCCAGACTTCTGCCAGGGTGGGGGATGAGCAGTTGGTGCAAGTATATGGCATAGGAAAGGGGCTATGGAGACCCAACAACTTTTCACACATCCTTCAACCAGTCTCCTTGTGTCAGCATTCTCTTCACCCCCCACTTTCAGAGGGTTTCATCAATTCTTAGACATTTTGATGAATCTTAAGCTACCTTTCTCCACAGTTGGCTTAATATTCAGCTTTCTTCAGTTTTCCAATTTGACTGCCAGTTGACTATTTGTCTTCTTGTCTCGAAAATTCTTTAATTTCCTTTTCTGCTACATCATTATAATTTTATTTTATTGATGCTCCAGTCAGAATTTAAGAGGACTGTGTTTGACATTATTTTGTTGACCTGATATATTCCTGGTTCCGCTCACTGCTGCTGAAAAGATTTATTGCAAAAATAAAAACTATATAATCAAGACACCGGGAGGGCTCACACCAAAGAGTACTTCCCAGAACTTCTGCTGCCAGTGTCCTTGTCCCTGCAGTGAGTCACAGACAACCTCCACCTCTGTAGGAGACCCTCCAACACTGCCAGCTGTGCAACAGGCTGAAACATAGATGGAAATAGAACTGTGGAAAATCAGAAGAATTAAAAACTGTGTGGCTGACAGGGTCTTGGTGCTCCAGCCAGGTGACAGGCCTGAGCCTCGGAGGTGGGAGAGCTGAGTTAAGGACATTGGACCACCAGACACCTCCTGGCCCCATGTAATATCAATTGGCAAGAGCTCTCCCAGACATCTCTGCCTCCATGCTAAGACCCAGCTCCACACAACGACAAGCAAGTTCCAGTGCTGAACACCCCATGCGAAACAACTAGCAGAGAGTCACATACAGGATAAATCCAAGGAGAAACACGTCAAGACACATATTAATCAAACTATCAAAATTTAAATACAAAGAAAAATTGTTAAAAGCAGCAAGGGAAGAGCAACAAATAACATACAAGGGAATCCCCATAAGGTTAACAGCTGATCTTTCAGTAGAAACTCTGCAAGCCAGAAGGGAGTGGCAGGACTTATTTAAAATGATGAAAGGGAAAAACCTACAACCAAGATTACTCTACCCAGCAAGGATCTCATTCAGAGTCAACGGAGAAATTAAAACCTTTACAGACAAGCAAAAGCTAAGAGAATTCAGCACCACCAAACCAGCTTTACAACAAATGCTAAAGGAAATTTGTTAAGCAGGAAACACAAGAGATGGAAAAGACCTACAAAAACAACCCCAAAACAATTAAGAAAATGGTAATAGGAACATACATATTGATAATTACCTTAAATGTAAATGGATGAAATGCTACAACCAAAAGACATAGACTGACTGAATGGATACAAACACAAGACCCATATATATGCTGTCTACAAGAGACCCACTTCAGACCTAGGGACACATACAAACTGAAAGTGAGGGACTGGAAAAAGATATTCCATGCAAATGGATATCAAAAGAAAGCTGGAGTAGCAATTCTCATATCATACAGAATAGACTTTAAAATTAAGACTATTATAAGAGACAAAGAAGGACACTACATAATGATCAAGGGATCAATCCGATATGACAATTGTAAATATTTACGCACCCGATATAGGAGCACCTCAATACATAAGGCAAATGCTAACAGCCATGAAAGGGGAAATTGACAATAGCACAGTCATAGTAGGGGACTTTAACATCCCACTTTTACCAATGGACAGATCAACAAAATTGAAAATAAATAAGAAAACACAAGCTTTAAATGACACATTAAACAAGATGGACTTAAATGATATTTATAGGACATTCCATCCAAAAACAACAAAGCACAATTTCTTCTCAAATGCTCATGGAACATTCTCCAGGACAGATCATATCTTGGGTCACAAATCAAGCTTTGGTAAATTTAAGAACATTGAAATTGCATTAAGTATCTTTTCAGACCACAGTGTTATGAGACTATATATCAATTACAGGAAAAAAAAACTGTAAAAATATATAAACACATGGAGGTTAAACAATACATTACTAAATAACCAAGAGATCACTGAAGAAATCAAAGAGGAAATCAATAAATACCTAGAAATAAATGATACTGAAAACACGACGGCCCCAAACCTATGGGATACAGGAAAAGCAGTTCTAAGAGAGTTTATAACAATTCAATCCTACCTCAAGAAACAAGAAAAAATTCAAATAAACAACCTATACTTACACTTAAAGCAATCAGAGAAAGAAGAACAAAAATCACCAAAGTTAGCAGAAGGAACAAAATCATAAAGATCAGATAAGAAATGAATGAAAAAGAAATGAGGGAAACAATAACAAATATCAGTAAAACTAAAAGCTGGTTCTTTGAGAAGACAAACAAAATTGGTAAACCATTAGCCAGACTCATCAAGAAAAATAGGAAGAAAACCCAAATCAACAAATTTGAAATGAAAAAGGAGAAGTAACAAGTGACACTGCAGAAATAAAAGGACCATGAGAGATTGCTACAAGCAACTCTATGCCAAAAAATGGACAACCTGGAAGAAATGGACAAATTCTTAGAAAAGCACAACCTTCTGAAACTGAACCAGGAAGAAATAGAAAATATAAACAGATAAATCACAAGCACTGAAATTGAAACTGTGATAAAAAATCTTCTAACAAAAAAAATGCTGAGGACCAGATGGCTTCACGTGGGAATTCTATCAAACATTAGAGAAGAGCTAACATCTATCCTTCTCAAACTCTTCAAAAACATAACAGAGGGAGGAACACTCCCAAACTCATTCTATGAGGCCAGCATCACCCTGATACCAAAAACAGACAAAGATGTCACAAAGAAAGAAAACTACAGATCCATATCACTGATGAACACAGATGCAAATATTGTCAACAAAATAATAGCAAACAGAATGCAACAGCACATTAAAAGGATCATACACCATGATCAAGTGGGGTTTATCCCAGGAATACAAGGATCCTTCAATATATGGAAATCAGTCAATGTGATACACAATAGTAACAAATTGAAGGTTAAAAACCATATGATAATCTCAATAGATGAAGAAAACACTTTTGACAAAATTCAACACTCCTTTATGATAAAAACTCTCCAGAAAGTAGGTGTAGAGGGAACTTACCTCAACATAACAAAGTCCATATATGACAAACCCAGAGCCAACATCGTTCTCAATAGTAAAAAACTGAAACAATTCCACAAAGGTCAGGAAGAAGACAAGGTTGCCTACTCTCACCACTATTACTCAACAAAGTTTTGGAAGTTTTAGTCACAGCAATCAGAGATGAAAAAGAAATAAAAGGAATCCAAATCTGAAAAGAAGAAGTAAAACTGTCACTGTTTGCAAATGACATGATACTATACATAGAGAATCCTAAAGATACTACCAGAAAACTACTAGAGCTAATCAATGAATTTGGTAAAGTAGCAGGATACAAAATTAATGCACAGAAATCTCTTGCATTCCTATACACTAATGATGAAAAATCTGAAAGAGACATTAAAGAAACACTCCCATTTACCAATGCAACAAAGAGAATAAATACCTAAGAATAAACCTGCTTAAGGAGACAAAAGACCTATATGCAGAAAACTATGACACCGATGAAAGAAATTAAAGATGATACAAACAGATGGGGAGACATACCATGTTCTTGGATTGGAAGAATCAACATTGTGAAAATGACTATACTACCCAAAGCAATCTATAGATTCAATACAACCCCTATCAAACTACCAATGGCCTTTTTCACAGAACTAGAACAAAAGTTTTTCACAATTTGTATGGAAACACAAAAGACCCCGGATAGCCAAAACAATCTTGAGAAAGAAAAACGGAGCTCAAGGAATCAGGCTCCCTGACTTCAGACTCTACTACTACAAAGCTACAGTAATCAGGACAGTATGGTACTGGCACAAGCACAGAAATATAGATCAATGGAACAGGATAGAAAGCCCAGAAATAAACCCACACATATATGGTCACCTTATCTTTGATAAAAGAAGCAAGGATATACAATGGAGAAAAGACAGCCCCTTCAATAAGTGGTGCTGGGAAAACTGGACAGCTACATGTAAAAGAATGAAATTAGAACACTCCCTAACACCATACATGAAAATAACTCTAAACGGATTAAAGACCTAAATGTAAGTCCAGACACTATACACCTCTTAGAGGAAAACATAGGCAGAGCACTCTATGACATAAATCACAGCAAGATCTTTTTGACCCACCTCCTAGAGAAATGGAAATAAAAACAAAAATATACAAATGGGACCTAATGAAACTTAAAAGCTTTGGCACAGCAAAGGAAACCATAAACAAGATGAAAAGACAACCCTCAGAATGGGAGAAAATATTTGAAAATGAAGCAACTGACAAAGGATTAATCTCCAAAATACACAAGCAGCTCATGCAGCTCAATATTAAAAAAACAAACAACCCAATCCTAAAATGGGCAGAAGATCTAAACAGACATTTCTCCAACGAAGATATACAGATTGCCAACAAACACATGAAAGAATGCTCAACATCATTAATCATCAGAGAAATGCAAATCAAGGCTACAGTGAGATATCATCTCACACCAGTCAGAATGGCCATCCTCAAAATATCTACAAACAATAAATTCTAGAGAGGGTGTGGAGAAAAGGGAACCCTCTTGCACTCTTTGGTGGGAATGTAAATTAATATCACCATTATGGAGAACAGTATGGAGGTTCCTTAAACTAAAAATAGAACTACCATATGGTCCAGCAATCTCACTCTTGGACATATACCCTGAGAGAAATATAATTCAAAAAGAGTCATGTACCACAGTGTTCATTGCAGCTCTATATACAATAGCCAGGACATGGAAGCAACCTAAGTGTCCATTGACAGATGAATGAATAAAGATGTGGCACATATATGCAATAGAATATTACTCAACCATAAAAAGAAACAAAACTGAGTTATTTGTAGTGAAGTGGAAGCACTTAGAGTCTGTCATACAGAGTGAAGTAAGTCAGAAAAAGAAAAACAAATACCGTACGCTAACACATATATATGGAATTTAAAATTAAAAAAGAAATGGTTCTGATGAACCTAGGGGCAGGACAGGAATAAAGACGCAGATGTAGAGAATGGACTTGAGGACATGGGGAGGGAGAAGGGTAAGCTGGGACAAAGTGAGAGAGTGACATTGACTTGTATACATACCAAATGTAAAATAGATAGCAGCCACATAGCACAGGGAGATCAGCTCCCTGCTTTGTGACCACCTAGAGGTGTGAGATAGGGAGGGTGGGACGGAGACACAAGAGGGAGGGATATGGAGATATATATATATATATATATATATATATATATATATATATATATATATATATACACGTATTGCTGATTCACTTTGTTACGCAGCAGAAACTAACACAACATTGTAAAATAATTATACTCCATTAAAGATGTTTAAGAAAAAAATAAAAACTGTCATTACACAATATAACGATGATGGTAAAACTTATGCTAAATAAATAAAATAAAGAAAGAAACCTTGGGTCCCTGTATCAATAGAAGTTAAGATAAACTTTAAGACAAAAAGCATTTTGGACAAAGAGAGTCACTATAAAATGATATTGAAAAAATCCATTCAAAAAGAGAATTTGACAATGTAAAAGCTCTGTGAATCTTTTCAATTTGCCTAAATATTTGAATTAAATATTGATAGAGATACAGGAAGAAAATGAAAATCTATTCTCACAATGTGATCTTTCAACAGACCTTCTCAATTATCATTGGCTCACAAGGGGAAAATATTCAAAGATTAAGAAGCTTTGAAGAAAATAATTGTGATTCTTAATTTTATGTCATCTTGACTGGGCTAAAGGATACCCAGATAGCTGGTAAAACATTATTTCTGGGCGTGTCTATGAGGGTGTTTATGGAAGAGACTAGCATTTGATTCAGTAAAGAAGATCCTCCCTCACTAATGTGGGTGAACATCATCCAATCCAGTGAGGGCCAGAGTAGAACAAAAAGGTGGAAATAGAGAGAATTATCTCTTCTCTTCACCTGGGATGTCCATCTTCTCTTGCCCTCATCTTGACATCAGAGCTCCTAGCTCTTGGACCTTTGGACTCAGGGAATTATACCATCAGCTTCCCTAGTTTTTAGACCTTCGGGCTCAGTCTGAACTACACCACAGGCTTTCCCGGGCCTCCAAATTGCAGAACACAGACCATGGGACTTCTCAATCTCCTTGACAGCATGAGCCAATTCCTATAATAAATCCCTCTCTCTCTCTCTCTCTCTCTCTCTCTCTCTCTCTCTCTCTCTCTCTCTCTCTCTCTCTATATATATATATATATATATATATATATATATATATACCTCCCACTGGTTCTGTTTCTCTGGAAAACCCTGACTAATATGATAATTAACCAGCATGTCTTAATGGACTTTACAGAATTCTGCATCCAAGAATTAAAGGATCACATTCTTCTGAAGCACACACAAGACATTTACAAACTTAGCCATGCTCCAGGGCATAAAGCAATCTCAACATTGTACAAACTGTGTAGGAATAGTTTGTATTGTACAGATCATATTGTGTGACCATGATGCAATTAAGTTAGAGGTCAGTAGGAAAAAAGAGAAAAGTCAAAGATCTCTACGTACTTGAAAAATAAAAGACCCACTTTTAAATTACTCATGGGTCAAAGATGAAATTTTAATGACAATTTAGAAATATTCAGAAATGTATGATAATGAAAATACTCCATTAATACTTGTGATATGCAAATAAGGTAACACTTAAAGGGAAGATTTTAATTCTACACTCTTGTTAAAAAGAAAGAACTCTAAATGTTAATGAGTTAAATGTCCAACTTAAAATGTTAGAAAGTAAATTGCTAAATAGACCCAAATAAAGTAAATGTAAAGAAAAAAATAAAGAGGGAAGAAATCAAATAAATAAATATTCAATAGAGTAGACAGAGCCAGAATTTTTTTTGAAAACATTAATAAAACAGATAAACATCTAGTAAAATTGATCCAGAAAATAAGAGAAGTCAAAAATAAAGAATATTAGGAATTAAAGTAACCATAACTACAGATACAACACAGATTAAAATAAAACACAATTTTATACCAACAAATCTGCAAACTTAAACAAAATGGAGAAATTTTAGGAAAATATAACTTGGCCAAACTGAATCTAGAGAAAAGTCTGAATAGCATTAGAACTACTGAATAAATTGAAGTAGTGGTCACAAATTTTCCTATAGAGAAAATTCCAGGCTAACATGGTGTTACAGGAGAGTTCTACCTAACTTTTAATCTTAAACAAATTCTTCCAGAGCATAGGAAGGAAAAATATTCCCCAATTCTTCTACGAGACCAGTATACCTTGATATTCAAGCCAAAACAGGAATAGAACATGGAAACAAAGCAAACACAAAAGAAAAAAAAATATCACAGGCCAAACTCATTCCTGTACACTGCTACAATATCCTCTAAATAAAATATTAGCAAACCGAATCCAGCAGTGTATTAAAATATGATAATCCATATGTATGCAAGGCATTTATTATAAGAATTGAAGTAGGATTTCGCATTAGAAAGTCTGTAAATGTTGTTCCCAGCATTAATAGATTAAAGGACAAAACCAAATGATTTTCTCAAGAAATTGGGAAAATCATTCCATAAGATTGTTCCATAAGAACAATACATAGCAATTCACCTTTTTTACCTGCATATTTTTAAGGTTCTATTAGATTTAATTTATAAACATGTATTTGGGAATTGGGGTGAAGATTATCCAAACTCGTTTGTGTTTATATGTTATTGATTTACAATATTTTACTAAAAGCAATGCCTGTGGTGAAACAGATAATTAAATCTAATAGATTCTCTGCCTTTGAGGCACCGGTGCTCCATGGGTAGGTGCTGAGGACCCCAGGACCAGCCCTGAGCTGGCCATGCAGTCCTGCATTCTGCTACCCATCCAGTCCTCAGAGCCCCTCAGGCACCTGCACCCCGCCTGTGACCTGCACCTCATTGCCTGGTGTGTATTCTCGTACTGTCCATATCATTGCCCTGCCCACTTCTGTCAGGATGACCCTCAGTTCCTGCCAGCAGCTGAAATGAATGGAATCACAGTTCCCTACAGGGTTTCTTCTGCCTCACTCCCATCTGTAATGAGGACAGGCACTGCAATTTAAGGCTCTCAGCTCTGTCCTCCGGGGCTCCCAGGACATGTGAGAGAAACTCCACCTCGCTACTCCAGGGAGCCACTCAAGAGAGCGCCTTTGCTCTCCCGAGACACCGGAATTGTTCCCTCTACTGACCCACACTCAGTGAGGTACTGCTGGAACACCAAGTGTGTGGTTTACTAAACAAAACAACACCTAGGTCAGGATGGGCAGTGGGTCCCCAAGGCACTTTATAAACCTGCATTTTTTCTTATGGCCTGAAAAGTTTCAAATTTTCACTTAGACTTAATGTAAGATATGGATTTTATGTTACAAAAAAACAAAGTTGTCATACATTTTTTGGTCATATCTTAGAAAAGTGTAAATTCCCAATTAGAGTCTTTAAAATTCAGAAGTATTTAGTGGAAAGAAATTTCTCTAAAAGCCTTATATTCTTTCCAGCAGTGTCTTAGGAATAGCCATGATGATAATACAACTTACATTTTTCTTCTTTAAATGACAATGGAAAATATTTCTTGTCAAAATTCTTCTCTACTCACCTTTTGCTCCACACACAAAACAGAAATAGGTAAAATGGAGGAAGAGGAAACCTGAAAGACACATATGGATTCAAATACGGAAGAAGTAGAAGGAAGGGAGGGGCGAGGGGGAAAGAAAGATGGAAGAAGGAAGGAACTAGAGGATGGTGAGGGGAGAGAAAGCAGGAGAGAGATGAGAAGGGTTGCGGCGAGGAGGGAGAGACGCATAAAAAATCCCCAAACCTTCCCCTCTAAACGGCCTTGCAAACCAAAATATGAAAACATGTGAAAAAATATACTGCCAAGAAATACAGCCCACAAAATCAACAACTGGAAAATGAATTCACTCCAAATAAAATTAACGTCTGGAACATTCTAAGTCTTTAAGTATACACAGACTGCTCAAAGGGTAGTTTTAAAAGTCCATCTTTTAAAAGAACGAAAAATTTTGAAAAACGTAACTGACATAAAATGGATGAGATAGACAGGTAAAAAATTAATTAGAAATATTCAAAATGAAACATATACATTGAAATAATGCAAAATCGGTTAGATTATCTTACAGTAAAAGAGAGAACTAGGTATAATAATTAAAAGATATTCCTGAAAAGCTTACCTAGAATGAAGCATGGAGAGGCTGGAGACAAGAAAGTGAATATGTGTGTGATTATGTGCTGTGTATGTTATGTGTGTGTGTGTTTACAGTTAAGTGACCTGGAGGATAGAGTGAGAAGATTCCAGCTACAGATAATAAGTGCTCCAGGAGACCATGTAGAGGAAACTGCAAAAAAATGGTCCTGCTGGGCACCTTCTTGATTGGAGACAGGCATTGGTCTTCAGATTGAGAGTGTACTCTGATTTCTGAGTGTATATATATATTATTACATGTAATAATAATATTATCGTTATATACAGTACATTATATAGTTTACATAATCTCAAAACTTTGAGTATATAAGTATATATAAGTGTATATATATTATACACAATAATACATAAATAATATACAATAAATATCATCAATAATCATATGATTTATATATTTATCATTTATATAGTATAATCATGAAATATGTAATTTATTATAATATATAATTTTAATATATAATATATATTAATGATATATATACTAATCATGCTTTTAAAAGATACTTCATGACACCAAAGATAAAGAATCTTTAAATGTGCCAAAGAAAAGACTATCTATCTCAGAATAACAATTAAATTCCTAGCAGATTTTGTTCTTATCAAAGAAGACACCAAAATGCAAAAGTCTAATAACTAAAACACCTAAAGAAAATAATTATCCTCTTAGTATTTTCCATCTAGCTACCAAGAGATGAACTTTAGAAAAAGAAAAAAAAATAACTCTGAGGGAAGGTTTGGGATACAAGAGAAACATTAATGAAACATGTAGTAAATGGAATTAGCTATTTTAATATAAAATATTAATAACAAGCTTTGGTGTTAAAAAGTTAAAAATAAAACTCCAAACCGTGTTAAGAACACGGAGGTATCCAATGGTAGTTAATGCCTACTAAGATCCACATTGTGTTAAGAGGAAGGCAGAAATAATAAATAACTAATTATTGTTAGACAGACATAGTGTAAAAATCAAAGATAGTAACTAAAAGAATAGGAAGGTATAGCTACAATGTTACAAGACCCAAAAATATTTATCCACAAACACAATCTTTTCTTTGCCAGGGAAGGAGGAACAGAATAGTTCAGCAAGATTGCTGTATAACATATAAACATACAAAAATCAATTGTACTTCTGTTTTTACCAATAACCAATTACAAAATGAAATAGAAAGAGAAATTACACTCATAAGAACTAAAGCTACCGAATGTCTAAGAACTAATGCAGTCGATAGTGTGCCAGACTTCCCATGGGTCCCAGGGAGGCTGCATTTCCAGAAATCACTGTGGTTCAGAGAAACTCGCAGAATCTAAGCCCCTCCCGGTGTTCAGAACCCAGACTGGTCACTAAGGCAAACCACCCATGCATCCTCATCGTTTTTGTCTTGTCCTTATGTTGAGCTCCAATCTCTCGCTGACCACTTCCACAGGGCTCTTCTGCTCCCACCTGGCACCTCCTCTGATGTTCTGGAAGCTTCCAGGGCCAAAGCTGTAGGGTGTTTTCTGTATTTTAGGGTTCCCCTCAGCTGACTAACTGATGTCCTCCAAACAGTCTTTAGGAGAAAGAATCTTTGTTTAAAACTGCCCTTTTCCCTTGTGGGACAGAAGAACAACTAACATTTTCAAGCAGAATATAAGATATTAGTACTTGACTATCCAAAATGCAACTTAAGGGTGAATTTATGTTTCATAATAAAGGAGTTGTCCCCTTACAAAAAGACAGCAGGGCTCCCTTAAATATTGTCTTCTCAAGTGTTTATTTTGAGATCTTTAAATAAAAGGAGAAATTAAAAGCAGAAGTATCTCAAATCACTGTCGACCAGGTTTATCAGAAATTAGGATGAAACCAAAAGTAGTACAATAAGAAGGAACATGACTCCCTCTGGGGTTTTATTTCACTTTCATTTTCTAGGCAGGAGTCTAGAATACCAGACTTTCTGATTCAAAGTCAGGATGCCTTGATGATGCTGTTAGAACTTTTCATTTTCACTTTCAGCAATGACCATGTCTTCCACGGGGTCCACACAAGGTGAATGTACTGGTACGGGACTCTCAGAATGGCCAACCCCAAAGACTACCATTGCTTTGGCACCGGGTCAAGTCTGTCAGATTAACTCTCCCTTCTCTTGGGAGAAGCTCTCACTTAGAGCAATCCTCAGTCACTCCTTTCAGTGGCCTCCCCCCATGTTTCAATGGAGGACAAGGTATCCTCACCCCAATCTCACCAGCCCTCTTCAGAGCTGGGCCATCAGAAACAGTGTCAGCTGCCCATCTGCACCACGACCTTCTGGGTCATGGAGCAGAACAAGGGGTCTGTTTTCAGCACATTCCTGCTCCTCTCCTGAGTCTTCTCCTTATGTGATTGTTCCAGAGATCGAACATGCCAGGTCCTATAACATTTGCTGGTGATGCAAACACGGATAAGACAGGAGTGCCGGCCTTATGTTCAGAGTGTAACATAGGGAAACATAAATCAATGCCTAGATTGCAATCCTGTGTTATGACTGAGGTATGTTTCATAAACACTTGGGGCCTCGCAAGGGAGGGTCCAATCTGCCTGGGGGAACAGTGGGGCTCTCCAGGAGGATGAATAGATGGGAAGAGAAGAAAGAGTTCAACGTGTGTGTCCACTCATTTATCCATGGGCCAGGTGCTGTGCTAGGTCAGGAGAGAGGGGGGAAAGAGGCAAGCAAAGTTGTGTCCTCATGGGCATCTCAACCTCAGCATATCTGCTGCTCAGCTGTTGGTTCTTCCAGAATGATGGGAACGTTCCAGTTTGAAAGAGGTCCTGCTGGCCAGTCTGGGATAATTCCCCAGCATAGATTCTAATCGTTCCAGACTGTAGCCCTTGTAGTAAAAGAGGAATCCATCAATCTACATCTTCTGGGAAGAGGGAATAGTAATGCAAACCCCGACAGTAGGATGAGTTTGGCATGTTTGAGAAACACATGAGGAAAAGGTTCACATCTGATGGAAACAAGAAGGTGTACATATCCTTAATATGTAGACGTCATCCAGGTATATAGGAGGAAAACAAAATTATCCAAAGGAAAATATGACTAAAAGTAAGTAGCTCACAGAGGGGAAAATGCAGGGGAAGGTAAAACCTAAGAAGATGTTCATTCAAAGGAATTGTCAGAGATAATCAAATAAAAATGAGGACTTTTACCATCAGAGTAGAAATTTCGCTTATATTTTAATGCTTAATTTAATAAGTTAATGCTTATTTTGATTTCAGAAATGTTTTAAGAATATTATGTGTGCTTCTAAATAACTTTTACCTGGACTGTGCCACATTTACAGAGAGATGGAGAAAAGGAGAGGTAGGGAGGAAGAAGAATTCCTCCTCTGAGATATCACAGTGCTCACACCGATTTCCCTTGCTTTCTAGAACTGGTGTCTGGCTTTATTTCTCTCACTCCCATCTAGACCTTGACACTTTTTGGTGACATCTATTCCTTACTCACTTTTGTATTTTCCGTATTAGTACAGTGCCGGAGACACAGCCTGGCTAACAGTATGCATGGAATGAATACTGAATGCATACATGAGTGAATGACATTTCTAAAATGTCAGCAGTACCCTGTCAGAGTCTACTGGTGTGGCACTCCAATACTTTTAAGATACCTTTATAGCAACTTCTAAGTTTCTACCAAAGTGAGGAAATTTTCCTGTCACAAGAATTATTTTCTAAGAGTCCCAGCTATCCTTCTAAGTAAACTTGGAACCCATAAGTGTTGCCTGTAGAACTTTGCAGCAAAACTTGATCATTCCTGCAGGAGAGCCTCTTAAATTAAAAATCAGAAGAGTCTTAAGTTAACACCCAATGTTGTGCAAAAGATGCATTGTATCCTTGATTCTGTAAGAAAATGAGCAGTATATACATAAACATCTGAAAATTAGAAATTAGTATTTATCACTTTGTCACAGCAGAGTCATCTGCTAACCCTTGCCTGGGCAGGAGCCAAGTCATCGTCTCTATTGCTTCAGTCGCTCTGTTACCCCTAGGAAAGTTCTGCAGGCTCTGGCTGCAAACGCTTCGGAACCCTCACTTGAATGTGGGTGTGATGTGAGTAGCTCCTTCTGTCCGGACATTCCAAAGCCTTTTAATAGGCACGAGCCATACTTCAGAGCCAGCAAAGGAGCTGCAGTCAACAGCTTCTGTTTCCCAAAGTCCATTGTCTGATCAAAATAAAAATCTTCATTTTTACCAAAAGGTGTGATGCCAAATGAGGTGGTTTTCAGGAGCTCTGGCTAAACACAGGAGTGACCGGTCGATGACCTCAAGTGAACCCTCCTCTGACCCAGGTACTGAATTCCTTATCCTGTCAGATCCTGGGTGCTGGGTTCCATCTTTCCCATTTTAAATGAGGGGACAGAGCCTAAGAAAGTCAGGTATCTCATAAGTAACCAGAGCCAGAATCCCATGGTGGGACCTCTGATTAAAATGTATCCTCTCTCTACATGATATTCAACCCAACAGGATGCAAGACACCTAGTAATGAACTTTAGCTTGCTGAATCTTCTTGGCTTTCTCTACAACTTTCTGGTCTGCCATAATTACTTTCTGTTGAAATTATAATAACTAATCATCACTATTGATGCCTCCCTGTGTGCCTGACCTAAGTGAGGTGGTAAGCCTACCTGAGTGGGGTGATCTGTGATGAAGGAAGAGGGGAATGACATCAAGGTTCGTGAGCAGAAAAGAAAGAAGTTAAGGGCTTACCTGGTGGCACAGTAGTTGAGAGTCCACCTGCTGATGCAGGGGACACGGGTTCGTGCCCCGGTCTGGGAGGATCCCACACGCCACGGAGCGGCTGGGCCCGTGAGCCATGGCCACTGAGCCTGAGTGTCCGGAGCCTCTGCTCTGCAGCAGGAGAGTCCACAACGGTGAGAGGCCTGCGTACCGCAAAAAAAAAAAGCAAAAAGAAAGAAGTTAGTCAACCAGCAGCACACTGCTTATGTCAGCTCCGTCTGGAGTAAAGAAAACAAAAGGGGAGAAAACATCTATTTACACACAAAATTGAGTGTAACCAGAAAGACAGAAGGATAACTGTGGATAAAAAGATCTGAGGCAGAGCTGACCTCTGCTTTTCCACTCCCCAAAGCCCCATTAAGAGGACTTATGGCGGGGCTGCTCTAATGAGATGTCACCCACTTAGGATGGAAGGAAACAGTCATTGTGGACGGTGTTATTGTGGTCTCACTGGCCTCGCCCAGAGAAGGTGATGGATGTATCCAGAGCTCCTTTGTCCGTGGTGATGAGTGATGACACAGGAGGAAGTGCGAGGCTTCAGCGTGCTGGAGAAAGCGCCTGGGCGCCGCCGGCCACTTTCTTCTGCTGCTGCTGATGCGTAGTGTCTGTGCGGGTAAGTCACATGTGACAGTGTCCAAATCGCTTCCCCATCCTTTCTGGTCTCACTCTGGGAACTCGCGAGGGAGTGAAAGCCCTAGAGAGAGGCTGTCTGCACTGCCTGCATTATCCCCGCTCACAGGCGGGTGGAGAGAACAGGGCATCACAGACATAGTGTCTCAGACTAAGACATCACAGACATGCCATTTCACAGATGAGGAAGCACAGAGAAGTTAACCTGACCAAGGTCACACAGGACAGAGAAAGCAAAGCCAGGGACTGCAGCAGGTGTGCTCTTAAGAAGCAGGTACTTATAATGACAGCAGTAACAGCAAACATCTTCCCAGCACTTATGACCACCAGGCCCTGCTATCAGCATGTTCACATCTTACTGCACTTATGACGGGGCTTGGGACTATGTCGCAGACATGGGTCCTGACTCACGAAGGAATCAGGTCACCTGCCCAGGTCACACGGCTCCTTAGGGTTCAAAGACTAAAGCCTCAGCCTTGCAGCCAAGGCAGCTGTTTCTGTCCCCATGAGTCACCCCGTGGCTCACACAGTCTGCCCGGAGGGGCCCTTGATCAATACTGGCGGTGAGGTTAGGGCTCACCAGCCAGCCTTGGCACAAGGAATCCTCACCCCAGATCTGTCCTTGTACATTTCTGTCACTGCCCTGCTCACCGCCGCCACCACGCACCCTAAGGAGGGTCAGGACCAGGTCGCGCTGGTCGGATGTCTCCTACCCGCCACCCCACCCCCAAACATCAGCAGCACTTCTGGCACCATTCGCAGCACCTGCAAAGAGCTTTCTCCACCTGATGATGGGCGTCCCTCCTCCCCACACCTCTGATTTAGGGATAATGTTCTTGGGATTTTCAGTGAGGAGTACCTTCTATTCCTTCTTTTTTAAAAAGTTTTACTGGAGTCGAGTTGACTTACAATGTTGTGTTAGTCTCAGGTGTACAGCAAAGTGAATCTGTTATACATATACATAGATCCACTCTTTTGTAGATTCTTTTCCCAAATAGGCCATTACAGAGGATTGAGTAGAGTTCCCTGTGCTATACAGTAAGTCCTTATTAGCTATCTATTTTATATATATTAGTGTGTATTTGTCAATCCTAATTCTTCCAATTTATCCCTCCCCTGCCTTATCCCTGGTAACTCTAGGTTTATTGTCTACATCTGTAACTCTATTTCTGTTTTGTAGATAAGTTCACTTGCATCATTTTTTTAGATACCACATATAAGGGATATCACATATTCGTACTTTTCTGTCTGACTTCACTCAGTATGACAACCTCTAGGTCCATCCGTGTTGCTGCAAGTGCCATTATTTTGTTCTTTTTTATGGCTGAGTAATATCCCATTTCCTTGTCCAATGACTTGTCTCAATGCTCACAGTTTTGTCCATCCTCGTGATGACCTCATTAACCGGGCAGGCAGAGGGTCCACCCAGGGCTGCTCCAGCCTTTGTCCCCCACCCATGGCAGGTGACACCTGTCTGCTCTTATTCAAAACAGAAAAGACCGTCTTGTTTGGGGGGGTCACCATCACCCCCGGCTGTGGGCAGCCCCTTCCCAGCCTTTGCTAGGCAGCCTTGCTCATCCTGAATGTGAAGACCTCTGTGTACAGAGCTCAGGGTGAGAATATTATTGTTTCCTTTTTACATTGCAGCCAGTGAATTACAATCCTGTCTTCTCTGCATCTTGTTTTATTTTTTGCCTGGAATGATTTTACAACAATTAATTATAATCTTCTCTAATATTTTAATAAAATAGAAGTAAATGATAACCTGAAGAATATATAGACAATGCCTTTTATTCATCCTTCTCAGAGTTCATTAAACATTTAGTTTCTAGCTTTTAAGAAAGGTTTCCTCATCCAATAAAGACATTAACATAATCTCATTGCATTTATTGCTCCCAAAGATAAACTTACAGGGGAAGAAAACCTCTCTAACAGATGCCCAGTAATAGAAGTCACTGCCAAGAGAAGAAACATCAATGCTTTCTGCACTATTCCGGGGGGGGAGCAGCTCTGAAAGGCTGGTAGCTGTTCTCCCCAAAGCCAAATATTGGAAGAGTTTGTAGTGTCTGTTTATTAACAATTTTTTTCCTCTGATTTATCATGCTGTATAGATTACCTTCATGGTGTCTTTGAAAAATCAATCCCTACGTGACTGACAACATGGTTTGTGTTGCCTGGGAGGGGCTGCTTCTTACTTTTCACCTGATTTTAAAAGGATAGCCTGGGATTTTTTCATCTGCCTGTGACCTGAACAGATGGGTGGTGGGAGGTGGGTGGGAGATAGTGCAGGAAGCATGGAGGTGTCCTTGGGTAGATGAAGCCGAGGTCCCAGGTGGTCTCCCCAGCTGTGTGCCTAAAGAGCATCGTGGCCCTGGGACATAAAAGATGTCAGGTGGCTGACACCATGTCTCCTGTCTGGAGTGATGGGGATAACAATGTTCACTGCCCACACTCTTCACAGGGATCCTGGGAGGAATGAATGAGGCGGTGTTTATGTAACAGTTCCCTCCATGGCTCAGAACTGAGTGACCTAAAATAGAAGAGCTGAACACTGATACCAAATATTTACTGGGCATCTTCCATGTTCTGCTCACTCTGTGTTATGGTCCTAACAGATGCATCATTGTGCTAATCTCTGAACATCAGGGAGAGCTCTGCCCATATTTATCCATCTTAATGAGACACCGTTTGCACAAGATCAATGAATTTTGCTGAACAGACACGGTACCAAGATGCACCAAATAACCCTCCTTTGGAGGGCCCTAAACAGCCCACGTTTGTGTTCTGACCTGTTTTCGTCTTGTCCCTGCTGTGCACCAGGGCTGGCAGCAGCAGAACAGGAGTAAGACAGAGAGACCGAGAGACCCATTCAACCTGCTCAGCGCACCCAGACAACCATGATAAGCCTACAATCCAGGTAAAAACAATGAAATCGCAGCTTTGAAGAGTGTCTGTCCCCTCTCCTATCTTTCCATCAAAACAAGCCTCTATTATATAAAAAATCAGGAGCTGCCGCTGGGTAAAGACTTTATCGACTATTGGTTTACTGATTTATGACTGTTGGGCTATCCAGATGTTTGGGAAGCAGGAAGGAATATGAATATCTGATGAAATTGCCAGGAAACCCCTCCAGTATAAAATGAAAGGTTGGCTAAGTGGGCCAGGAACATGGAAAAATAAAGTGGGGATTAGGGAATCCACATCACACAGGAGAATCCAGAAATGTGCAGAGTCATGCTGCAGTGTGTAGGGCATATCAAGGCGAGGTCACGTGTCATTCAGACTCTGTTCTCTGTGTTCCTGATGCCACAAGCTCTGACACTTTTGGGGGAAAGAGAATCAGAAACTCTGGGAAGGGGCATATAAATTCCACGCTCCAATTCTTTCAACTGGAGCACATGTTCATACCTCCACCTACGGAAACTGTAATGTACAAGTCAGGAGGTCCTGTTGATGGAAACCATACAAAACTCTGGGCACAGAAAGTCTGCTGATGCCACGGTCTCTCCCTGGGGTCTTATGCCGTATCTAGTGTTGTTGGTGCCTGATTACTGAGGGCTTTCTGGAGGTCAGGTGCCATGCTATGTGCTTAATCCACGTTGTCTCATCACATCTCATGGAGACCCAGACTGAGGTGCACAGCTCGCCAGCCCTGTAGCAAGGGTCTTGAATTGAACACGTGTGAATCTAAAACACAAATTCTTCCAGATTGTCCTCAGACTGATGGGGAGGTAGGTGCTCAAGCAAGGTTGTTTGCTTCCTCTGAGATCAAGAACTGTGTTCCTTCTTCCACCATAAACTTTTGTTCTCTAATTTTCTGTGTTCCATTGTGCACCTTACATTCCTGGAACCCACCCCTTTTTCTTAAAATTAGGAGTCAAGACAACCCAATCACTCTCCAAGGTTATATTTCCACTGAACTACTAAGCTTCGGTCTCCTTATGGCTGCAGTGTTCTGTGTGTATTAACATTATTTTCTCCCTGTGGAAGAACTTCATGGTTATCCCTGATTAAAAAGAAATGCATGCTCATTATAAAAACATTTTGGAAAATATAGACAAAGAATAAAAATAATAAAACACACACACACACTAATAAAACACATGCACTCTCACATTCTCATACATGTTCTCACACACAATAAATATCACAGTCCCGTACACACAAATGCACTCATTTAGACATGCTATATACTATATACTCACACCCATGAACAATCACACTCACATATACAATCACACAGAGTTACACACAGACACAGTCACATACATATACACACACAAACATACCCATATTTAAGGGGATCATGCTATAATTTTGTTTGGATGTTGGTCTTTTCACCCATTATTGTTTAAGAGAATTTTCCCATATCAAACAAATATATAGGCATCTTTATTTTTATAGTGACATAGTATATTATTTTATCGATAACCACAGCTCATTTATTGAATGTACTACTTTTGGACAAGAGAACTTTATTTAATATTGACTTTTATCAACAAAGTTTTAAAGTCATCCTTGTAATGTGAACTTGGTTTTCTTTTCATTAGGAAAAATTCCAGTAGGAAAAATTAGACCAATGGGAAATCACATTTTAAAACTTAAAACACACACACACACACACACACACACACACACACACACACACACATATATTTATAACCAAATATATGTATACACATAACACCAAATATGCATATATATTTGGCTGTAAATACACATGTAACCAAAATGGTACCACATCATTCTCTCCTGAGCATTGTGTAAGGTTGCCTCTTTCCTCACAAGTTCATCAACAGTGGATATCAGCACGCTCATTACCAAGCTGAGGTGGAGAAAAACAGGATTTCATTTATATGTACATCTTATTTGCTTAAACATTATTGAGGTGGAGCATTTGTCTTTTTGCCCTTTGGCCATTTGCACTTCAGCTTCTCCCAAAAAGACCATTTACAAATGTTGCCTGTGTTTTTTGTCTCTTTTTCTGTCTAAATATGCCTTCACAAGTCCTAAAAGCTTTTCTAATAAGAAGAATATTAACCCTATTCCTCTGATATAGTGATATATTGTAAACACTTTCCCTGGTTTTCCATTATTTTCCGAATTGTTTATGGTGAGATTTCTGCTTTCATTCTAGATGAAGTAACAGGGCCTGGATTGGCTCTCTAGTCCAAGGAGAAAAAAGACTGACATACTATATTAAACAATGTGTTTATTTTTAATTTTTATTTTGTATTGGAGTAGAATTGATTTCTAATGTTGCATTAGTTTTGGGTGTACAGCAAAGCGATTCAGTTATACAGATACATATATTGATTCTTTTTCACATTCTTTTCCCATATAGGTTATTACAGGATATAAACAATGATTTTTAAAACACTGGGCATGAGGCAACAAAAGGGCAGAAATATCTGAGAGCGCACTGAGGTGATCCCTGTGATCCCTCAGCTTACTGTCCGCAGAAGGCACTGAGGCTGCAGCACAGGGAGGGTACCAGGCAGAGCCCACATTGAAGAGAGGGCTGTGAGTTCAAGGAAACCAAGGTAGGTTGGAGCTCATGGGGCAGAGGATCAGCTCACAGGTGAACAGTGATCAACCTGTATGTGAGGAAACTACCAGAAAGAAGGGGTAAATGATGTGGTAGGATTGGGGAGTACAGCATCCAGGTCTTGTACTGGTGGCAGAGTGCCTCTCCCCACCAGCCAGAGTGGAAAATCTCAGTGTGTGGAGCATCCACTATAAGACTAAGAAAGGTCACAACTAAGCAGTGGGGGAAACTAACACTAGACTAAGCGCTGTCCTGACCCCACCCAAGTCAGCTTACAAGCAAGTTCTGAAAGGATCACACTGTCTCTGGTTAATTTTACTGGTTCCAAGAGCACAGATCGAGAGTACTTACAGAAATACAAAACTATACATCACCCAAAGTAAAATTCACATCTGGCATCCAACCAAAAACCACCAAGTCTACAGAGAAGTAGGAAAACACAGATCTCAGTGAGGATAAATGTCAGTAGGCCAAAAACAGCACAGAGTCAAAACAGGGGTAAGACTCTATACCACACGTCCAAGAGCCTACAGGGAGGATTGAGCGTGTTGTAGAGACATGGAAGTTATGAAAGAAACACCCAAGTCAAAGTTCTAGAGAGGAAAAGTACTAGGAATTATATAAAAAAATATAATGGGTGGTGGTGCAAAGATTAGACTTTGCAGGGGAAAAAACCCCGAGAATCTAAACACAGAAAAATGATTAAAAATGAAATTCAGGTACAAAGGAGAATTTTAAAATAAATGAATGGTGAGACTATGTTAAGTCCTCAAACAGACATCTGACTGGAGTCTCCAGAGAAGAGGATGGGCATTTGAAAATTCATTTGAAGTACTAATGGCCAAAACATTTCCAAATTTGCTGGAAACTACAAACCCACAGTTCCAAGAAGTAAATCTTAAAGGCAGCCTGAGAAAAAAGGCACTTTAGGTACAGAAGAACAAAGTAAGAGATGACAGTAGATTTTCTATCAGAAGCAGTGTAAACTAGGCAACAGGAGAGAAGCAGCTTTCAAGTACTAAAGGAAAATTGTCAACTTAGAATTCTTATTCCCTGAAAATACCTTTCAAATATTATGGGAACATAAGGACTATTTCAAGATATACAAAAACTGAAAGAATTCATCATGAGGCAACTTGCATTACAGAAATGTTAAAGATGTCCTTCAAGCAAGGGAAAGATGACACGTGATGAAAGCTTGGACCTACACAAAGGCATGAAGATATCAGGATGGTCATTACATGGGTAAATATAAAGAGTTCTTTCTTATTTATTAGTTACATCTCTAAAGGAGATAACTGATTATTTAAAGTAAAAATAACTATAATGTTTATCATGGGGATTATACCATACATAACAGTAAAAAAAAAATATACATATCAGCATGAATTCCAGGAGAGGAAAAATGGAAGTCCATACACTGTTGTAAGGCAGCGTGGGATTATTTGAAGACAGACTGTAGATACGTTATTTTCCCTCTTTTTTTTCTTTCTTGGTTTTGAATCAATCAAATATTTTATGTTTTTCCTCTATTTTTTCTTGGTTACATTATCTTTTACTATTCTTTTAGTAGTAACCCAAAAATTAAAATATGCATACTGGACCTTATAAACTTTAATTTAAATTATTATTTTTACTAATTCCCTGATAATGCTAAGAATTCAGAGAGAGCTCCATTCATTTTCTGAACATTTAGTGCTATTGTTGTCATGTGTTTCAATCACAAATATATTTTAAATCTCATCACATATTATTATTGTTTTATACCATCGATATTCATTTATACCCACTCACATAATTCACTCTTTCCATTCTTCTACATTTCTTTCTGCACTTACAGATTTCCATCTGTGATGAGTATCCTGCTCTGTGACCAACTTCCTTTAGAGTTTCTTGTAGTGAAGATCTGCTGGTAATTATTTCTCTCTGTTTTGTTTTTCTGAACAAATATACATATATTTTGCTTCAGTTTTGAAGGGTGTGATCAGTTGGTAGCTAATTCTAGGTTGGTATTTTTATATTGGCACTTTTAAGACACAGATGGAATTCCATTGTCTTCTGGCATCCACTGTTCCTGTTGAAAGTCAGCATTTAGTTTGACTGTTGTTCCTTTGAAGGTAGTGTGTCTTTTATATTTCCCCCCTCTGGCTGCTTATTACATCCTATCTTTGTTTTTTTGTTGTTTTTTTTTTTTGACCATAGTATATCCAGATGCTTGTTTGTTTTGTTTATCTTGTTTTGCTTTTTATTTTGTTGTTTTTATAGAGATTTTTAAATCTGTGGGTTGATGTGTTTTATCAGTTTTTGAACAAATAATGTTTCTGCCCCATTCATAAATGCCTCTCTGGAATCTCAATTATATATGACAAACATTTTTACTTTTATAGTTCTCTTATATTATTTTCTGTATTTTCTAACTTTTTTCTCTCAATTATTTTAAAATATCTTTTTGTTGTTATTGTTCTCAGACCAGCAATAAAAGTTGAAGGTAGAAATGCATATGGAGTTTGGGCATCTTGATTCAAGCACACACTCTGTCACTGGTACAGTTAAATGTACTTCCTTCCTCCCTGCCTCCCTCCCTTCCTTCCTACCCCCTTTGCTGGGGACAGGCATTGGCATATCATATGACTCCTTGCTTCTCTTGTGTTTCTATAAATCTCTTGCTTCACCTCTTGCTCCCCTCTTTCCTTCATCCCTAGATCCCCACTCCCGGACACCATACTTCTCCTTCAGAAGTGGTTTTCACTATCTCCCCACCTAAGTGAACTTTCTCCTCCCAGGAATCCTCTTCCTTCTCCACTTTTCCACAAACTCTTACCTGATAGTTTGCTCAGGATGGGCTCCAGAGTACACATCCTGAATCTGGCTGTTTATGTGAAGTTTATCGTATTCCTGTCTCCTAATTATACTATAGGTGTGTTTTGAGTAATGTTGTTTGCTTTTCTTGTGGAACTGGATTATTTTGTTTGAAAATGTGTAGAGAGATTTGGATTCCAATGGCCACCAACATTCTATGGGCTCTCTTCAACCAAACCCTCCAAGTGGCTGTTGGGAGTTATATCGAATAGAAATCTCCAAAATCATTTATGTGCAAATATTCCTTTTATAATGTATTTCCACTTTCATTGTTCAAACTACTATGTTTTTAATCTCAAGAGAACGTTCACTTACTCCCTCAAAACTCTCTGGACAAGGGCATGTCAGTGGTCCATAATACCTCTTTCCTGTGTGCCCTTTTCTCTGATGCAATGTTCTATATATATCCCTGGCTCACACTCTGGTGTGCATTCTAATCTCAACATGCTAAACAGCTTGTTTAAATGCTAATTATAGGACTATATCTCCAAAGATTATGATTCAAGAAGGCTGTTGGGAGGGAAGAATGTCTGAATTTCCAATAGGCATCCCACATGATTCTGACTCAGACAGCCCTGTTAATGCCCTTCCAGAAGCACTGACATAGACTTACCTCATAGGCCCATCATCAGAGAAGGAAGATCCCAGCTGTATAAGATTTGTTCCAGGAATCTCAGGATAATCTCAAGGCAGCCAGGAACAGAACATGAAATAAGCAGAAAGACTGAGAGCTTCAAACAGGATATAATGTTCAGTAGCAGAACTTTGTAGACCCTAAGTTCTTGAAGAACTTGGACAGGTGCTTCATGAATAGTTTTACAACATATCAGCTCTTTTTCAAAATCTGAGACACTCATCCAGAATTCAGGTTTAACGATGATAACAGGTGAAGGCACAGACATGGGAGAAACAGTAGGAGTCACATGACTAGATCAGAGACTGGGGATCAGAACAGAATCAGATTTAAGTCTACTCAAATTCTCCTGACTGTTAACATCATTGGTCCTGAAGTCAAGGATGTCCTTGAGCTCCAGGTTAGAAGAGATTCCCTCTGCATCTACAGAACAGAGAGAACCCAAGGAAGATATGATAGTTTTCTCTTCATTTTAACCCATTTTCTTTGTAAAAGCCAGGTCCCTTTCATGACCTCCTGAGATTGTTATTAAGTCACAAAATAGTAAAGACCAAAAATGTTCATATGGAAGTAGGAAGTACCAGAAGAAAGAAAATGGGCCAGTGGTCCTGGAATAGAAACTACTTTGTAGGGGAAAAAAATACACTTCCTTGCAGAAGAAATAATTTCATGTGCTTCTTTCTTATGACACAGAAATAAAATCTGTGTCAGTCAAGTAGGTATTTGACCTTTCCAAGCTCCTCACTCTTGAACATGAGCCAACGATTATCAAGGCAGTGAGTCTGAAACTTACTGTACACACTCCACTTCTCTGCTAGGGAGTCCATTAATTTAACTCATCCATTGGAGTTTGCAAAGGATTATACAAGACCAGGGTTTTCCTACTAGGCATGGAATGGGATAGCTTAGTAATTTGGGGATGATTAATAAAACAAATAGCCCTTAAAAGGCAAAGCTACTATCTGTAAAAAAAATTACAAAAAGTATCTTCATTAGTGGCTGATGGAAAACTCTCAAGCCTTTTTCCATTAATGTTTCATGTGAAGTGTGCTTGCCAAATCAACCACAGTTTTTAAAAGAGAGATCAGCTCGGTGCTTTGTGACCACCTAGAGGTGTAGGATAGGGAGGGTGGGAGGGAGATGCCAGAGGGAGGGGATATGGGAGTATATGTATATGTATAGCTGATTCACTTTGTTATACAGCAGAAACTAACACAACGTTGTAAAACAATTATACACCAAAAAAGAGGTTAATAAAATAAAATAAAATAAAATGTCGATTATTATAATAAAAAAAAGGAGAGAGCAAGGAATTAAGCCCATATTATTTGAACAAGCTTGTGAAACAGATTGGAACTCTGTTTATTCAATCATTTTTACCAAGAAATTAAAATTTATGTACCTTTTAGATTATGGGGACAGTTTCATTTTAGAACTGGAGTTTCCTAAGTTCCAGGGACAACACTGATTTGGTTCAAAAGAGCTTTTATTGCATTGCAATCTCACTGTTGATCTTTCCTTTGTCCCTACCAAGAAATTATTATTTGTTTCCAGAATTTGATTTACTTTCTTTACAAAGGAACTTTTCTCTTATAAACAAAAAAACCAACAAAAACACAGGGTCAAAAGCCTTGATTGCTGAGAAAATCTAAACGTTACTTAATTGTACCACAGCTATTGTTATAACTTAATGATAAAATTAAAAAACAGCATAGTTATTTATAGTGGAAAAGATATCAATATGCTTGGAATATTTTAACCAGCTACTTCTCCCAGTGGCATTATAAGTTGTGTTTTCTTTTTGATCCTCCAAATACGTAAGTGCAGTATGTTCTAGAGACCACAGGAAACTTGACCTCAAATCCAGGGGACCTGCACTTATGGTCCTCACTTTTCAAGTCTTTAGATTAACATACTTGCGTTACTGTTTCTTGGCGGCTATAGCAGCTCTGAACACTGTCACTGTTCAAGACAAATTGCGCCCAGCTTAGTCCCAATTTTAGCTATAAAAAGCTGACAGCAAGCACTATTTGTATGTGGTTAACTAGTAATTTTTGCAATGCAGCTTTTCGTTACTATTTGGGGTGCTATAATTAATACCATTCCGGTATATCAGTTTTAACACATACTTCACTCCAAGCAAAAACTTGGCAGCCATGTTAGGGGTATAAAAATAAGCAAAGGGATAGATTATTTTTAGAATGCAGAGTTTTTAATTAAATTCCGGAATGATTATGTAAATTATGTGGCAGCGGTCAAGACCAGCAGATCATAATGTACTCAGGGAGGCAATCCCAAATAACTGAACTCACTGGGAGGCCAAAACCGGTGAAAATAACCAAGGGTGACAGCACATAGACTGTGCTTATCTACCAGGGATACAATTTCACAGACTCTCAGGATAAGCCTGGTGCAAGTCTCTGAAAAGCCATCATCACCCAAAGACATGGCACGTGTGGTGAGAGGGAACATGTGCATTAAGTAATGCATAATTTTCCATGTCATCTGTGTCTTTGTAGTTGAGGGAAATTGGAACGTGGAGAGGTTAAATGAATTATCAAGGTCACATATGTGAGGATATAATAGGTTAGGGTGGAAAATGTAAAGCAACACCTGCCACGCTGTAGGCACTCAATATTGATGGAATAATTCAATAGGAAATGAATCCTGAAAGGTCTAGAAAGACTGGCTAGGGCTTTGATATTCTCTGGAATGAGCAAGAAGACAGGCTGTCGTGGATTAGTCTGAGATTAAGGTAGGTTCTAAGGACAGTCCAGCTACCAATTTAGTCCATATGCTCTTTGGAGGGGACCCAAATGTAGGCACAAGAAAAAAATGGTATCTGTCTCCTTGAATTTTTCCCAGGAATCATTCCTATTTCTACAAATGTGACACAACTAAATCCAAGTGAGGAGAAAGAGTGAGAGATAGAGAACTGTTCATCTGGCCCTTAGCATCTGGCCAGCTGCATCGTGCAGGATTGCTGGTACACCTGGCTGTCATCCTTAGCTGATCACTGTGTACTAAATGTGGCATAAGTTAAATGGAATAAAAATGAGGGACCAGGACATTTTCATTGATTAAACCTAAGCACTCTTAAGAAGAGGACATTTCTTTGTATCCACAGCAAAACATGTCTCACCTAAAGAACAGCTAAGCTTCCTGTTTCTCTTGGCCAGATGGATTTTATGGAGCATCTGTGCATAATTCTAAGTAGATATCCACCCTTCCATCTGGATAAAGCTTAATTAATACCAAACATAGTTACACAATGATATAAAAGGCAAGGAGGACAGGAGGGATAAGGGAAGAGTTCATATCAGACATTTTTTAATGTCAGTTGTTTTCAATAATGATGTGTTAGATAGCAAATAAGACTAGATTAAAACCAGGTGGGGTAAGTGGAAAAGAGTCTTGAAACTAAACACAAAATTATCTCTTCTTTCAAACAACATGTTACCTTTGAAGCAGGTGATACATTTGGTTGCAATTTTAGCATCTTCCATGCATGTCCAGATTTCATAAGACACTATCCTGAAACGTGTACTAAAATATATGTATTTTTAAAATGTGCAAAAGTTTTATCTTCTAGATTTTTTCTAAGTCAAGGATAAGTTCCAAAACTTCTAAGACATGCCTATCCTTGGAGTAAGTTTTCTTCACACACACACACACACACACACACTTCATTTACTTCATCTAATCAACTTTGGTGGCACTGCCATTTGGAGTTGGATAATTCTCTGTCATGAAGCCTGTCCTGTGCATTTTAGGATGCTTATTGGAACCTCTTTCTCTACCCACTATATGCCAGTAGCACCCTCCAGTTGTGACAACTGAAAAATGTCTCCAGACATTACTAAGTGCCTCTGGATGGCAAAATCAACCGTGGTTAGGCACCCTTGTTCTAAATCAGTGTCAATAATAAAAGACCATTTAGATTAAAGCTCTCACTCTGGTCCTGGGGTAGCTGAAGGCAAAAGGAGGCCCAGCTGTGTCCCACGTCCCCATCTAATGGCAGAGGGACGTCTCCAGCCCATTACTTAGACTTCTGACCCGTGGCTTCATCCACTGCTAGCATTATTACAGCAATTCAGGACCAGGTTCCTCCCTGTTTCCTCTCCTTTCCAGTCTCAAAAATAAATCTCCCAAAGTCAACCTTATGAGAAGAAATTTTTTAAAGATGACTAATCATATTTGAGGGAATGTGATCAGCACTGCCACCCATTTCAAAGTGCCCACTCCCATAACTCGGGCGCCAGCATGGGGGCTCATGTTTATCTATGATTCTCCGTTTATCACGAAGCTGCCAGGCATGCCTTCTTATCCCCAGATGAAAACTGAGGATCAGAAAGGGGAATAACCTGTCCAAGACAGCACAAACCCCAAAAGGCTGAGCAGAATGTGGGGCTGCTCTCTGACTTCAAACCCCTACTTTCCCTTAGCACCTTGATGTTAAGTTCTGTTAGCTGTTCTGAGCCCTTCAGACATGGTCGTGGTGGTGAACCTGGAACAGGGCACTTCAGGAGCCCTCTGTTCCAGCCTCCATTGACCCTATTTTCTGCACACGAGTCTCATGTCCTCATTTGGGTTCAGACTTCGGTTGCCTCTGAAAATATCTACTTGATTTAGGATATGCCCTTTCCTCAATAAGCTATCCTCCCCAGAGGATTTTTAAATATTCACTGAATAACTGACATTGCCCCCCCCCATGCTTCTGCAGTGGGAAAGCAGGGGTGGTAGGAGATGCCATGAGCTCAGGTTCCCCCCGCCCTGCCTTTGAAGCTGGGACTCAGGGTCACCAGGAATGTCCAGGGAAAGGAGAGTTTCCCTTTCTGCTTTCAGTCAGTGGTCATGCAGCCTCTCTCAATCTGTTTTACCAGCAGCTTTTAAAAAAAGAAAAAAAAAGCTGGTTTTTGTTTCCTAGCTCTCTCCCAAAAGGCACAGAGCCAAGGCCTATCTGCTGGAAAATAAACTCCCACATAAAAGCATATGCTGTGCATTCCTGCAAAGACTGTCGAGCTTGGTTTTGACAGAGTGTGCCAGCTGCAGAGAGAGCTGGGCAAGGCAGCAGGGCACCAGGGGACATTTCCAAAGAGCCTGGACAGCCATGATTTGCTTTGCCTCCACTTCCTCTGGAGGAGGAGGAGGCCCGCTGATGCCTGGGGTGTTGGGGAGGAGTGTGCGCATCCTTCACCTCTGCAGTGCCTTCCAAGATGTATTTCAGGGTGTCATCTCTCTCTCTGTCTCTCTCTCTCTGTCTCTCTCTCTCTCTCTCTCTCTCTCTCTCTCACACACACACACACACACACACACACTCCCAGATGTTACACTACAGCACACACATCCTGCCCCTTGCTGTCTACATGGGATTTTGAATACCATGACTAATGAGCAAAGAATATAATACAGACAGAGCTATTAGGTACCAAGTACCAAGACACAGGGACTAATGAAAAAGAAGCCCAGAACCAAGGTGAGTGGCAGCCTTGAAGATCTTCTGAAAGGATAACACAGACCCAGACACATGGCCTCTGCTGTCACAAGGCTGGGAGAGGGGTTGGTGACAAATGCCCTCTCACGTGGAAGATCTGCCCTAGGACACCGTCCCTGCAGGCACAGGGCACACGGTGAGCTCTGGGTCCCCAGTGACAGTGGGAACTAGATGGCAGGAACTGCTCACCAGGAATTGATCTCCCATGGATGCTTCTAATAGTCTGATCACAACCTTTAGTTCCTTTGACTAAGAGCAAAAAAAAAAAACAAAAATTACCCTCTGTTTAAGTGTCAGCAAGAACTAGAAGCAAGAGAGAAGTCAAGTCCAGGACCAAACCCATGAATGCCTGAACAGGTGTCAGTGTTCAGAAAAATCTTAGACATAGCCCTAAATCTAAGATTCAAATGAGAACTTTGGGGTGATTTCTTCATATCTCTTCTGATCCACCCACTGAAGTATCAAGGTAAATGCTCTTCTCACATTTAAGGATTTGCTTATATATAATGACAAATGCAGGGGTGGCAGAGGAGGGGGGAGGGGAACAGGATGAGAGTTTAAAAATATAGTGGGACAAAAGTGTAAAGTAGGCGGGAAATATATCTGGGTTTAATTTAGGGCAAGAGTCTCATTTATACACACATTTCCAAAGTGTCCCTATTTTTACCCTTTCTTCACTGTGAAGTGAAGCACCTTGGATCCCCTGAGCATCATTAAATACAAATATTCTTACAAAACAGGGAGTCATGGTGACCCATACTAGGTGAGGAAGGAAATTACCCTGGAAGTGCCCCTCAGGGCATGTTCACCACTCAATGGAACTTGCTGAGATGACAAAGTAGAGAAACTCAAAATGACAGTAACTCACATAGCTGCGAGAATGGGCTGGGGGAGTTTTGATGTAAGACAAGGTTATAGAGAAAATGTGTGTGACACACCGGCCTGCCCTCTGAGTAGATTAGGGCTTTGTGTCACCCAGGTCACCACACCTGACACATCCTACCTGGGGCTCCAAAGCGTTCCTGTCGCTCCGGCTTGTTCTGCTGGAAACTCACACCATCTGAAGGCCCCCTCCCCCTCCCCTCCCCAGAGTGCTGCTCAGCGACCTTAATCTACCAAACTCTGAGTTTCCAGAGTGTGTCTCCCACCAGCTGCTGTAAATGTTACTCTTCCTTCAGCTACCCTACCCCCATCCCCAGTGGCCTCACTCAAACCGCCTTAATTTGTACTTCTCGGAACAAGGGCAGGAATGCTCTTGCTTCTCCCCACTTGTAAATGCACTTTTGTCCTCACCCTTCTTCCTCTCCTTCCCTCCTGTTCCCCTCTTTGCTGAGTTCAGCCTTCTAGGACTTGATCCAACAATTATCCTCTCTTCTCTCTTTGCTATTGTCACCCTCTCTCTCTCAATAGGGAATTGACTCCCTCACTTTGTAAACATGCTCAGGTCTTCACATCTTTTAAAACAACAACAACAACAAAAACCTTCTGTCCTTGTTTTTGAGTTTTATTAGAAGTAATATCACCAACTGAAACCTTCCTTCAACTGTATCCTCCAGGTGAGTATCACCTTCATTTCACATTTATTCACAAGGATATTGGATTAGTCAGGTTTGGTCAGGAAAACCAGCAGCATGCCAGGTATCTTCACTGTGGGAATTGAATGCAGGGGCTTGACTGCCTCAGTTCTGAGAGCTGAGAAAGCAGCAGGACAGAGATGACACAGGGGTGGTAACTGCAGAATCAACCAGCAGGGCTGGGGAACCAAAGGTAAGAAGTTGACCTTATTGGATCATAAAAGCATGGGGAGAGTCCTGCAGAGCTGAGACCCAGGTTTCCAAGGAAAGTGTATCTCAGATGGTGCTGGTGCCATGGAAGGGACCTTGGAAGGGACCTCACAGGGCTCAGATTTCAAGGAAAACTGGAAACTGGGTTCAACTGTGCATCAGAGTGTAGATCTGGAACCATGAGTGAAAGGAAGGAACTAAGTCCCTTCTCCCCCTCCAGCCCTCCAGGCTGCTTCTTGTCCTTTGGAAAGAGCCTGAAAGGAAGCACCTGACACAGGAGAAATGTGGCCCACAGAATACAGAGGATGGTTTTGAAACTGAAAACAGCAGCTTAATCCCAGTCCACTCTCTGCCTATGACTTAGCATCCACACATACCCTTCTTCCCATGCATGAACTTGGATACACACCACTGACAGCTTTATGCTTTCACCTAAGAAACCAGAATTACCCTTCACCCAATGAAGACGCTGTGTCCCAGAAGAGGAAGATATGAAGTCTCCCAAAGTATTGTGTCCTTCTCTGAGCAACAGCCATGCAAACCATCCTTGAGAGATGTGAATTACCCCCCAAGTTCTTCCACAGTCCCACCTGAATATCTTCTTACCTAAATACTAAATGGATTAATGATTGGCTAATGATAAATAAATAAAATCACAAAAGAAGGAAGGTGGAAAAAGAAGAAATGAGTTCACACACACACACACATAATCATAACAAGCTAGAAGGAGAACACGCACAATTGACACCCTGAAGTTGCCCCAGGTCTGCGGCTGATTCGGACCATCTTCTTCTAAGCCCAGGCTGTGTTCCATAGCCCTCAGCCAGAACCACCTTCGTTCCTGAGGGTCTGAGTCTCTGGCCCTGTCTTTCTTCTGTGATTTTCCATTACGGTTTACCATGGGAGATGAAAACATCACAAGGTGCCCAGGGGAGGTCTGGGCTGTAGATTTCACCCTCCGTGTCTGCACCATGAGGCAGCAGCCCAATCCCCCCTTCTTGTCTGGATCAACCTCGCCAGCCCGTGTGAAGCTCCGGCTAAATTCAGCGGTCTGAGCTCCCCTGAAGAGGGCCGTCTGCATTTCTTGTTCATGGAACACTCGTGGTCCAGGACTTCAAACCAGCAGAAGTCACATTGCAGGGGCAGACATTCCGAGAGGGCATCACAGGGGCCACGGTGAGAGGACTCCTTGCCCTATCCTCCTCTGAATTCCCAGACCCAGGGCTCTGGCTGTGGGGAGCTGGCTCCATACAGGTGTCTCTGATTCAGAGCACATGCTGTGAGAGAGAGCCCATCATTTCAGAGCATGGTCTCCCAATGTTGCTGTAACAGTGTCCTCATTTGGCCATCCTACATCCTATGGGAACCATTACTCCCGGGGAGGGCATATGGTAACATCGGTGAGTGCACATGGCTGCTCTCCCTTATCCAGAAACTTGGGTCTCGGTCTGAAGCTGTGCTGTCCACAATATTTCGGTGGGGAAGAAAGGCAACATTTACGTCTCATCTTATCTTCATTCCTTCATTGGCCTAAAGTCATGTGGCTTCTGTCACCATCGCTTGATTAAAACCTTTCTCTGCAGGTTTCCAATCACCCAGACTTGTTAAGTACCTGTGTCCAGGGCCATTTGTGCTATAACTCCCACCTCCCCGGTCTTCCCAACACCATGACCTGCTCCCCCTCTCACAGGCAGGTCACTCCCAGGGTTCTTTCTCGGCTCCCCCTCTTCTGCTATCTGTTATGAGCACAATGGATAGAGACTGGGTGTTGAGTGAAGCCATGGGTATGAAGAAATGTCCAAGAAAGAGAATTGAAAAGGAGGCAATAATAGGGTCTTAGAGTAGAGGTCAGGGCACCTGAATTTGGATATGAGCCTTAAAAGAGAGAGAGAGAGAGAGAGAGAGAGAGAAAGAGAGATTGAGGATCCTTTGAGCCTGGAGTCCCAAAAAGGGAAAAGAAAGAAAGGAAAAAGATAGTCTGCACTGTTCATCAAATCATGGTGACTAGATTTCACAAATAAAATTATGATAATAAAAAATACAACCGTAACAACCTTAGGAACCAGCTTGTCATCCTTCTTTCTTAACTAAAATCTCAAAGGTGCCTTCACATTCTGCAGAGACTGAACATTCAGGATGACATTCTAGGGCAGTGGAAAGAGCAGCTGTCAACCTGAAAGTCAAGCACGCAATCCCAGGAGCTTGCTAAGAGGAGGTGTCTGCTAGGAATAGAGAAGGTCTGAAAACAGCACCGTTTGGTCCCTCTGGGGCACATGCTTTCAGAGAGAGCACGTGAAAGTGGCAGGATGTGAGCACCGCCTTAAAGGACGTGGCCTTGTTGAGTGCATGAGTGTGGCCACACCTGCCTCTCAAAGGTATCACAGACCCTCCTCCTTCCTCCTATGAGAAAAGTCCTGGGAACGATTCCAGGAAGGTAACTGCTCACAGGGATGACAGTAATTTAGAGTGAACATCAGGAAACCCTGTGATGAGAAGAGCTGAGCCACTAAAACACTTGCCAGGGGAGCTGCGAGGGGTCTTCCCCCACAGATATTAGAGCCAAGTCAGAACAAACACCGCCTGGGCCAATTTGGGCAAAGTCTGGCCTCAGAGACAGTGTTGCAATGAGCTCTCATGGTTCCTTTCAAGCCAGCACCCCACAAGGAAGTCATGCTTCCAAACTAGCAAATCGTGTTGAATCAATTAATAACATTTCTTTAATCCTGAGCTAGAATCGTGCAGCTGGCCTTTCACAGCACATGGTAACCTCCAGGCTCTGAGAAACCAGAGGTGGTGCGGGATGGAGATTTGCAAGGTGCCTGGGCTTTGCTTCTTGAACCTGCTTTTCCAGGTGTAAATGAGAACACCACTTTATGCCACATCTGCTCAAGAAGTAAATATGTACTCCCTTATTGTTTGTCACTAAAGGGAAGCCCATGAAGCCTGGTGTGTCTGTGTTCATAGTTAAGTCAGAACAGCCTAGGAGTTGAGCCAGGGTCTCAGTATAACTGTCCCACACCACATACAAGTGCACGCACACAGACTGCCATGCACACAGGTGTGTAGGCACACATATATACCATGACACGCTCACACATGTGAGCACGCAAACATGGATACACACCAGCATATAGGCCCACAGACATGCCCAGATGTCTCCACCTGCATAGCGGAGCACGTACACAAACAGGCACACTCAGCACACACACACACACATGCATCTGAGGGGTGAGGGTCTCAGTGCAGAGGCAGGCCTGTCCACCTCCTCCCCTGCACCCCCCAGCTGTGTGCCCACCTCCACTCTGCTCTTGCACGTGGTGTTGTCTTGTCCCCGACCAGCCTGGGGACCCTGGGGGCAGGGCCTGCTCTTACCTCCGAACCACCAGCACCCCTGTCCTGGCCCGTGCAGGATGTTCTGTGTTGAAGATCTCCCTGGACCCGCTTCACCAGCCACCCGCAAGCACTCCTTCTTTCACAGCAAAGCAGGGTATGAAAGAGGTAGGCAGGACTCAGGCAACAACCAGGAAAGACAGACAGTTTCCAGATGGTCTGTTTACCAAGCTCAGAAGCTGAGGTGGTGGAAGCATACAGAGTCTTTATGAAGACTAGAGAGAAATGAGCGTTATTACTTTCGATAACCTGGAAAGGGCCCTTCTCCAGGTTGGCTGATGCCCTAAACCTTGGTGCAAATGTGAGCATGATGCTGCCCCAGGGTCAGGGATCCAGCCTCCAAGCCCTGAGGGCTGCCGGGAACGGCCCCTGTTTACTTCCTCTGGCTGCTCTCCACCGCATGCGAAGATTCATTCAGCTTGTCTGCTCTGCCCAGGTGTGGAGGCTGCCAGATGCCTGACGGGACCTCAGAGTTACAAACAAAATGCAGCATCAATGTCCCTGTAACAGGGCAAAGTCAAGTCCAGCCCCTGGAGCCGAGGTCAGCCCAGGACGCTGCATGATCTACCCTTGTACCCTCCTTCTCTGAGAGGTTTGCATTCTTCGGGTGTTTCTGGGGCCTCAGGAACGGCTACAGGAAACCCTAGATCATTGCAATCAGCTGCTAAGTGGTGATTCCTGTGGCATTGGCCCACCTTGCAACAAGCTGGAACAGCACCAGTGAATAGGAATAGGAGGTGCCAGGTGGGATGTGTGACTCAGCCTTGTGCATTTTCTTTTGGAAAATGGAGACTGGACATGCCCTCCACAGCCAGTTCTGTCTGACACCTCTGCACTGTCTTGTGTCTAATTAGGAGAGAACAACAGAAGAGGAGAGAAAGCTTGCAGAGGATGTATTGATATCTCTGCACCCCAGGAGAACGGACAACTTATTTGAAATAGAAGACTCTGGAATACTTGATTCTCATTGTCATCACAAAGGCAGATATGTACAAGACCCAGAATTAAATTTCTCCATAATCAGAAACATTAGACTGGTCATGTGTGTGACCAATATTACAGAGGAGGCCAGGGATCCCTGGGTGGAGCTCACTGTTCATTTGCATGTTATTTACCACAGGATAAGGCATCATATCCTATCAAAGATGGACCAGCCACACTGCTGGAGAAAAATAGCCCTAGAGTGTGGGGCTGAGGAGCCCTGGTGGGTCCCAATAAGTCCTCAGGCCTGTGTACAAGGCCATCAGGCTCTGTATCCGTAGGCTCTGACGGGCATGAAGAATCGAATGCATGAATGAATGAAGTCACAGAATTTCTGGCTATGAAAAAAGGCTCTCCCAGAACCCTACTTGTTCCCACTGCTCAGGCTGCTAGGCCACCGGGAAGGCCCCTCCCTCCCTCCCTTCCTTCCTTTCAACTTAATTTCTGAAAACAGTTTTAGGTTCACAGCAAAAGTGAAAGGTACAGAGAGTTCCCACTGCACCTGCTTAGCCTCCTCCACTCTTAACACCCTCCACCAGATGGAACATTTGTTATCATCGATGAACCTGCACTGACTGACACATCATAATCCCTCAAAGTCTATAGTTGTCATTAGGGTTCACTCTTGATGTTGTATGTTCTGTGGGTTTGGACAAATGTTTATTGATGTGTATCCATTCCTACAGCATCATAGTGTTTTCACACTCTATGTGAAATCCTCTTTAAATCCTCTGTGTTCCACCTATTCGTTTCTCCCTCCCCAACCTCTGAACTTTTTATTGTCTCCACAGCTCTGCCTTTTCTAGAATGTCATATAGTTGAAATGGTACAGCATGTAGCCTTTTCAGATTGGCTTCTTTCACTTAGTCATATGCCTTTAACCTTCTTCCATGTCTTTTCATGATTGATAACTTGTTTCTTTTTAGTTCTGAATAGTGTTCCATTGTCTGGATGTGCCAGTTTATCCATTCACCTACTGAAGGCCATCTTGGTTGCTTCAGAAAGACCTTTTACAAACACAGATGTGTCATTTCACTCCATGGCCTGGCTATCTTCTTGCCCACACCCTCAACCCCTCCCTGGCTGCAGCCACACTGGCTTCCAGCTGTCCCCTCACCCTCTTCTTTTAGCCTGGGATGACCCCCATCCCCTGGCTGGGCAGAGGTCTTCAAGTTTCAACCCACATGGGCTTCCTTAGTGAGGCCTCCCTGACCACCCAAAAGGAAGTCTCCTTTCCATCCCAGTTTCTCAGGGTCCCCTCTTGTTTTTCTTGGTGGCAAACTTGTGACCACATGATTGTTTCGTGCTTGTTGATTTCCCATCTGTCTCCCTCCTGCACCCTAACTGTGTGGGCAAGGCCTTGTCTTTCTCAGACACATAGCAGGTCATGCAGATCATGTCCCCGGCCACACAGAAGCTACTAGTGAACCAGGGCTCGGGGTGGAGTGAGTCTGAGTGGTCACAGTCGAAGGGAAGCAGCAAGGGCCAGGGATGGCTTTTCCAATATGGAAGCTTAATGAAAAGAATTAGAAGGACTCACCAGTACATTTATATATCATTGTTTAATAATGCATAATATAGATAAAATGTATGTGTAGTATACATGTATATTTACACAGTTGTATAGTGCCATTTATGATATAATGGGGAGAAAAGCAAAAAATAGAGGAACGCTTCCCATTACATTTCCACCTCGACTATACTCATTTTCATTTGTTACCATATTTCATCATATCTAAGATGCATTCTAACTTCAAAGTTGTTAAAATGTTAAAATAAAAAAAAGTAAGATGCCATTAAATGTCAGACTCATCTCAATTTCAGAGTTGCTGTTCAGTGATATAAATAACCACCATTTATTACGTCCCTGGACTCTGTAGGTCAGAAACTTGCACAGGACGTAGCAGAGAAGGCCTGTTTCTTCTCCACAATGTCTGGGGTCGCAACTAGGAAGCCTCAAGCTTTTGGAAGTGACTCAGACAGCCAGGGGCTAGAATAATCGAGAAGGATTTTTACTGGTCTGGAGTCTGGCCTGGGAAGACTCAAAGGCTGGGTTGAGCTAGCACAGCTGACTGGATCACCTGCACATAGCCTTTCCATGTGGCTTATGGCAGCTGGGTTCTGAGAGGGATCGTTCCAGAAGGAAGCGTCTTAGTCAGATCAGGTTGCTTATAGCGGCAGTACCAAAGACAGGGCCACATGTCTGTCCAAACCCACAGAACGTACAACATCAAGAGTGAACCCTAATGACAACTATAGACTTTGGTACTTTGGCAGTACCAAAGACAGGCATTCATTTCTCACACTTCTGGAGGCTGGAAAGTCCAAGATCATGGTGCCAGCAGGCACTCTCCTCCTCCTTTGCAGATGGACTACTTCTTGTTTTGTTCTCACATGATGAAGATCAGGGAACTCTGGTCTCTTCATCTCCTTATAAGGACATGAAACCCATTCATAGGAGCTCCCCATCCTTCTAACCTAATCACCTCCCAAAGCCCCCCTCCTCTAAATACTGTCACAGTGGGAATTAAGCTTCAACATATGAATTTTGAAGGGACACAAACATTGAGTCCATAGCAGGAAGAATCCAAATTAAGACTCCAGAGAAATGGGCAGAGGCTACAGGGGTGTCTCTGATCTATTCTTGAAGGTCATACAGCATCGTTCCTGCCCCCTCTATTGGTGACAAGTGAGTCACTAAGGCCAGCCTATATTTAGGTATGGGTGGGCAAGCTTTTGTGAGGGGTGAGGTTGGGGCAACATCATGGCAATGGGAGTCTACTGAGGCCATCCTTAGAAAATGCAATCTGCCACCCATGTTAAAATATGATAGATAGCATACAACTGATTAAATCTGGCCTGTACACAAAGCTTATTTCAAAAGAGAGGGAGAACACAGAAGAGAGAACCCTTATATATATTTATTTATGAATAATATTTTTGAAACCTAGTGTGATAGACCTATTCCATTTGCTTCACAACAGTTCTCAGTCCCCTGCCAATGTCCAGTCTGTCTGGGCCACGTAATTATTTCTGGCCAATAGGACGTGCAAGCAGTGATAGCATCAGCTCCAGGCTAAAGCGGTCAAAAGAATCAGAAACTCCAGTTCCCTCTCTCCTGCCATGGCTGCTACAATGGCTGTTTGTCCCATGTGTGCAGCTCCACGTAGGTGTAATCTAATTCAACAGACGACCCTCAAAACCTGCCATGCATCATCTCACTTACTTGCATAGTATGTGTACTGCAGGCAAGACATAAAGTTTCATTGTGTCAAACCAGTGTAACTTGAGGATTTATCTGCTAACATGGAATACCACAGTGCTATTATAATACTATAAATTTTGGGGCAAAGCTGGAGTGCTGCGGAAATAAAAACCTAAAATACATGACATTGACTCAACCGTAGGATAGCGTATGGCAAGAGAACTAATTCTAGAAGCTAAAACAAGGGAGATGCATTTTAAAAAATAGAAAAGGGGTAAGGTGTACTAGCTTTTAATTGGGTTCAAAAGAGTATTACAAGAAAGACAGTTGAGCCAGAAAGACTTAGCTAATTTGCAAGCACAGATGAGAGAAAATAATGAGTCCAGAATTTGGGGTCCTTGGAATGTTGGATGACCTGATTATTTCTAGACTCCAAAGAGTAAAACATGGGACTTTAAAAGACTGAGGGGTAAAAATACAATAAAACCTCAAAGTAGCCTCCATTAGGGAAAGGGATATTCATTGGGATGATAAAGCAAAGAAATACAGTACACACAAGAGCTGTGCCCTGACAAGAATGCCCTCATTGACCAAACTCTACTCAGCTCTTCTGAGCCCTCCTTTTAACTAGACCTAGTCTTTGGTCCATTGAGCCCCGTTTTAGCAAAAATCCTGCAAAGTCAGTTCATCAAGAATCCCCTCCACCCTTGATATCTAATCAAGTTCCTCTTTCCCCACCCTTGATATCTAACCAGTTCCTCTTAGTGATTTTCCAAATATGGACCCTCCCAGTCTGCCCCTGGACTTGAAATCCCCAGCTGGATTTGGTGTATCCCGAATTGAGTCCAGTCTCTCTCCCTGACTGAAATAGTCCTGAATAAAATCTTCTTTGCCTGTTTAACTCTGCCCAGTGCAATTCTTCCATAGCAGGCTAGAAAAGAAGTGTGACTATGTTTACAGAAAACAGACCAGGAGTCCACTAAGTTTCCACAGGAATTAGGTTGCTGTATGAACCATGATCCTGCCTAGAAAAGCAGGTGAACGTTTGAAACTTGGGGTCCACACATTTTGAAGACTGACAAAGTTCTGCACTGCCTAAATAGATATAGTCTCCAAAGCCCACATCTGATTTTGTGGGATTTCAGAGTGAATTTGTTACTGTAGCACATATTAACTTTACTTGAATATATATATATATATATATATATGTTTATACGTGCATATTTATATATGTAATTTGAAAAGAGTTTCTGGTAATTAAATCTATTGGAAATTATGTCCAGAAAGTCATCATGCTACTGTGTGTGTGTGTGTGTGTGTGTGTGTGTGTGTCTGTTTGTTGGGATTTAAGAGACAAGGAGACCATGGAGTTAGATTATACCTGGAGCAAGTTTCCCCTAGAACCTGACACTCTACATTCAGTACTATTCATGTACTATGATTACAAAAGTATTTAATAAGTGGAAGTTAAGTAATGAAAAAGAGTAATTAGAAGACACTTAGGGACTTCCCTGGTGGCACAGTGGTTAAGAATCAGCCTACCAATGCAGGGGACATGAGTTTGAGCCCTGGTCCTGGAAGATCCCACATGCTGTGGAGCAACTAAGCCCGTGAACCACAACTACTGAGACCACGTGCCACAACTACTGAAGCCCGCCTGCTTAGAGTCCATGCTCCACAACAAGAGAAGCCACCGCAATGAGAAGCCCACACACCACAATGAAGAGTAGCCCCCGCTCACCGCAACTAGAGAGAGCCCGTGCACAGCAATGAAGACCCAACACAGCCAAAAATAAATAAATAAATAAATTTATAAATAAAAGAAGAAGACACTTAGTATGTCTCTTGATCTCTGGGATGCATCTGCAAGTTCATCTTGCTTCCTTAGCATCCTCCATATGTCAGGCACAGGGACCCGATGGTGAATCAAATCCATCAGGATCATTGTACCTTCAGAACTGAAGGCTAGCAATGCAGACAGGCATGAATCAAATGCTCCTATGAAGGCCCCAGTTCATGGGTGACACATGCTTCTATCATGAGGGGAATGAAGTCAGCAGGGGTCAGAACCTGCCATGTCACAATGTAGGGTGGCCATTGGTCCCAGTTAGGAAGGGAAAGTCCTGATTGTGTCCATTGCTCTGTCTTCCCATTTGACTTAGTATTTGTCTCAAATTTTGCAGTTTTTAGCAATGTATCTCTATTGCTAGTTGCACCAAAATAAAGTTAAAAGGGTTCTGTATTGCTCTTCTTTATAGTTCCAGCTACAGGCGTGATCTAGTCAGAAAGCACGTGACATTTGCATGACCTTCCTTTCAAGAGCAGCATGCAGCACACTTGCTGGGAAAAATGTTTAGATACAAGCAACCAGGAGTGGCTAAGTCCTTCTCCCAAACCATAATGGGAGCATTTTTAAACCTGCTGCTCCTGCTACCCGTTGATTTACTATCCAGTTTTGTCACATGCTTACCGAAGCCTGCAAGATGCATCTTGTCACCAACCTACCATCAGCAAGGTTAGTGATGAATGTGGGAAATCATAGATTAAGGGTGCAGGAAGAGGGAGAATCACATGACCTAGAACATCAGAATGCTCTTGCTACTGCAGCTTCCTAATATATTATAAAAATCTACAAATATCTGTTTATTTTATTTGACTTCTTTTTTGTTTTATTAAATGCATCCAGCAGCAATGAGCTAAAAAATAGATGTGCATGTCTGGTGAAAAATTATTCCTATTTTTCAAGAATGTTGCTGATAAATGTGTACCATGCATGACATATCTGCCAATATTTATCACCCACATGCTCATGAAGGACATGGTGACATCATAGCCCACATGAAAATCAAAGACATATAACTGCTGTGGAGTATCAGTGATTTTAACAACATGATGCCTGAAGGTGCCAATTTAACACAAGCAGCTGCAGAAAGTAAAGTTACTTTTCACTCTGAGTAGCTTGACTTTAAATCAAATGGCTGTTTTCTAAACTAATTTTGCCCATTTTCAATTCCAAGTTTTCTTATGCCTGGGCAAAAAAGTGAAGAAAGATCTATTAATAGGTTGGCTCCATAACAGAAAAGCTTTGCAAACAGTTAAATGATGCAGTATTATATCAGAGTCATCAGATGATTCAAATAGAAAACAAGATAATTATAATAACTGTTAAACATTTTATGCAATTCATGAAATCAATAAAAAGCTTTTGGAAGTTTATTTTGATGAAGGTGAAACATTATTATTAATGTTCTGGTATATTCAGTTACAAATTTAACACTGAACATAGAATTGTTTTTGTGTAATGATGTGAAGACAAATTTTGAGGGAGGGAAACATCAGGGCAAAAGCAAAATTCTTACTGAAATAAAAATCCACAAATCAGAATTTCGCTTTGAACAGATTATAGTGCATCCATAATGCATAATTGCATTCAAAACAGCTGAGATATTCTACTTCAAAGCAGAAGCTTGATTATTAGATATACAAATTTTTATTATATGCACAGAGAAACTAAACCATATATTTTTTTTGGTTAAGCATGATGCTAAATGTGAAAAAGTGTTAGATAACTAGGGACATAAAAATAAACCTTGACCGCTACATCATGATGTGTAAAAAAAATTAATTCAAGTTCTGTAAAAATACCATTGGTAGTTTGATAAGGATTGTATTGAATCTGTAGATTGCTTTTGGTAGTATAGTCATTTTCACAATGTTGATTCTTCCAACCCAAGAACATGGTATATCTCTCCATCTGTTGGTATCATCTTTAATTTCTTTCATCAGTGTCTTACAGTTTTCTGCATACAGGTCTTTTGTCTCCTTAGGTAGATTTATTCCTAGGTATTTTATTCTTTTTGTTGCAATGGTAAATAGGAGTGTTTCCTTAATTTCACTTGCAGATTTTTCATCATTAGTGTATAGGAATGAAAGAGATTTCTATGCATTAATTTTGCATCCTGCTGCTTTACCAGATTCATTGATTAGCTCTAGGAGTTTTCTAGTAGCATCTTTAGGATTCTTTATGAATAGTCTCATGTCATTTGCACACAATGACATTTTTACTTCTTCTTTTCTGATTTTATTCTTTTTCTTCTCTGACTGTCATGGCTAAAGTTTCCAAAACTATGTTGAATAATTGTGGTAAGAGTGGGCAACCTTGTCTTGTTCCTGATCTTAGAGGAAATGGTTTCAGTTTTTCACCATTGAGAATGATGTTGGCTGTGTGTGTGAACAGAAAATTTCACAATTTTTATGGAAACACAAAAGACCCCGAATAAACACAGCAAACTTAAGAAAGAAAAATGGAGCTGGAGGATTCAGGCTCCCTGACTTTGGTCTATACTACAAAGCTACAGTAATCAAGACAGTATGGTACTGGCACTAAAACAGAAATATAGATCAATGGAATGGGATAGAAAGCCCAGAAATAAACCCACACACATATGGTCATCTTATCTTTGATAAAGGAGGCAAGAGTATACAATGGAGAAAAGACAGCCTCTTCAATGAGTGTTGCTGGGTAATCTGGTCAGCTACGTGTAAAAGAATGAAATTAGAACGCTTCCTGACACCATACACAAAAATAAACTGAAAATGAATTAAAGACCTAAATGTAAGGCCAGACACTACAAAACTCTTAGAGGAAAACGTAGGCAGAACACTCTACGACATAAATCACAGCAAGATCCTTTTTGACCCACCTCCTAGAGAAATGGAAATAAAAACAAAAATAAATAAATGGGACCTAATGAAAAGTAAAAGCTTTTGCACTGCAAAGGAAGCCATAAACAAGACAAAAAGACAACCCTCAGAATGGGAGAAAATATTTACAAATGAAGCAACTGACAAAGGATTAACCTCCAAAATATACAAGCAGCTCATGCAGCTCAATATCAAAAACACAGTCAACCCAATCAAAAAATGGGCGGAAGGGGCTTCCCTGGTGGCGCAGTGGTTGAGAGTCTGCCTGCCAGTGCAGGGGATACGGGTTCATGCCCCGGTCTGGGAAGATCCCACATGCCGCGGAGCAGCTGGGCCCATGAGCCATGGCCACTGAGCCTGCGCGTCCGGAGCCTGTGCTCCGCAACGGGAGAGGCCACAACAGTGAGAGGCACGCATACTGCAAAAAAACAAAAAAAAATGGGTGGAAGACCTAAATAGACATTTCTCCAAAGAAGGTATACAGATTGCCAACAAACACATGAAAGGATGCTCAACATCACTAATCATTAGAGGAATCCAAATCAAACCCACTATGAGGTATCACCTCACACCAGTCAGAATGGCCATCATCAAAAAATCTACAAACAACAAATGCTGGAGAGGGTGTGGAGAAAAGGGAACACTCTTGCACTGTTAGTGGGAATGTAAATTAATACATCCACTAAGGAGAACAGTATGGAGGTTCCTTAAAAAACTAAAAATAGAACTATCATATGACCCAGCAATCCCACTACTGAGCATATACCCTGAGAAAACCATAATGCAAAAAGAGACATGTACCACGATGTTCACTGCAGCAGTATTTACAATAACCAGGACATGGAAACAACCTAAGTGTCCATCGACAGATGAATGGGTAAAGAAGATGTGGCACATATATGCAATGGAATATTACTCAGCCATAAAAATAAGTGAAATTGAGTTATTTGTAGTGAGGTGGATGGACCTAGAGTCTGCCATACAGAGTGAAGTAAGTCAGAAAGAGAAAAACAAATACCATATGCTAACACATATATATGGAATGTAAAAACAAAAAAAAAGCGTTCTAATGAACCTAGGGACAGGACAGTAATAAAGACTCAGACATAGAGAATGGACTTGTGGGCATGGGGAGAGGGAAGGGTAAGCTGAGACAAAGTGAGAAAGTGGCATTGCCATATATACACTAACAAATGTAAAATAGCTAGTGGGAAGCAGCTGTATGTCACAGGGAGATCAGCTTGGTATTTTGTGACCACCTAGAGGAGTGGGATAGGGAGTGGGGAGGGAGACTCAAGAGGGAGTGGATATGGGGATATAGGTATACATATGGCTGATTCACTTTGTTATGCAGCAAAAACTAACACAACATTGTAAAGCAATTATACTCCAATAAAAATGGTTAAATAAATGCAAGGAAAAAAAATAATTCAAGGTGACTTATAGACTTGAATATAAAGCTAAAACCACAGAGTTTGTACAACAAAATGTAAGCTTTCATCCTCATAATAACTACAGACATAAAAACACTAACCAGAAAAGAAAGAAAATGGTAAATTGGACTTCATCAATACTATTATTATGTGCTCTTCAGAAGACACAGTTAAGAAAAGGGAAAGGCAAGACATAGCCAGGGGAAAATATTCACAATACATATATATCTGACAACAGACAAGTATCCAGAGTATATTATTTTTTTTAACTCCAACAAATCAATAATAAAACAAACAACCTAATCTTAAAAGGAGGCAAAAAATTTGAACTGACAACTCACCAAGGAAAATATATGCTGGTCTATAAACTTATGAAAAGGAACCCAATATCAATAGTCATCAGAGATAGGTGTGTTAAAATCACAGTGAGGTACCACTCTACACCTACTAGAAGGGCAATAATTAAAATGACCAACAATACCAAGTCTTATGAATTAGAGCACCTGGATCTCTCATCCATGGCAAAATATAGTCAGTGTGAGAAATAGGCAGTTTCTTTTTAGGTTAAACATACTTTTACCATGCAACCCAGCAACTCCACTCCAAGGCCTGTATCTAAGAGAAAGGAAAGAGGATGACAAGAAAATGGTTTGTAAAATAAATTCTTGGAAGTTTTATTCATTATTGCCCCAAACTGGAAACCATCCAACATCCACCAACCAGAGAGTGGATAAAACATTATGCTAAGCAAAGGAAGACAGACATAAAAGAGTACACACTGATGATTTCATTTATATGGAGTTCAATAGCAGGCAACGTAATTCATGGTGATAGAAATCAGAGCAGTGGCCTCTCTGGGGGTGGGGATAGGGTTTAACTGGAAAGCAGCTTGAGGGGACTTTCCGAGATACAGGAACAAGTCTATGTCTGATTGGGATGCTGGTTACACAAGTGGTTGCTTGTGGTGCTGGTTGCCAACTCTTATCTAAATGGAGGCTTATAATTTGTTCATTTTGCCTAAAGTTACACAGGAAAGCAAAAACAAGGTAACAAAAACAGATCGATTTAATATATGGAATATATAATAGGCTATATGTTTGTGTCCCCCCAAAATTCACATGTTGAAGCCAAATCCCCAATTTGATGGTGTTTGTTAGGAGGTGGGTCTTTGGACGGTGATTAGGTCATGAGGGTGGAGTCCTCATAATGGGATTAGTGCCCTTATAAAGAGACCCCAGAGAGCTCTGTTGCCCCTTCCACCAGGTAAGGATACATTGAAAAGACAGCCATCTGTGAACAAGGAAGAAGGCTCTGACCAGACACCAAATCTGTCAGCACTTTGATCTTGGGCATCCCAGATTCCAGAATTGTGAGATATAAATTGTTTTTAAGTCACTCTGTCTATGTTATTCTGTTATAGCAGCCCAAACTGACTAAGAAAAGGTATACTAGTTTTTTTATTGTTGCTGCAATAAATTATCACTAATTTAATGACTTAAAACAACATAAATCTTGGAGGTCAGAAGTCGATGGGTCACCCTGGGATAAAAATCAGGTTGTTGTCGCAGTTGCATCCCTTTCTGGAGGCTTTTGGGGAGAAGACATTTTCTTCTAGCTTTTAGAGGCTACCTGCATTTCTTGGCTCCCAGCCTCTTCCTCCATCTTCAGAGCTGGTCCTGGCTTGTAATCTTTCTCATGGCACCACTAACTCTGACTTCCTGCCTCAGTCATCCACATCTAGGGACCTTCATGATGACATCAGGCCCACCTGGAGAACCCGGGATCACCTCCCTGTGTCCAGGTCAGCTGATTAGCAACGTCAATTCCATCGACAGCCTTAATCCCTCTTTGCCATGTGACATACACATTCACAAATTCCAGGGATTAGAATGTGGACATGTTTGGGAGCCATTCTTATGCCCACCATGGGGGAATAGAGATCAAATAGGGGACACTATTGTGGGAATGTTGACTGGGAGAGGCATGAGCTATGAGGAGTGGGGGGTGGAAATACTCTAAATCTTTACCTAGGTGGTGTTTATACAAGTGTGTTAATTCTTTAAAATTCATCAAGATCAAGCTGTACGTATAAAATGTATGCACTTTAAATATGACATACATCAATAAAAAGCTTTCACAAAAGAGATCTGTGCCTTTGAAGCACTATGTTTGTCAATCACCAGTGTCCTGAAAAAAGTTGAACGTTTTGAAGTACTCTGAACAAAACTGAAAATTTCTCGATCTGAGTATTTATTAACATAGAGTAAGAAAATCTCAGCTTTTGAAGCTTTTAGAAAATGTATATTACCTAAAACAAAGCTAGTAAAACAAAAAAAAAAGTTACCCCTAAAGAGGAATTGAGCAACTAAACAAATTAAAGGATGAGAGTTTATATGGTGCTGAAAATATAATTTTGAAGTTTTATATCTCAGCTTTTGTGAAGGATTTTTGGTGGAACTTTTTTTTTTTATTTTTATTTATTTATTTTTTTTGCAGTACGCAGGCCTCTCACTGTTGGGGCCTCTCCCGTTGCGGAGCACAGGCTCCGGACGCGCAGTCTCAGCGGCCATGGCTCACGGGCCCAGCCGCTCCGCGGCATGTGGGATCTTCCCGGACAGGGGCATGAACCTGTGTCCCCTGCATCGGCAGGCGGACTCTCAACCACTGTGCCACCAGGGAAGCCCTGGTGGAACTTTTAATTGCATAAATATATATCTAGTACCGGAGTGGGATGAAATCAGGCCTATAATTTTCAACATCAAATTTTGGTGAAACATTAAAAGATTCCTAAATAAGGACAATTTATCAATATTTAATAAATTTTGTCTCTTAAAAATATTTATCAGAGAATAGTACTCTGAATGAAGGAAGAAAGTCAGAAACTATGAAGGTATTTGACCTGAAACATTTATATATTTCAAAATAAAATTAGAATTGAGAATGTCCTCCTTTGCTAAGGAATCTGCTCTGAACTTACCAAGTATATCAGCATCTGTAGGAAGAATATTTTCTCAATTAAAAATGCTATGGTTATAGAGAAGGGTCAATTAAGAACATCAACAACTTCAAATTTATTAACCATAAAATGAAGTTTTGAAGTATTACAGATAATTTTTGGAAAATATTACAAAAAATAATACCATATTAAAAAATGCATTGTATAGAAAAATATCAGTGACCTAATATTAAAAACAAATATCCTAAATAACCAATAAAATTTGTGAATAAGTACCAAAATAATAATTCTGCTAATCTTATTTTAATGTTCAGATTATCAATATGAAGATTAAGTTTTCCTTTAGTGTATATGTTATCACAATGTTTACACAATTTTTCATAGCTGTTTAATAGAATTATTTTAGAGGCCCATCAATGTAATAAAATCAACTGTCATTCAGTAAATAAGCATTTAAAAATTACTTAAATTAAGTTATATTTTTCCTCTCTTGTTTTCCCAAAACTGTCCTATTTTGGATGGCAAATTTGATCAAACTACTTAGCCACATGAAGGAGGTTGCTGTTTGTCCCTAAGAACGAAAATAAACCAATGAAAGATTCCAAGTAAGGGACGCCATGGTCGAACTAGCATTTTACAAATATCACTAAGCTACATTTGGGAAACAGATAGGGACTGCATTTTTTGAGGTGCAGACCTCTAGCTAAGAGCTGGGGGAATGCTATGAGCCATGTCCATTGCTGTAGGCTGGGTTTCCTAGACATGACTTTGGGTAAAGGTCAGCACACAAGCAGCTTATTAGCAAGTGTTCCTGCAATCATGAACTATAGTAGCTGTCTCCAGCCTTTTTGGCACCAGGGACTGGTTTCGTGGAAGACAATTTTTCCACAGACAGGGGAGGGGTGGGTGAGCCATGAGGAGAGATGGGGAGCCGTAGATGAAGCCTCATTCGCTAGCCCACTGCTCACCTTCTGCTGTGTGGCCCGGTTCCTAGCAGGCCACAGACCAGTACGTTTCCCAGGCCCGGGGGTTGGGGACCCCTGACCTATGGGAAGAATTGGGCTGAGGGATAAACTGGGATGAATGTGGTTCCTGTGGAAACCCCAGCCCACCTGTAGGGAGGGAATCCTGCAGCTGGGAATGCCCTTCATGGTTGCCTAAACTTGGAACATCTCTAAGCCCTTGAATGTAGGTCACCACAAGAATGGGTGTGACCCTGGGCAAGGAAGCTCTCTCTGGTGAGGTACCATGGGAGGCTGCTCCCAGCAGCATGTCCAGCACATGAGATGGGAAGTCGTTTGGTCCAGAAGATGGCTCTAGGCGCTGCATCCCAGCATCCACCGAGCTCATTCAGGGCTGCTGCCTACATGTACACAGGCTGTGTGCCCATCACAGGACTCAGTCCTGGTGCTAGAGGAGATTGTTTTTCTGGTTCACACAAGGGCATCTCTTGTCAACTAGTGGCAGCCCTATTTCCATTTAAGGAGGAAGGAGCAGAAGCAATTGATTGCACAGTCCTCCCAGTGTGGCTGTGCTTTCTAGCTCCCTGACCTGGGAGGACACCCAGACAGGAACCTTCTAGGTGGGACCAACAGAACCTAAGGTCTGTGCATGCTCTGATGGCCTGGGAAAGAGCTCCAGGAGCTCAGTCAAGAATCTGGTTCCCCTCAAGGAGACAGGAAAGTCTTCAGTCTGCCTGTATTCCTGAGCTCTGCTTCCTCAGCTCTGGAGTCTTCACAGAGATGGGGGCAGGGGAGGTGAAATCGGGGAGCACACGCAGACACACAAGACATGCACCTCCCTGGTGGACATTCTCCCAGAGCCAAGGCAGGACTACAAATTGATGTTGGCCATAATTACTGGTCGATAATAGCTGGTTCTTCATCATTCACATGTCTCTCTCACAGTAAAGGTGTTTGGTTGGTTATAATTCAGAACAATCATTTTCTAATCACATTTGAAGCCAGCAATTTACCAAAATGCCATTTAACAAAATGCTGTGCACAAAAAGAGAGAGCGAGAAATGATAAATTAACCTCACAAAAGAAAAAAAGAAAAACAAATTCCCCAAATAGCCCTTGCTGTAAAAGATTTTTCTGCTTTCTGTGCTTCATCTGCTGATTCATTCTCCTTTCAAGGCCTGTTCTTTCTGTACATTTTGGTGCGAATGGAAAAGAAAGTCCAATTTTCCAAAGCAAAGGTGGTAATGTAGCAAATATTGTTTTCCAAAACTCAGCCCTATAAATCCCATTTATCGATCACAAGCAATCAAAAACGTTCACATTTTTAAAGAGTTCTGCTCCCAGCCCTAAAACTCTGTCTAGTTTTTAATCTATAGATCATTTTTTTCAGGCTCAAATCACCAGTCATCGTGAAGGATGATTCTGGATCAGAATCTAAGGAAGAGTTCTATATCAAAGAGAGCAGTCAGGAAAGCATTTGGTAGACTGTAAACTATTTGAATATGAGGTCAGTCATCCCTCAGTGTCCTCAGGGGATTGGTTTCAGGACCCGCACAGTATCCCAAATCCCTTATGGAAAATGGTGTAGTATTTGCATATAATCTACACATGTCCTCCTCATACGTTAAATCGTCTCTAGATCACTTGTAATACCTAGTACAATGAAAAGACTATGTAAATAGTTAACAGCCTGCAGCAAGTTAAAGTTTTGCTTTTTGGAACTTTCTTGAATTTTTTGCATATATTTTCGATCCAGTGTTGATTGAATCCATGGATGCAGAATGCACTGTGTTAGTGTTACTCTCCTTACTGGCAGTAATAATGATGGTGAGACCACCATCAAAGTGGAAAGGCAGAGAGCAACGGTGAGAAAGTCTTCGAGTTTGATGTAACACATTGCACACACACAACATTCCATAAATATTCAGTGTGTCCACTTACCTGTATTGAAAGGACCTAAATAGAAAGACCCAGCTCTCAGGGTACCCTGACCAAGCCAGCAGAGAGGGAAGGACCCCAGGCATGTCATCTTTCTGCCCGTGAGAGTGAATCCAGGAGGCTGTACAGCATCCACGAGCTGGACTGGAAGCGGCTGACTTAAAGACAGAAGAATCCCCCTAGTCCCTGTGCACAAAACGAGGCTGATTCCTGCTGCCATGCCAGCCCCAGGTGCGGGCAGTGCTGACGCCCCAGGCAGGCATCCTTGGCTGCAGCCTCTGGGATGTGGCTTCTGAAAGAGGAAAATTAATGATTTACAGATCTCGAGTTGCAGGAACCCTCCGGTCATTGCCTGCATGAACTTGGGCGCCTAGCCAGACTCTCCTGAGCCTCGAATATGGAGCTTCCCTCACCTGCCTGCTGCTGTCACAGAGAGGATTAAAGGACAAAAGTGACCAAAGGCACCCTGACAACTCTTAGCGATCAGGAGCTCTCAGTAACACTTACTGCCTGTCCCTTCTCTCTCCTTGCTTGTAAGACCTGATGATGTAGCTTCTTTCCCCACCACAGGCAGCTCCCATCTCCTTGGTTTACTGCTGTCTCTAAATATGCTCTCAAAACACCCGCGTTCTCCTCATAGTCAGTCACGTCTTCCACGGGTTGCCCTCCTTAGACAAGCTTGCACTGGTCAAAAGGGATATCCTTGGTCCCGTGAGAACACTGTCCTTTCCAAATCTGCTCAACCTCCACCACCAATCAGCCCCTGCTGGTACACAACTCTCAAGGAAAGACGCACGGATTGTGATGTCTTACTCACAGGTTTATTAAAATAAAGTTCAATACAATTAAATTTCAAGATAACTACATGATTAGGATGCCCTTAGGAATGTGTTACAATATACATGTTGTCTAAATCTCATTCAACTAAGTAAACCAGAGATTACCACTCTCACAGGGGCCCTGAGCTGTCACCCAGCTTGTTGCCTTTCCTTAGAGTGAAAAGACCCAGAAGTTCTTCTTTGTAATGAGACTGGAATATGGGCTCTGCATGCACCGTGATTCACTCTTACCCAGAACCTCAGGTCAATGTGCAGATTCACGGGGAGGAGCCCTGAGAAAGTCCAAAGGGTGTGATCATAAGAGGAGATGTTGATTCTTTAAGCCATCCGGGCCTGGGCAACACTGCGCCCACTGCCAGAGGTCCTGAGGGAGCTGCCCACGCAGTGAGCCCAGGCAGTCAGGTGGCCCTTCCTATGCCTGCTGGGGCTCAGCTGATGGCAGCTTTCAGGAGGGAGCCACGGGTCCACATCAGCACGTGGAGGAGGAAGGAAGGGAGACCTTGCCCCAAGCCAGCAGTCACTGCCTTTGATGCCGCATCCAGTCAGGCCTACCCAAGGACATCCTGGGGCAGGCGAGACCTGACCATGGCGGTGCTCCAAGGGGGTGGGGGGCTTGAGGCCACCACAAGGCCGCTGAATCCAGAGATGAGCTCCAGTATGTTTCAAATGACGACCGCAGTTGGAATGCCTTGTCTTCATCCTCCAGGCTAAAGGGAAATAAACTTTTGCCCTATTTGTATGAAGCAGGCTGCAATGCAACCAACCCCCTTACACCTAGATGCAGAGACAAACGGGAGAGACTAGACCACTCGTCACATCATACCCCCAAGATGCCATAAAAATGTGCAGCAGGAAGAAAAAGTATCAGGTTTCACATGCCCGGGGACCTTTCCATGCTCTGGGGCTGCTGTGTATGGGAAAGGATTATCTGTTCTCCCCATGCCTTTATAGAAACCTGCTACAAAGGAAGGTTGACAGAAGGTGTTGGCCAATGGAACACCCCATGTCTGAAGGAGTAGGTGATTAGATGATGGGATTAAGTGGAGCCAGATGGAATCTGAACCCTCAGGGGCACAACACTCACAAAAATGCCCACTGACAGATGAATGGATAAAGAAGATGTGGTATGTATCTACAATGGAATATTACTCAGCCATAAAAAGGAACAAAATTGGGTCATTTGTAGAGACGTGGATGGATCTAGAGACTGTCATACAGAGTGAAACAAGTCAGAAAGAGAAAAACAAATATCGTATATTAATGCATATATGTGGAATCTAGAAAAATGGTACAGATGAACCAGTTTGCAGGGAAGAAATAGAGACACAGATGTAGAGAACGTATGAACATCAACGGGGGAAGGTGGTGGGGGGGCGGGTGGTGGTGGTGTGATGAATTGGGAGATTTTGATGGACATATATACACTAATATGTATAAAATAGGTAACGAATAAGAACCTGCTGTATAAAAAATAAATTAAATTAAAATTGAAAAAAATGCCCATCCTTCCTTTTGTCTTGTTTTGTTGTGTGTTTTTTTTGAGTTTAGTTTTGTTTTGTTGTTTTTTGTTTTGCTGTGTCCACAACATCAGACAGACCCTACGATTACAAACTTTGAGAAGGCCCTGGCCTCCGTCCACTGCAGTGGATGCAAAGTCAAATATTCCTGCAGGTGCAGTACTCTCAGCAAGCCAGGTGTGACTTATGGAAATAAAAGAACTTCCTCTGATGCATAGAAGCTTCCAGAATAGTGTGTGTGATTCCTGGAGCAAGGAGGTTTCTCAAAACATAAACAACAATGTGGCGTCACGCCCACAGAAACAGTATGCATTCAATACCACACACACACTGCACTGTATTATTTGGAGTTTGGAGGTTATCATTCTTTATCTTCCAAGGCTGCTAGAACTTATACAAAGAAAGCCTGTACTGTAAAGTGCTTTTTTCATGCACTGAGAAAGTGTGACTTTAAGAAGGGCATCTGAGCAGACCTACTAGAAAATGGACTTGAGGATACGGGGAGGGGGAAGGGTAAGCTGGGACAAAGTGAGAGAGTGGCATGGACATATATACACTACCCAGTGTAAAATAGATAGCTAGTGGGAAGCAGCCACATAGCACAGGGAGATCAGTTCGGTGCTTTGTGACCACCTAGAGGGGTGGGATAGGGAGGGTGGGAGGGAGGGAGATGAAAGAGGGAAGAGATATGGGGACATATGTATATGTATGACTGATTCACTTTGTTATACAGCAGAAACTAACACACCATTGTAAAGCAATTATACTCCAATAAAGATGTTAAAAAAAAAAAAAGAAGGGCATCTGAAGAGTCAGTGGACCAGCGTAATGAGGTCAGGGAACCATGGCGATACATGAATGAAACGTGCTTTCGCTTCTTATTTATTTCAGGGTTAGCCAGTGATGGGAAATTGTCTTACAGATCACAGCCATAAAGCTTCCTAGAGGGGCCAGAGTCTACACTCTTCCTTTTCAGAATGTCTTCAGACAAGCCAACAGCACGCCTTTCTTTGGAGAAAATGGCATCTTAGAAAAAGCACACATTTCAGGGACCAGCGAACTCATAGCCACTGGAGCTGCTGCTGTGAGTCACCCAGGTTCCTGGAGTTCGTGGGCTCATTCCCCTCCTTGGGTTTGAGAGATGGAGCGGAGATGCTGACACCAGCCATGCAAGAGGAGTCTTACTGCTGATGGGCCTGGGTAAATGCCAGGAAGGAGTTTGGCAGCATCTTGAATAGATCTGTGAGGAAAATCACTGCAGTACCTGAAAGAGTTGAGGTTGCCTGGATTAATAGCTTCTTGTGATGAAGCCCAAACATTCCTTTTGAAATCAACATCTCTGATACCCACAAGAGCTGCTGGCTTGCCGCAAAGGAAGGCATTCTTGCTTTATTTCTTAACAGGCCCAGCTCCCATCTTGTTTAAAGCACTTGCTGTCCATACTTTGATGTTATTTCATAGTGAGTGCTCAAAAAACAAAACCAAGGTCTTTTAATTAGTGAATGATTACATAATTCCATGTACATATGACTACATATTTGACGTATCACAATTTTAATTTTAAAAAATGCAAGAACAGATCAGTCGTTAGTAGCAGGAAGCTTCTTTTCAAAAATGGAACTGGTCACAAATATATTTTCTCTTTCTTTCTGATTTTAAAAATAAATTTAGTTCTTATTGCACAATAGTACACATGCATTGTTATAAATTTTTTGCACTGGCAGGCAATAAAATGGAAGAAATGAAGATGAGCTATACATATAACTTAGAAGTGGTTACTGTGATAACATAATTTATATTTTTAATCTTTGTTCCATTCATTTTTTCTTTTTTTTAAATTTTCAAACATTAATTTCTATTTTGCCTACTGTTTGGTAAATTTTACTACTTAATGTGAAACAGACATGTTTCTCATATCATTAAGTAGTCTAGTAAAAAAAAAATTAACTGAAACTATCAAGTTAAAATACATTCAGAATCAGCCTACAGAAGAACTACAAAAATGGTTTCTGGAGCAATGAGCAACATTGTGAGTGAATCAATATGAACACATGAAAAATACTTGATTAGGAAGCTCTCGGTGCTTCCATTCTAACTCAGACCAGGAGGCTTGAGTCAGAGAACACTTGATACTTTGCAGAAACCCAGGTATACATACCCTTATTTTACATTCAAGAGATAACATTCAGCAACAAAAAATTCAATAATAAATAGAGGAACAGTCTAATCAGAAGAGCAAATTTTTTATAGACACTTCACAAAAGCAAATACACAAATAATTAGTAGGCACATTAAAAAGTTTTCATTATCATTATCAGTGAAATGCAAATGAAAGCCATAAAGAGATACTACTCAACACCTCCTAGAATAGCTAAAATTAAGACTGACCATACACATGCTTAAAAGAATTGTTCTAATGGGAACTCTCATACACTGTTGCTGGGAATGTAAAACGTAACAAACACTTTGGGTGAAGATCTGTCAGTGTTTTTCATAAAAATAAACATGCTTATTGTGGGAATTCCCTGGTGGTCCAGTGGTTAAGATTCAGCACTTTCACTGCCATGGGCCCGGGTTCTATGCCTGGTCAGGGAACTAAAATCCCACAAGCCGAGTGGCATGGCCAAATAAATAAACACGCTTACCACGTGACATGATGATTCCACTCCTAGGTGTTTATCCAAAATAAAATAAAACAAAATATCTATATTGTGTTTGAAAAGCTAAGTCAAAAAGGTTTTCCACAGCAGAAGACACATTAGAGTGTAAGTTTCTTGAAGACACAAGGTTTATCATCTACACAACTAGGGATTCTCACCTGGTCCTTTGCCCCACCGAACCCAGAGCACAAAGTGAAATGTCTTGCATCTAGTGGCAATCCACTAGTAAAATATTACACATTTCAATGAATAAATAAATGAATAGAAAGTATTTAGATGATGGAAAATTTTAATGACTCGGCTTCATTTATGAGCTCATTTCACAAACGATATGTGTGATGAGATGGGGGATAAATCAGTGTTTCACACAGCAATAAACTTGGCAGGGAAACAGTGTCCTGCTTTCACTGTCCAACAGATAATTTTCAAGCAGCCAGTGAGGGCGTTGTGGGAATTCACCAGCTGGTGTAATTTGTTCTGGTGGCGAGTCCCAGTGATGGGCAGTCAGCCAAGGCCAGCAGCCTGTGTCTGCCTCAGACATGCTCTTCTAGGCCAATGCTATGAGGACTGATTTGATCAATACAAGTACATTCTCAATTGCACCTCTGGTTTTCCAAAAGGCCTGAAAGTTGAAAATTGACCTGTATCCTGATCACAAAAGCCTTAGATGCTAAGATTAAGAATTGTGTCCTCTGTTCCAGGGGAATGAGGTTTACTGGCTCTCACTCGCTCCACACGCTGAGACCTTCTAGAAAAGATGCTGCTATTATAATCCCTAGACTAGAGACATTTGGGGAAGTAGGATTTTTTTTTAATCAACAAAATTGCTTTATTCCATCTAGATTCTAATTCTTCCTAGAATTAATAACTTAAAATGATGAGAGAAAATGTAATCTTTAAAGTAAAAAGTAACTTTCCTAGTGCAGAGATTCCTCGAAAGAGCGGTCGTTTCCCCACCTGACGTATTATTAGCAAACACTTCAGCACCCTAATTATTTTCACGGTGACTTCTGCAGCACAAGTGAAAATGTCACTGTGAACATCTTTCTGCAAGGATCTGGTACTGAAGACAGTCTAACTGGCTATTACAGTCCTGAAATAAGATGGAAATTCTACAAGTAGTTATAATCTTCAAAGTCTGTGCAAACACATTTTAAGTGAAGTGCTCACAGTCAGGAGGTCCGGTGGCCCAGCGAGGCCACACTGCAGCCTCAGACATCCACACCCGCCACCCGCAAAGCCGGGAAGTGAAGCAGCCTGGAACAGCTGTGTCCTGGGACACAAATGGCTCACACTCCTTCCTCTGTGCTGACAGGGCAAGTGGGCCTCTGTGCTTGTTTGTTCCCAGTCCCCGAGTCTTTGAGTTTCAAATTATTCTTTGAGTTTCAAAGCTCTTTTTTGAATTGTTCTTAGAGTTTCAAATCTGTGTTTTGACTGCGATGGAGCTCACTCTAAAACCCACCTGGGAACAATGGCTGAGACAGAAGGAAGCCTGGACCTACGTGGTGGGTGACCTGTGGCTTTCCTGGTGATGGCGGTGGGCAGCCATTGGAAGATTTGAGGCTGCTGGTCTGTGGTCTGCCCACAGCTCAGAGACAGTGCCATGACTACCCTCCGTGGGCCCTCACCTCAGCTCTGCAGACTCCCCATCCTGCCTGAGTCCCACCCAGCACCTCAGCTCCTCCCGAGGAAGGGCCTTGGAGAACAAATGGCCTCTCAAACCTCTGTGTTTTCTCACCTGTCATTCCTCCTTCCCACCCACCTCCCATCTAACCTGTCACCAGGTGAGTGGTGGACTCCATTCTGGGACAAGGAGAAGCAGGAGAAATGAGGTCTTATGTTGAACTAGTCTGGGTTATACAGGGCAGTGGTGTGTAGGGTCCACAGAAGGGAAGAGGGAACATCCAGACAAGAAAATGTGAACTAGACAAGTGTCCCGGGGAGCTAATGGGACAAAGGACATGCTAATCACATGACTATACACAGATGACTACACACTCCCATCCAACCAGCAGGCAAAGGGCCCGATGGGGCCTCTGCTGAGGATAGCCCTGCAAGTGACATCCTCGTGCCTTCTCCAGGGTAGAGCTAACGCACCTGGGGGACAGCCCCAGTCCTGTACAGCCAGCCTCCCTGGAACCTGAGCTGTGGGAACAGAATGCCCTCAACCTCTTCCCCTTACCATGGCAGCACTGCTCCCAGATGAAACGTGCCACATCTCCCACCTGCCTCATCCCGCTTTAGGATGGCTCCTGTAAAATGTACCCGACAAACCCACGAGGAAGCGGTTTCCACTGATAGACGGCATCACTCCACCACCTGCTGCAGCCAAAACTCCATGGCGCAGCCTTGGTGGTTGCCGTTCTCTCACACCCACCTACGTTCTGTATAACCCGAATCCTCTCACTTAGCATCTCTGCCAGAGCTGCCCTCTGTCCCAGACTCTGTAGTCACCGCCCGAGTTACCACCAGCTCCCTAAGTGGCCTTTTGGCTTCAGCCTTGATCCTTCAGCCCATCGCCACAGAGCAGCCGAGGGATCATCCAGAGAAAGCATCAGGCTGTGTGTCCTGCCCTCCACTGACTTCCCAGCCCGTTCAGAACCAAATTCAAATCCACAGGCCTTCCCTCGGTCTCCATGTCCCTCAGGAAGCGCCTGTCTGTCCCACTCATCCCCACACCCCAGCCTCACTGTCCCCTCCCCTTCCCCTGAGCTGTGAGATCCTTCCTACCACAGGAGAAAGGTGTCTCTGAGTAGGGACCAGTTAAGCCAAATCTTTGCAAAGACAAAGGATTGGACAGGGAGAAAGTACAGGGAAAAACACAGCCTCCCAGGCCTGCACACGAGCCGGTACGGGGGATGAATTTCATGCAGTTTGGGTAAGACTTGAGAGGTCATACACGTAAGGCATTTCTTTAGCGTGTAATTTGACAATATCCATCCACATTTTAAACACATTTAAAGTTTGCTTGGGTGCAGCACTTCCTTTTCTCATAGACATAAAAATAGTCTTACATATGTGAACTAAGCTACTCAAAATCAGGGAAATCTTTCCCTCTCCTAAGGGAAAGGAGGATATGGAATCCCAGGTTGTGGTTGCTGTTTTTTTCTTTTCTTTTTGTATCCTCTCATCTATAAGTTACAATGCTCCATTTCGGATTTTTTCCCTATTCTGCAGGCAGTCACTGACAGAGATCTTTCCTGGAACAGTACTAGGAATATAATGTACAACAGAGCTTACATGCCACATGCGGGGCTGTATTGCAGGTGCAGTCATAACTTTTAATCGAAAAAGTTTATTTTGGTAAAATAATATCTTTCCAGCTGTCCTAGCTGTCCTAACAGATACCAGTGAGAGATGCCCTCTGTGGACAGGATGGTGGTGGGAAGCCACGCCCTTAGGGCTGAAGCAACCACATAGTGTAGTAGTGAGACTGCCGCTCTACCAGTAAAACCTCTCCGTAGGACTGCAGCAGACTAGATTTTTTATCTGTGCTTTCGTTTTCCTGCAAATCACTTTTGAGTTTGTTTCTCAGGTCTGGAAGCAGCAGGCCTGTCACTTTCGCAGAAGCTTGTGCAGGGCCCTTGCTCTCTGTTCCTTCTGCGTAGGAGGCTTCCTCTCCTGCTGCTGCCTGGGTCTGCATCATCCTCAGCACTGGCGTCTCCTCGGAAGGGCCTCCCCGACCAGCTAAATCAGCATCCCCAAGTCACTGTCTAACACTTCACGGTAGCCTCTCCACACAGTGCAGAGCCCTGGGAGTGAGGGTGTGTGTGTGTGTGTGTGTCCATGCTAATCATGGCTCACCTCACCTGACCACACTCACAGGTGTGCAGAGCCCTGGGCACACAGCCAGCCTCACAGCGAGCACTTACTTGGCAAATGCAAATCTTTCCTTTTCTTCATAGAACATTAGGAGACAAGCAGGGAAAGGCGACGCTGGAGAATAATGTAATTTTAAATGCACGTAAGGTAATTAATTTTAAATGTGGATCCTAAGGCAGCTACATCCTGGGGGGTGAGGACTAGAACATTCCATGCCTGCTCAGAAATGGGATAGACCTTTATGGACTGAAGTGAGCAGCACCTTTTAGGAAGTAGTGGAGTCTGGCTGGACTTGAAAAGTGGATAAAACTCGGATTAATGCAGGGAATGTGGGGAAGCTACTAAGCGGGTGAGAACAGCCAGGACAGTGAAACTAGCATGACTTGGGGCTCTGTCTGCGCGGAGCACTGTGCCCAACACACGTCTCTCCATCCAATCCTCAACCGGCCCTTCCTTCTGCAGGAGGGATGCTGTCCTCAGATGGAAAATGAGTCTCACATGGACTATAAGCCATCCCATTTTACCCAGATGTGGTTTTAAACTCCCATTTGTCAGGCACCGAAACCAATGTCCTGGTGGAGGATTCTGAGACACTCTGAAGGTGTCTTAGAAATAATGGTAGGAAATAAGCTGGTTTAAAATAAAATCAAAGGGGCCCTGGGGTATTTGAATGACAGACCAAGGGACTTAGACTTTAACTGGTGTGGAGAACAGGGAGCTGGGAGTGATGAGCAGGATTTATATAGTCAACTTGTTTTAGAGAAATAAATATTCATCAGTAGGCAGGGTATAGTAATAACATAGAAATGTTAGTTATAAGACTTGTAAATCCAGGTTCAAAAAGATGTGTTTTCCTAACTTTAGAACACCCCGGGGCTTCCCTGGTGGTGCAGTGGTTGAGAGTCCGCCTGCTGATGCAGGGGACATGGGTTCATACCCCAGTCCGGGAAGATCCCACATGTCTCGGAGCATCTGGGCTCGTGAGCCATGGCCGCTGAGCCTGTGCGTCCAGAGCCTGTGCTCCGCAAAGAGAGAGGCTACAACAGTGAGAGGCCCGCGTACAGCAAAAAAAAAAAAAAAAAAAAAAAAACATAAAACATAGAACACCCCGTGGTGTATATTAAATATCAAAATCATACTATTAAATTGTTGACTAAATTTTATTAGTTCAGATGTATCAATTAATCCAATATTATTATTTAGGTAAATGAAAAGTTGATTTTATTTTTATTAAAGGAATTGCTAAAAATTATTTTTATAAGAAAATTAGAAAAGTCATTTTAAAAATATAGTCAATCAAATCATCATCTGTGAGAATACACCAGAGTCCTAGGTAATATAGCTTTATTACCACTTAGACCCTCGACTGTGGTTTTGAAATTTCATCTTCCACTAAAAGAAACCAAGATTTCCTGAGATTACAGGTTCCAGATCTAGGACAGAAAATGCACAAGATGATTCTGGAATACCTTGTTATTTTAGAAAGCAAAAACCTTCTAGAATCAAAGACTGGCAAGGTCACATCAAAAGACTCAGAAGCCACCTTGAGAGTCTTCCATTGGCCAAAATCAGAACAACTTGATCTTTATTGAGGGTCAGGTTTGTAAGGGACTGAACTCTTTATAAATCCTTTATATTAACAACCTGACTTGATCACTTTCAGAGCCGGGAAGGAAATGATTCATTATCTAATAACCTGGTAAGTAAAAGGGGAAAAGTTAGCATATATTTTTCCTTTCCTATGTGAACAATACCATGTAGAAACATCTATTTATAGAAGTATTCCAGCTAATACATGTGGGAAGCAGTCAGCCATGAGAGCAGGCTGCGGACGTGCCAGGCATGCCACCACTGCTCGAAGGGACTGTCCCTACTTGTTCCCCTCCTTGTTCCATTCCATGGGAGATAAATCACCAGGGCCCAGAGATCAGAAAGAATGTAAAATGAGATAAGCAAAGCTGTCTCTCCCCTGCACGTGCAGGTTATTTTTGATGACTCTGGGTTTATGGGTTTTCTCCCAGGGAAGTTAACCTTGAGCCAAGACAGTCATTAGATAATGTAAATCACCGTCTGGCAACCTTCCCTTTTCTGGTCTATATAATCTGCAACTGTAGCACAATAAAATTTGCCTTGCAACCATCTTGGTCCTTCTGACCCCATTCGTCGGTGCTGTTTCTGTTCCTTACCCCTTCCCTTCTGGCTCTGGTCGGTTTAGTCTTCTTCATCTGGCTAGTCTGCAGCAAATACATAAACAAAAAAATGATGGAAATAGAATAACACCATATTGCAACCCCAATGGATTATAGATCGAAGCATTGAGCATTGCCTCAGCTGACAGGACAAAAAGAGAGAACCCAGAACTTACGTGTCTGCTGCTGACAGACCATATCACCCACGTCCTGTGCTCTTGCCAGATGGATCCAATTAGTCTCCTATGGTTGTGTAAAAAAGTGCCACAAACTTAGTGACTTAACCAACATAGTTTATTTACTTACAGTTCTTGAGGTCAGAAGTCTTGTAGGGCTAAAACCAAAGTGACAGCAGATCTCTGTTTCTGTCTGGAGCCTTTAGAAGAAAACCTGTTTATTTCTCTTTTCCAGCTTCTAGAGGCTTCCACGTCCCTTATCTTGTGACCCCATTACTCTGACCTCTGCTTTCATCATCACAGCTCTTGCTCTGACTGGCTCTCCTGTTCCCTCTTATAAGCACTCTTGTGATTAAGTTGGGTTCGCCTGAATAATTCAGCGTACTCTCTCGATCTCAAAATCCTTAGTTGAAACAAATTTGCAAAGTCCCTTCTGTCATGTAAGTCATGTCACAGCTTCCAAGGAGTTTGACATGGACATCTTCGGGGAGGGGTCATTATTCCTCCTGCTGCCAGGATAGAATCTGAGCCTCAGCATGTCTCCAAATTCAGTTGCCTATTTGCAGGGAACACAAAGGACAGAGGAGAATGTTAACCTGCAAGACAAGAATGCAATTCTCAAATTCCAGACTGTGAATTTCTGTTTTGAAAGAGACAACCGGTAAGAAAATGAACGGGATGGTGGGGAAAACTGAGACTAAAATAAATATAAAATATGTATAAAAATCCTCAGTGTCTAGATGTGCACACAGGTGATAAACTATCAAGAAATGCAAGGACCTGGTTACCATAAAAGTCAAGGAAATAATTACCTCTGAAAGGATGGAGAGCTGGTGACTGGGACTGGGGAGCTCCAGGTGAGCATGTCAAGCTCTATTGATTGGGTGGTGCTTGCTGGCTGTTTGCTTTATAATAATTTGTTATGATGATTTTTAAAAAGACAAACTGAGAGAAATGTTCTAAGTATATTGTACTTTTTTTATTGCCATTTACGATCACATTTTATTTTTCAGCAGCCTTATCACACTGGAGATTCATAAAATTAGCTGTTGACCAAAAGCCAGAGGCTTTGTCTCGATACTTACCTCCTGCCGTCTACTGAGATAACTCTACATTCTCATGTGCAAAGGAGCCACTGCTTTCCTCACTCTGAGAACATTACCTGAGGGAACATGGTACTTGATATGTACAGATGTCTTGCAAAGAAAAGAGGGTGTTTTCTTGTTGTTTTTTTCTGCAGAAGAAACAGAATCTACCTTTCTTCTTGAAACAATTATTCCTCAGAAATGGAGCAATTAAAAAAAGATGAAAAGAAAAGAACAGCCATCCAAAATTCATGTCTCATTTTTTTCAGAGGCTGTGTTTATGATGTTGCACTGATGGAAAAAAAAAATCATGAAAGGGATGGAAACCACCAACACCTAAGACCAAAACTAACAGATGAAAAACCTTGATTAAAATTATTATGTGGCACATAAGCAGAAGACTCAGAATGTGTTGAAGAGCTAAGCTTTGTTTCTAGCATTTGTCAATAATGTAGACTGACATCCAAGGCCTCCACTTCAAGACGGCTAAGCACAGAAATCTACCTCTGCCTCTACCAAAATCCTATCGAATTAAAGAAGTAATTCCAAAATAAGAATGAACGCATATCGGTCATGGAAAATGAAATGATTTCATGAGAATATCAGAATATTGAGGAATTTCTGGAAGTTGTGATCAACTGTGTTGAGACTGACAAGGAAAACCAACAGAACTAAAGACCCCCTACACAATGTAAGCATAAAGCAGGACGATTAAAATAATTAGAGTTTTCCAAGAAGTATTTCAGAATAACCACATGTTCTGAGGCATCGAGAGTAAGGAAAATGTGAGATCTTGGGGCCATCCATGGAGTACTTAATTCAAGACTTGTAGAATAGCTGTGTCACTTCTAGCTCTTGAACTACTGGGCCCTAGTTTGCCCCAAGTTAACACTAGAAGAACTATTTCCTGTATGTAGGGAAGATCTGCCTTGGGAGACCCAAGAATTAAACAGGCAAAGATGAGACATGGGACATTGTCTCAGTGTATTCCAGCATTGAACAAGGCCTCCTGATAGCCAGAAGGCAAGCTTCCCAGGCGCCCAGAAGAAAAACCTGCTCATACAGGCTGGTGTAATGACAGCCTCCTATCACAGCATGGGGATCAGTCATTTTCACCCATTTCACAGAGACACCAGCATTGGTAAATCCTAGAAGAGATGTGTTGGACATGGGATCTCATCCACAGAACCTGAAGGAAATCAGGTTGAGCTCCCCCAGCTCTGCCTTTCCAACTGCAGATCTGGAAAATTAACCTAATCTCCCTAAGTCTGCAGAATTGTAAAATGAGCTCATCTACCTATGCCCAGCAAGATTACCAAGAAGAAAGCAGGCAGCACAGTGACTAGCACATAGAATGCTCTCAAAGCAGAGCTGGTAATCAACTTTATTTGCTGTGCTTAATGTCATACACCAGCTCACATCCCATTCACAGCCCTGAGCAGGACAGCCGGGCTCCACCACATGGACCCTCTCCCTGCTGCAGCAGATTTGACCAGATCAGCTGACAATCATATTGTCTCTTGAGGATTTGATCTAAGAGACACAGAGACTGAAAGTCTTAGAATTTGAATTTTATTTGCAAAGAATCATAACAAACATCCGTGATGGCAAATTACAGGATTTGATGAACTCAATACAGTTAAAATAATCTCCCTTTTCTTGAGCTAGTTTAAATGGGTTTGTGTTTCTTACAACCAACCAGCCCCAGGTTTAGCTAACACTCAAAGATGTCAGCTTTCTCCCTGTTCCCATTTAATATGACAACCTCAGGGGGATGGAGGTGACTCTCATCTTCCCAAAGTCTTTCTTACAGTGAGTCAGGAATGGATCTGGGCATGGGACCAAACTCTCCTCATCTATAAACCAGACCTGTTGATATATCTCATGTTTATCTCCTATGTGTATAGAATGAGAAATTCCATTCAAGAGGCTATTAATTATTTTACTTCGCATGAGTATTGAGTAATTATATCATCTTATAAGAAAAAATGAATGTAGGGAATTTTAAAACTTACCTTGTATTAATTGTGCCTTTAAGTGTTCAGCAGTACATAGTAAAAATGCATCTATTTCTTAATCTTAAATTTTTAATTTTTCTTAATTTCCCATGAATTAAAATATTGGTTCATACTCAGCATTTTGGAAAACTCCATTAAATGAACAATGAATAGCAAAAATGCCAATAAAAACAAGTAACAACAATAAAACCTAGCATTACTGAGAGCTTATTGTGTGACATTTTATAGAACTGGTACAGAGATTAACTAATTTGCCCAATTCACACCATCAGTAGTAGTGTAATTAGAATGTGAATGCATACAACGCGGGTTTAGTAGGCACTGTGGAGCCTCACCCAGGTCCCCCTCATCAGTCTGGTACCAACCTACCAGCTGCTGTGAGTTTTGCTGCTGGTGAGATGTCCCCCAAGCCCATGGTCCACAGTCAATGGCTTACTGATACAGGGCACAAGACATTCCCCTGCCTCAAAGGGGTGGCAACTTGATGATGTTATTTAAGTTCCAATGCCCCACCCCCCAACCTGGATCTTTCCCTGAAAACACACCCTGCTCAGTTTCTCCTTCCCTGTTCTGAATCCCGTACTCTTTTATAGATTTCCCCCTGAGGATCATTCATTCAACGTTTTCAGCTGCAGCCATCAGTGTCCGTGGTGGGTGCAATTTCTCCAGCAACCTGACTCTGGTATGTTTCCCGGAGAATTGTGACCACAGAATCGTAGGCGGAGAGAAGCTAACGGAGGCAGTGAATTTGAGTAGTGCATAGGATAGACTGTCATAGGCAATGTGGTGTCCCACCAGACCCCCTACCAGTCTGGGTTCCCATCCCCCAGCTGCTGTATGTGTCCGCCGATTGTTCACAGTTACCCCCTGCACTGAGGACGTATCCTCTGCTGACTGGAGCTGCTCCATCTGGGAAGCTACACAAGCCCCTCCCGGGTGCAGCCCTTCACTAATGCATGATTGATATGAGGGAACAGGATCTGGCACCCTTGGCTCAACAGGGTACAAGTCAGCATCTGATTTACACTCCAGAATGCACGCCCCACCCCAAGGTCAGACCAAAGCTAGACTGTGCCTGGGACCACAGGCTTCATGGGCTCTCTCCTTATCCTGCTTCACTCCCTTCCTTCCAGATGTTCCTGCAGACCACCCCCTCAATAAATTATGAGCACCCAAATCCCTGTTTTGAACTCTGCTTTTAAGGAACCCAACCTAAGCCATTGGGTGTGAAGCTAGTCCATGTTTAGTAAGCATCACTCCCATAAGAGGAAAAACACTACTTTTGATTTTGCAGTTAGTGTTTACAGCTTATCTCAAAGTTTTACTGATTCTGATACTCAGTAGTCTAAGACTCACAAGAGAAAAAGACAGAATGATGTTCTAAACAACTGAGATAGCAAAATTAAAGTCACCAGCATGACATAATTACTTCATAAAAATATCAATACCTGCCTACACATAGCACTGAGTCATCAATAAATGGCTTTCTAATTACCCAAGAGTCCAAATGGATTGCTTTAATTCTTTCCTGTTGTCACTTGCTAAAATTCTGTCCTACTTGAGGTGTCAAATCTACTTTGGTCCATCTTCTCCAAAAAGTAAGTGACTCTTATTTCCAACTGACAAGATTATTTTCCTCATGATCTCCAGAAATTTGTCATCAAAGCCTGAAAAGAAACATTTTAAATTATATTTTAAAAAATATTTTTTCTCTTGTCAACCATAATGGTAACAACTTGTCAGCTATGTAATTTTGTTCATGGTTTAGAAACATGGAAATCTTTGCAGAAAGTCTCCCAGACAGCCAGGACACGGATGTATTTGTATATCTGTTTTCAACTTACCCATATCAAAGACCAGAGGGTTGTGTTGGGGTCCCTAGGTCATTATGAGTGAAAAAATGACAACAGAGAGATTTCATTTAAGAGAAAGCCTATTAGAAAAGACTCTGCAGCCTGAAATCCCCAAGCCCCACACCAACTCCTTCACATTTCCTTCAAGTGCCTTTTTTTTTAATTTTACTATACTGTGGTAAGAACACTTGATAAGAGATCCACCCTCTTTTTTTTTTTTTTTTGCAGTACGCGGGCCTCTCATTGTTGTGGCCTCTCACGTTGCGGAGCACAGTCTCCGGACGCGCAGGCTCAGCGGCCATGACTCACGGGTCCAGCCGCTCCGCGGCATGTGGGATCTTCCCGGACCGGGGCACGAACCCATGTCCCCTGCAACGGCATGCGGACTGTCAACCACTGCGCCACCAGGGAAGCCCGAAATCCACCCTTTTAAATGTTTAAGTGTGCAATACTGTATTGTTGACTATACGTACAGTGTTGTACATGGGTCTCTAGAGCTTACTGATCCTGTTTAACTGAAACTTTACGCCCCTTGGTTAGTAATTCCCCATTCCCCCCTTCCCCAGCCCTTGGCAACCACCATTCTACTCTTGGATTCTATAAAGTTGACTATTTTAGATGCCTCATTTAAGTGGAATCATACAGTATTCATCTTTCTGTAACTGGTTCATTTCATTTAGCATAATGTCCTCAAGATTCATCCATGTTTTCTCATGTTGAAGCACTTCCTTCCTGTTTAAGGCTGGAATTAGTATTCCATTGTATGTATAGACCACATTTTCTTTACCCATTTATCTCTGGATGAATATTGCAGTTGTTTGTTTTCACATCTCAGCTTCTGTGAATAATGCTGTAATGAACGTGAGAGTGCTAATATCTCTTTGAGATCCTGATTTCAATTCTTTTGGAAAAATACCCAGAAGTAGAATTGCTGGATCATATGGTAGTTCTATTTTTAGTTTTCTGAGGAACCTCCGTACTGTTTTCCACAGTGGCTGCACCTATTTACCTTCCCACCAACAGTGCACAACGGTTCTGGTTTCAGGGATAATACCTCAGTACCAGGAGATGGAGTAAAGATTGTGCAGCAGGGAAGGGACACAGACCTAAAACCTCTGACCTTAGTCTAGACTTTTCCTGAGGTCAGCATACAAAGGTAGGGGACAAGGCTAGCAGTTCATCACACACAGAATATACACTCTGCATCCAAAATAGATTCACTTCTCCATCCAAGGGCTGGCAGTGTCCTAAAATCAGTCACCACATGAGGGCTACAGTGCTTTTCCTCTACACAAGGCTGGGAAGGAGGAGACCACGTGGCAGTGATGTACCTGGTGGAAATCACCACTGAGCTACTGTCAGCCATGTTTAGATCCCAAGGACAGCTGCCAATATGACCAAGGATTCGCGAGCAGCCTAATGACTGTTCTATGACGAAAGGAAAAACAAAGTTAACCCAAATATACGGGCGCTTTTAGTATTTCTCTGTCTTTTTAAAATATTAGAACATTTTAAATATACAAAAAGTAGAAAAAAAGATAGAAAACACCCATTTAACATTATTCTGTCAAGAAATATTGACTAGTTACCATAATTATTTAAGATTTTTTTTAAAAAAATCAGTATATTTAATACCAGCTTTTATAACTGCTTTTTGATCCCAATTGTAAAAGTCACTACTGTTCTGAAAATTATATTTATCTTTCATGATATTTAATTTTTTTATTTTACATTTTCATGTACATAGATGTTAGAGTGGCCTTGTGTGTCATTAAATTTACATGAAGAGCAAATTATTCTAAATTTGTTCTTCTGCAATGTGTTTCTCCATTCCAATAGAACAGAAAAACATTTTTCTTTTCCTTTTTCTTAAAAATTTTTCCCACGCTCTTCCTCCCACTTCTGGTAACCATCAATCAGTTCTCTGGATCTATGAGTTTGTTTTGAGGGGGTCTGTTTTTGGTTTTTGTTTCAGATTCCATATATAAGTGAGATTATATAGTGTTTGTCTTTCTCTGTCTGACTTATTTCACTTCGCATAATACCCTTAAGCTCCATCCATATTGTCACAAATGGCAGGAGTTTCTCTTTTCTTATGGCTGAATAATACTCAATTGTGGGTGTGTGTGTGTGTATACATCACACTCCTTCTTTATCCATTCATCCATTGATGGACATTTAGGTCGTTCTATATCTTGGCTATTGTAAATAACGCTGCGGTGAATATGGGAGTGTAGATACTCTTTTTGAGTTAGTGATTTTGTTTCCTTCGAATAAATAGAATAAGTTGCCAGAAATGGAATTGCTGGGTCATATCTTGGTTCTATTTTTAATTTTTTGAGGAAATTTCATACTGTTTTCCAAAAACAATGCTTTTTCATCCTATGTTTTTAGATAAATCCACATTGATATTTGTGGATATAATGTATTCATTCTACCTGCTCCATTAAAATTCCATCACAAGGATGTATCTCAATATATTTAGCAAATCCCTAACTGATAGAAATTTAGATTGTTTTAAAATATATACTTACCCCTTTTGTCCGACATCTTAGTGAGGTGCAATGGTAACAGCTGCTCTCCCGGCTTCACTATGTCACCAAAGGACGACAAGTAGAAGAAAGATGCCAGAAAGTCAGCCAAGAAAGACAAAGACCCAGTGAAAAAAATCTGGGGGCAAGGCCAAAAAGAAGAAGTGGTCCAAAGGCAAAGTTCAGGACAAGCTCAATAACCTAGTCTTGTTTGACAAAGCAACATATGACAAACTCTGTAAAGAAATTCCCAACTGTAAGCTTATAACTCCAGCTGTCATCTCTGAGAGGCTGAAGATTCGTGGTTCCCTGGCCAGGGCAGCCCTTCAGGAGCTCCTTAGTAAAGGACTTATTAAACTGGCTTCAAAGCACAGAGCTCAAGTAATTTACACCAGAAACACCAAGGGTGGAGAGGCCCCAACTTCTGGTGAAGATGAATGAATAGGTCCCACCAACTGTACATTTTGAAAAATAAAACTTTATTAAATCAAAAAAATAAATAAAATAAAATATGTACTTATTTGTAATAGCATAACCACAATTTTCTAATATTTACCATACTTCATATGTAATACATATGGGGTATGTGTATATGTGTGTGTGTGTCTATGCATACACATGCATGCATGTATTTTAAAATTTTTTAGATATATTTATTTTATCATTTTTTATTTATTCATTACTGAATTTGGTTTTCTAATGTTTTATTTAAATGCTTACATCTATGATCTTTGGTGACTCTTTTCTTTGTCTATACTCTCGTGTTTCATTTAGAAACAAGGCTATCCTAGATTTAGAAAAGTTGTTGAGACATTTTCCTGCTCTTTTAGTATTCTGGAACAGTTTGTACATGACAGGAGTTACCTAATTCATGAAGGTTTTGTAAAATTGCCAGTAAAGTCAACTGTCCCTGATACATTTTTGTGGGTAGCCCTGAGAATTAATTCAGGGCCTATATAGGTTTTTTATATCTTCTTGTGTCAATTTGGGGTTTTAGTTTTTGGGTTTTGTGGGGTTTTTGGTCAATGCCATAAAATTTTCTCTTGATATTGGCTTATAATTTTTAAACTCTGCTCTGTCTGTATTATGTCCCCATTTTTACTCTTAATATTAATTTACAACTCTCTTTGTCTTGATTGATTTTGCCCAAGATTAGTTGATGTTTAAACGTTCTTTGTAAAGCACCAGATTTTTATGGTTGTTGTTGACCTTCTGTAATGTTATTTATTGTATATTTCATTAATTTCTTACCTTTGTTTTATTATTTTTTCCGTCAATTTATTCCACTAATTGTTTTCTCCTAATTTAAGCTCAATACGTGGCTTTTTAATTTTCCATCTTTCTTTTTTTATGATATACAGATTTGAGTCAATCAAGTTCCCTACAGAAACTTCTTAAACTGTACCTTAAAAGTTGCAGTATATACATTTCCATTATAGTTTGGTTCCAAATTTCTTAAGTTTCATTTCCTTTTCTGATCAGTGAGATATATAAAACTTTTTAAATAGTTATTTCTAATGCATAGGTCTTTTATCAGGTTATTATTTATTGATTTTGAATTTTTATATTTGTCACAGAGTCAGAGAATGTGTTTTCTGTAATATCAAAAATGTTTCTAGGGCTTCCCTGGTGGTGAAGTGGTTGAGAGTCCACCTGCCAATGCAGGGGACACGAGTTCGTGCCCCGGTCCGGGAAGATCCCACATGCCATGGAGCGGCTGGGCTCGTGAGCCATGGCCACTGAGCCTGCGCGTCCGGAGACTATGCTCCACAACGGGAGAGGCCACAACAGTGAGAGGCCCGCATACCGTAAAAAAAAATAAAATAAAAATAAAGTTTCTATATTCAGAAAATGACAGGATTACTGATTGTCAAAAAATTAATTTTCAAAGAGCTTGAAAAATACAAAGCAACTTCAGAATTTTCTAAAGGGTCAACGGAACTTAGAACAACTCACATCAGATGATGCACAGAACTCATAACAGGACAAAATCCGCCGACACAAGTCATCATCAGGAGCATGAGGACAATGCCATGTTATGGGCAATTTTAAAGCATTGCTCTCAATGTTCTTTTAAACATTTCCAAGGCCATCTGAGAAACTCTGGAAGAAAATACTTCATTGTAGTGCAGCTCCAGCCAAGATAACATTTATCTTGAAGTTCAAAGATTTTAGACTCTGTCCAGTGTTTAATATTCACCAGTTAGCAGGGGAAATACCATCTGGGCCACATAAACAGGCAGTGGGTATGGAACTGGGTAGTAGAGTCTCCAAGAGCCCTTATCAGGTAGGTTCTGTGTCACAGTGCACTGCTGTGTGACCGCAGACAGACCCTCTGCTCCTGGGAGAGCAAAGCAAACGCTGCAGGGCCACAGTCTAGGACTAGGTGAGGAGGAGTATGCATGATTGGTCATTTAAGGCCAAACCTGAATAAGGACTGTCCACAAAGAAAGGTCCTATCCCTCCAGGAAATTTGGGGTCACCTTCTCCCATTTTCAGCACAAATCAGATGCCTTGTGGACAACAAGGAACATTCCTGGACTCTTCCCTAAAACAGGTACAAGAGACATGGTTGACATTATCATAAGGGAAGAAAATGAGACCTGGAAATGGGTAAGAGGCAGAACCATCCATTCTACAGAAGGAAAGAGGAAGGCCTGTGTTTACGATGAACAGTGAGGATATTCTTACCCCAGAAGCACAGATCTATCACTGAGTTAGTCCCTGTGAGCACAGCAATATGCCTTCCCCCTACAGCCCACACCTGTGCCCACGGGGCACAGCCAGCTATGTGACTGTTTTTGTCTATTGCTCATTAAATAGTGGTTCAGAAAGTAGTTCACGGGATGAAAAAATAAAAGTAAAATTAAAAAAAATTAAAAAAATAAAATAAAAGTAAAATAAAAAAAATAAAAATCATAAAAGTAAGTTGCACAGAGCAGGTTGTATCCACAAGGAAACATTCTCCTGGAAATATCTACATTTTAATTTTTTAATTTAAAGTATAATTTAATATCAGGGGCTGCCTAAGAATTGACCTATGAGAGTATACAAGAGGAGAGAAGGAAATAGCCTTGAAATGAGTTATTGTGACATGAAGCAACATTTCCTTCATTATATCATGTAATATTCCAGCAAAACTGAATGTTTTACAAGGATCCCTGTTTTTGCAGGAGAATATCATTGCAATTCAGAAAGATCAACAGACTTCTCCCAGGAATGGCCTAGGTGCAAACTCGCTCCCCTGTCTCCAAAAGCCACCATCCCAGGCTGATACCCAAAATTCAGAAAAGTGTGAGACAAATCTAATACCAAGATGTAGAAAATAAGATCTCCCAAGATTCCTGGCAGTGCTAAGATTTCCCACAGCGATGTGTTGGAGAGAGAAGTTATTTTAAGGCGAGCGTTTCACTCCCACATCCTCTCTCCTCCTGGCCTCTGCGTGCTCTGTATGCCTTGCTCACAGCACCCTGCTCACCCCCTCTCCAACCTCTGTCAACCCCCCCATGGACTTCCACAGCTGAGAGGCTGCCTTTCTGAGAAACCAGCACTTCCTTGGTGCTTCCATTGCACCCACATGCAGTGAGATGAATGGTGCCCACACAGAAGATATGCCCACCTGGAACTCCAAACGTTACCCTAATAAGGGTCTTTGCAGATGTAGCTGAGGTAAGGATGTAGGGATGAGACCATCCTGGATTGGGGTGACCACTGTGACAAGTGTCCTTATACAAGACAGAAAAGGAAGGCATGGAGAGGGGAAGGCCATGTGACAACAGAGGCAGAGATTGGACTTATGCATCTACAAGCCATGGAATGGGAATGCTGAGCCTTTACCAGAAGCTGGGCTGATTCTCCCTCATGGCCCTCAGAAGGAGCCCCTCTGCCAACACCTTGATCTTGGACTGCTGGCTCCCAGGACTGTGTGAGAATAAACGTCCTTGTTTCCAGCCACCCGGCGCGTAGTCCTTTGTTATGGCAGCCCTAGGATCCCAGGCATCGTGCTCTCCACAGTGTACCTCTTGCCGTCTGGTAACACACAGCTCCCTCACATCAGCACTCGAGCCTTCTTCTTGGACATCTTCCCATAGTTTAGCTCAGTGCATGGCACATCCTAGATGCTCACAAAGTGTCCACAGATGGCCACCTTCACTGCCCTGGACTCCATTACACGAAACCACCCTCTTCTCTAACCTGCAAACCACAAGAGCAGCCTCTCCCATTTATTGTGAACTAATCACATGCTTGGCATTTTACAGTTCAATGTCCCACGTCGCTCCTCTCAACAAGTCAGGAAAATTATTGCTCTCCCCACTTCACAGATGGGAGAACAGAGAAGCAATGAGGTCAGATACCTGAGCCAGAGTCTCCCAGAGCTATGCTTGTGGAGGGTCTGAGTCACATGAGCCCATTTCCTGACCACGTGGCTCCCCAGCTCGAGCTGTAACTGATGAGAGAGTTAATGAGCTGTGCTAGTCACCTTGTGCTCAACACACGTTCATCGGCCATTTTATCTTACATGGACTTGTTCAGAGTCTGCCTGATAGGAGATGGATGGGTACAAGGTCAATGCAATGCACCAGTGAGAGCCAAGAGGAGGCGACCAGAAAGGGAGCGATACTGCCCCCTCCTGACACCAACTGCTGATGTCCCTACAGCTGCATCAATCTCTGAAAAGCCACCAGGAATAGGGAACGGATCTGCCCCCTATACAAGGACACTTTGGCCTGCCCTCTCCAAGTCCTTCACACCAGGGAGCAGCTGTCAGCTTCCTGTCCAGGTCTTCCTGCAGAATCCTGCACTCCTTGGAAGAATTTTTCCTTATTGTGAATGTGTCAGACTCTATCTAACATGTACAAATCCCAAGACAACTGACAGGATCCATTGCAGTTAAATCAATACTTTATTCATGGTTTGCACATAATTTGTAGGGGGGCAGGCACCAAAACAAAGCATTAGCCAATTTTTTTTTTTTTAAAGAAGATGTTGGGGGTAGGAGTTTATTAATTAATTTATTTATTTTTGCTGTGTTGGGTCTTTGTTTCTGTGCAAGGGCTTTCTCTAGTTGTGGCAAGTGGGGGCCACTCTTCATCGCGGTGTGAGGGCCTCTCACTATCACGGCCTCTCTTGTTGTGGAGCACGGGATCCAGACGCGCAGGCTCAGTAGTTGTGGCTTGCAGGCTCTAGAGTGCTGGCTCAGTAGTTTTGGCTCATGGGCCTAGTTGCTCCGCAGCATGTGGGATCCTCCCAGACCAGGGATTGGACCCATGCCCCCTGCATTAGTAGGCAGATTCTCAACCACTGTGCCACCAGGGAAGCCCTAGCCAATATTTTTTATTAGATGATAGCCAGTGTGGTGGGAAATTGTGTTTTAATTCCTCTTTTTTATGAGTTTCTGAGGAGACCAGTCAGATAATGAAGGGCTTGTTCTATCAGGCATGTGCTCCTCCACCTCTCTTGGTTGGTTCACTATTAGATCACCACTCACACATCACTCTCAGTCTCTGCTGGTTGTAAGTGTGTCTTTGGTGGTGCCCCTCAGACTACCGTGCTGTCTGGTGCCCTGAGCTCCCAACAGTGGCTCCAGAAGCAGCAACCACACTGTCCTCCTAATCAAAGAAAAAGATCCAAAAAAATGAATCGGACCAGAGCTGTCACGGGCAGTCTGAGCTCCACGTGGTCATTATTTTTCCCGTTCACTTTCAAAGCACTGACAAATACCTAACTCTTCCAACGCAAAGTCCATTTCAATCCTAGCCACAGACTACAAAACTTCTCATCTCAAATGTACCAGCGAGCATCCTTGTCGACCTTGCTCAGCAGGATCAACAAACAGCTCTGGTGCCAGATTGTCACAACAGATAAATCACCTCCCCACGGGAGCTGACACTTTGGGAAGCTGTGTGAGACAACAGATCAAGCTGCCCTAAAACTTCTCCACACCTGAACGTCTGTCCTGAGTTCCAAACACCCAGGGCTCCTTTGGAATTGATCCGAAGTCCCTTCAAGCCCACTATCCCCAGGGTACGTCACTGTGCATGGCATCCAATTCTTCTCAAACTTGTAGGGGCTACTCAGGCACAAATATGGGATGAAGACTCTGAATGGGTGATTTGAGTAAATTAGCTTCCCACTCACACTTCCCAGTGAGGGCTGGCAACCAAACTGTCCAAGCAAAGAGCTGCTTCTTTTATATTGTTTAAGTGGAAAGACCCCTGTCAAATGTATATTTCAAGAGCCTAATCTATTCCATTTGGATTATTGCTACATTTCTTATCATGAGATTAGCTACTTTTTTTTTTTTTTACAGTAGGTCCTTGTTGGTTATCTATTTTATTTTTTTAAAGGGACTCATTTTTTTAAATTTTTATTTTATATTGGAATACAGTTGATTAACAATGTTGTGTTAGTTTCAGGTGTGCCACAAAGTGATTCAGTTATACATATACATGTATCTATTCTTTTTCAAATTCTTTTCCCATTTAGGTTATTACAGAATATTGAGCAGAGTTCCCTGTGCTATACAGTAGGTCCCTGTTGGTTACCTATTTTAAATAGAGCAGTGTGTACATGTCAATCTTAAACTCCCTAACTATCCCTCCCCTCCCCACCCTTCTTCTTCTTTGATTTTTAGTTCAAATTATCCTCTTCACTTTTCTTAAAACATTCTTTAACCAACAATTCTTCCTGAACAAGACACAGCAAATTAAAGATGTTATTGCTATTTTAGTGGGGACTTTTGTCCTGGTGGTCATTGACACAGTCTAACCTGATGTGAGAATAGATTCTTGGGTTAGGATTGGAAAGAAGTAGAGAAGGAAATGTGTCTCCTTGACCTTCTATTTCCCCAACCTATGTCCTTTTTCATGTCCTTTCCCTTCATCCACTTTTTTTTATTTTAAATCATCATTGTTTCCATTTCCTACTTAATCTTTTCTCAATAAAAGAATCAAATTCTTTTTTTTGAGAAAAAGATAATAGGATTAACTTTTTGACTTCAAGTATTGAATGTTTAAGATGCCACAGGAATGGCCAAACCAATGGCACTTATCCATGTGGCCTTAGCCTCTCCCAAGTGTCCCACCTTGGACCTCCTCCTCTTTTCTGTGATGCCAGATGAGCTCTCAGTCTTTTCATCCCACTTTGGTCCTTGGACACTGGCCTTAGGGCTCTCCCACTCTCCTGGTGAAATCACTCTCCTGAGCTCTGTGGCCATTCCCTGGCCCTGTCACCTGCACACCTGTGATGAAGCCAACACTCAGCTCTGTCTCCACCTTACTCCTCATTTTTTTTTTTTTTTTTTTTTACCTGGGAAGCATTAGTGTTCTGAATTATTGGCATTCTCAGAGTTCAGGCCAGAGACACCCTGTGGATAAGTCAAAAGAAGTGATCCCTGTTTGAAGAAATTCAAACACCAGCTGGTCAATTCCTGTCTTCTGGGTCCCCTCCTACTTCCCACTCCCACCTCAAGTCACAACCTGCAGGCCCACTCCCAGGGTCAGCCTAAATGGAAGGAATCTGCCTTTCCTATGATCATGGGTAACTTCCAGTTTCCTTAGTGCATGGTGGCTCTGGGGGATCAGAGCAAGATAGGGCAGGTCACAGTAGGTTTTTTGGTAATGAGTGTTTTACTCTTTGGGAAGAGTATGGGATTAGTGCCCTTATAAGGAATGGGATTAGTGCCCTTATAAGACGAAGCCAGAGAGAGAGTGAGCTTTCTTTCCACCATGTGAGGACACAGTTGAATGGCAGCCATCTGCAACCTGGAAGAGGGCTCTTACCAGAACCTGACAACGCTGGAACTCTGATCCCTGACTTTCTGCCTCCAGAAACGTGATAAATGAATATCTATTGTTTATAAGTCTCCCAGTTTATGATGTTTTGTTATAGCAGGCCGAGCTTTCTAAGACACTAACCAAGTAATCAACCAACACGTAAGATGCTGAGTTGCTCACCACTGGGATCCTGCATCACGGATAGAGTAACCGTCAGCTGAGACATCTCTGAATTACCAGGCCTCTGAATTGACAGCTGCCCACTGGGACCATCTGAGTCTTTTAAAGGCTGTTGCTCTGATTTAATGGGTCTGGGGTATAGCCTGGGCACTGAGATTTCTAAGAGGTTCCCAGGTGATTCTAACATCCAGACAAGATCAAGATCTATGACCTTGAGGATTCCTTCTTTTCCTGGACAGTGAGCCAGGTATGCTTCCTGGATTCCTTTCTATTCTAAGACCCCACTATTCTCTGAGTTCTTTCTCTAGTCTGTTGGGAATCTTTTTAAGTTTAGTTCAAAGAAGGCTTGCAAGTAACAGACAGAAAATGTATCTTTTCCAGCTTCACTGAGATATAAGTGACATATAACACTGTGTAAATTTAAAGTGTACAGTAGGGACTTCCCTGGTGGCACAGTGGTTAAGAATCCGCTCGGCCAATGCAGGGGACACAGGTTCGAACCCTGGTCCAGGAAGATCCCACATGCCGTGGAGCAACTAAGCCCCTGTGCCACAGTTACTGAGACTGTGCTCTAGAGCCCACGTGCCACAACTACTGAAGTCCACGTGCCTACAGCCCGTGCTCCGCAACTAGAGAAGCCACTGCAATAAGAAGCCCGCACACCAAAACGAAGAGTAGCCCCCTGTCACCACAACTAGAGAAAGCCCACACGCAGCAACGAAGACCTAATGCAGCCAAAAATAAATTTTAAAAATTATTTTAAAAAATAAGAATAGGGGCTTCCCTGGTGGCGCAGTGGTTGAGTGTCCACCTGCCGATGCAGGGGACACGGGTTCGTGCCCCGGTCCAGGAAGATCCCACATGCCACGGAGCGGCTGTGCCCGTGAGCCATGGCTGCTGAGCCTGCGTGTCCAGAGTCTGTGCTCCGCAGCGGGAGAGGCCACAACAGTGAGTGGCCCACGTACCACAAAAAGAAAAATAATAGTAAATTTAAAAAAAAAAAGAATAAAAATTTAAAAATAAAGTGCACAATGTGCTGATTTGATACACTTACGTACTGCAAAATGATTACCACCATAGTGTTAGCTGACACTTCCATCGTGTCACATAATTCACATTTCTTTTTTTGTGGTGAAAATTTATTCTTTTTGAGCTTCTCTAATTAAAAAGAAAAAAATCACTGATGAGATTAAAATTGCAAACTGGTAGAAGTAGTATTTGTATTTCAAAGGTAACACTGAATTGACATTTGGGATTAATTATTTGGAGGAGGGGGTGTCTTGCATCTTGAAGTAGCTGCTGTCAAGGATGATGAGAGTTTAGTAAGGTTAAACAATCAGGTAGTAGCGCTTTATTTACATAGGTTAAAAAATCCATTGGACAGTGACAATGGGACAGTGAGTGACAGATGGAGGAAAGTTAAAGTATACAACATTACTTTAATGATAAATGGTGGATAAGCATCTCTAAATTGACCATCTTATTTAACCCTATACCACCACCAAGTTAGTGGTAGAATTTTTCTCAAATGGCAGGTGAGGAACTAGAAAACTTGACAGGTTAAGTAATTTTCTCATGGTGAGATGGCCAGGAAGGGACAGAACTGAGAATGACCCTTCCAAAATCTAGGCTTTTGTCATCGTTCTCTCTAATCTGCCTGGGGTCGGGAGAGAACTGCACAGAAGTCTGTGTGCCCAAAGAGCTGCCCAACTGGTATCACTCAGTTCCACTTGCTCACCAGGGTCATGACCAGAAAGAAGCATACAAGTATGGAGCCCATGGGACAAGTGAAGGGGAGGGGCCATAGGGAAGGAAGCCAGCTAGGTTCACAAGACATACTTCTCCCCCAACCATGAAAATATCTGCTTATTTACAGTCCTACCACCAAAATATCCATCTCACTTCTTTTGACAGGAAGAGACCTCCATGGAGAAAGTCCACATGCCCCCATCATACCTAGTTGCCCCCGTCTTGCAGGCAGCTAGCAGCAGAATTCACACAGATGGCTTTTCCTGCCTGCTCTCAGCATCACTCTGCTCTTAGTACCAAAAGTCTGAAATGCAGCCAATGGACATTACATACCACCTGGACATCACCTGGCTGGTCCTGAAATTCCAGCCATCTGTATGGCCCTTCATGCATCCAAAAGCACCCTGTAGTAAGCATGGTAACAGAACATGGTGGCCTGGCTCCTATCTTGCCCACAATGAAGCAGCTACTCAACCATTGTGTCTTCAGAGATAAGGCAAAATGTGACACTGGGTAATGTCACTTGTGAGAGAAAGTGTTGCTTCTCAGCATATGGTTGGCAAGTACAACACAAGGAATTTTGGAGGACACAGTAATTTGTCTGGGTCTTTGTACAATAATCACATTAGAAGGATGCAAGAAGTGCATGATGTAATAAATGTAGGCACAGCTCGGTGAACTATTTATCCCTTGTGATGGCAATGCAATAAAACAGACAGGACATTTCCATCTAACTAGTAGGAGCAAACTCTACCCATGGTAAGGAACCCCAAATTCTGGGATGTTTGAAACCCAGGATGCCTCTGGGAAACTAATAGGAGATGAAGTGAAAGGGTCAGCAGAGCCCAGAACATGAAATACCTTGTGTATGTCATATTCCACTTGCTCACTCCTTGGTCTCCTCCTCTGTTTTTGCATGAATGGTTTCTGTGATACGACTATCCCAGCATGACATGGATGCTATTTCCAGTTCATCCTTCTCTCTTTTATCTGGATATTTTTGGTCAAGTAGAAAATTTTTCCTGATCACCTAGTGTATGAACAAGACCCCACAATACCACATAAGATATTTGTTTTGGGTTTCATTTTTTCAACAATCCCCTCCACTAATTTCAGCAAGCCAGATGCACCACGTCCCATGCGAGATCAGGTGGGAGGCTTGTTACTGTGCTGCATACAATGAGCACTTTAAATAAAACTGCACTCTCTGACCTCCCCACACTTGTACTCCCTGGGCTCCAGCCCTCCTGATCACACCCAAATCCACTCAGCCTTCTGGGGAATGAAAGTGCATCATAAGCCCTCAACCACTAAGTTGTACTTGATCCCACTTCTGTTGGAGGGAAGATAATTATGAGTATCGTTATTCATTCTGGTGTTTATGTCTTTTTAGCTTCTTCATACATAGGAGGAGTATGAGAGTATTACTATAAAGTATCAAAAGAATAAGTTATCAATGAATTATAGCCCACTCCCCACTGCCAGTGCTTTTATGAATCCAGATTATTAACCAGTCTTCAAAGACGGAAACACTTCATACATCAGAACAACTACAGAGTGGGAGAAGCCTGCAGAAACCAACAGAGCCCCAGCTGCTGTGAAGGCCTGGGGAGTTTCCTGGATCTGGGAGGGGAGAGAAGCATCTCTGGGGAGAGACAGAATCACCATTCAGAGAAAAATAGGAACCAAGTCCCAGTATAGCACAGTCATTAATCTGATGACTGAAACTAAATTCTAAAAATTTTCTCTTGTGGGCTTACTGTTCTAAAAAAAACAAAACAAACAAAAAAAACACCTCACACCTCATAGTGTATTCTTTTTTAAAGTCCAATTATAAAGGTTCATCCAAGTGTATCACAGGTGGGAAAACTAGCTCCAAGCTCAGTTTTCTAAAAGGGTAATGGAGCCCAATCTATTTTCCTACTTCGGAAATTCAGCAGAGCACTGGGAATATTTCCATAGGTGCTTTAAAGACAAGTTTATCACTTGGTATCCCCTTCAGAGTCACAGAGCTCACCCGTAGGAAAGAACCAACCACCACAACTACAACAAAAGGTGCACCAATGTCCATAAGCCTCAGCAGTTGGAGACAAGGTCAGCACCTGGGACAGTTCCTGGCCTCTCAGCCGCTCTCTTCAACGTAGCACGTTCTGGGAGTGTCACTGAAGCTCCCAATCCTTTCTTTGACCAACCCAGTGGCCTGTCCTTAGTCTTCACTTCTGAGCTTCTTTTCATAGCCTGGACAGTACTGGGCACCACCTCCTTTCTAGCAATTCTCTCTCTCTGGGTTCCCCTCAGCTTCACTGTTGTCATGGAATTCTTAGCCTCTACTTGTCTCTGTCCTCTTCCCTCTTACAGTTCCCATTTATTCATGTGGCTTCAACTGTTGTGTTGAAATTTACTTCTGAATATCCTTCCTTGGAATCTCTCCTAATCATTAGTCCCCACTCCAAACTTTCTACTGTTCATCTCCAATGATGTTGCATAATCATGTCTAACTCAATACACTCTGAAAGTTGAACTTAGTATTTCCCCAGTTAACTCTACCTCCAAATACTTCCATTTTTCACTCTTTTTCGGTCTCCTAATTGAAAGTGTTTCCTTAGTGATTCTCTTTCGTATTTTCACCAAGGAATTTTGGGATCTCTTCTGTTAAATTCTCTTCTATCTGCATTTTGTTTTCATTTTGCACTGCCACATTCATTACTCATGCATCGACTTTTGCAATTATGTCCAGTCTTCATCCTCTTTCCCCTCCAGTTCACTTTTTTATACTAGTACAAAATTAGTCATCATACAACCATGTTTTGAACAAGTCACCCCCTGCTGAGCAACCACAAATGACTGTTCATTGTCTGTCAGATAATGTATAAGCCCTTAGCCTGATATTCACATGATATTACCTATGACCCTCCCAACCGTTATATTATTTTCTTTTCATTAGTCTTTCATTTATTCCTTCAGTGCCTACCATGTGCCAGGCACAGAGCTACATACTGTCCATTTACTATTTTGTTGAATTATCACGACTACCTGCCAAGGTTAACACTAATGTTCCTTTTTGCATATGAGAGAATTGAGACACAGCAAAATAAGGAAGCTGCAGCAGTCTCATGCACTGAACTCCACAGCTGTGGTCTTAACCTTGTCATGTGTGTCATCAATAGTTTTGTCCTTATGGCTAAACATACAGGTCCAGGTATGTGGCTAAACAAGTGTTTAATGAATTTAATATATTCAGATTTGCTGCAAACTTCTACTCCATTTCACATCATTTTTACAACAATGCTCAGAGTAATAGCTTCATTAAGCTCATTAAATCACAATGTCAAGATTTTCTTCTTTTAAATGCTAATTTAGTCCCATCAAGTCCCCCACTTCTTATCATTAAAGGGGCTATTAGGTAACAGACAATAGTGAGAACAGCAGTTTCATATTTTCTTTGTTAAATCAGGTACCAGCCAAGGGACAGTCCCAGGTCCTGGTTGTGATCAACATTGAGCATTGTCAGACATGTGAAAGTTAGAGATGGAGACCAGCTTCAGAATCCTAACACAGGTGGTAAAGGGCTGGTTCTCAAAGAGAAAACACTAGTTCCAATTGTTTTCCAATTGTTCTCTTATTTTAAACACAGAAAGGCATGATTAAAACACATCAGTGGACCTTGTTAGTTCACAGCCCAAACATACACCCCACACCTTAATGAAAAGTACCTTCCCCAAATAGAATATGTTTATTTAAACTGTCCATTATACTTTTATATTTCTGTATAATTTAGTGTCTGATCTTGGGAGGCTTGAGACACTTAACTGGTAAGCCTGATGACCTAAGTACAGTATTAACCTAATGATTTCTCAGTGCTACTCATTGAAGAAATCCTTGAGTGAGGACAGCTCTCCCTCAATAATGGAAACATGAGTTAGGCACAGACTCTACTCTCGAGTAACTTAGGTCTAAGTAGACAAGAAAATCTCCTTGACACCCAGGAGATGTTGGCAAGTGATACAAGAGAGGTCTTGATGCTTCCAAGGACATGGCATACAGGAGACATGAGATTCATTTGCAAATATCAGACAGCAGTTTCTGGAAATGCCTTTTTAGGTACGTTGATTAACAAGAAGTATTTAGACATGCAGGTGGAAAGGCAAAAAGAACAAAAAAAATGAATCAGATCTCAGAGATGGGATCTCACATGGCAGGTGCAGAGTAACAGACTATTTAATTTGACCAGAGCATAGATTAAGCAGAAAGTGAGATGGGAGAGAAAGGGCCAAAGTAGCTAACACCTGAAGCCAAGTATTTAGAATTTAATCATCAATAGTGAAAAGTGGAGACTTTAAATCACAAAGTGATTTAAAGAAATTTGATACAAAGAATTCTCTCCTATTCAAACATAAATAAGAAGATGTATAACGTTTTAGCAAGCACAAGCTTTAGAAGCAGATAACCCGAGGACTTGGCCCAAGGCCTGTGTCATAGTAGGCATTCAGTAAAAGCATCATAGTTACTAATGTAACTAGTAACACTGGAGGATCAGAGGATGTTTGCATTGACATAAACAGGTAATAAATAAGGAAGAGCAGAGATGAGAAGAATGGATAGGTTACATTTTGGTTGGTGAGGTTGAAGCTATTAGTGAGAACCAGGTGGAGGTATTGACTAGGTAACATGAGTGCAGGCCTGGATTTGGGGAGAAAGACTGGGGCCAGAAATCAAGAACTGAGACCCATCCACACAGCTGGGAGCTGTCTGCATTGGATGAAGTGAGATGTCAGAGAGGTGACCAAAGGCTCAGGCGTAGAGTCCTGGAGAAGACCCCATCATAGGGAACAGAGGAAGGGAGCAAGCCTGAGAAGGACCAGTAGAGATGGGGAAGGAAAACCCAAAGAGCTCATGGTACAGAAACCAAGGATGAGACAGGAGATTGACTTCTCAAAGGCCACACAGAGGTGGCAGCCAATGAGCGCTGAGGAGAGGCCTATGGCTACCATCACTATTAAGCCAGACTGAGCCCAAAGAGAATTGTGAAACATTTGTTACTTGGATAAAGAGTATAGTCATAAGAAATATGTGAGAGAAGTAAATAAGTTCAAATATTTAAACTAATGGACTACCTCTCTTAATTTTGAGAGGCTAGAAAAATAAAAGCATGATGCATTAGCTATTTCTGTACCAAGAACCTGCTTTGGCCAGAGCAATGCCCTAAGGATGAGTGCTTTGGGGTTCTACATCTGTCAATTCTTTCCTTTAAGAAATGAGATCCTTTGGAAGATCTCAAAGGTGATGGGTTTTTTGCAGAGAAGATTTTATAAAATGATGCTTACACACTCACTGATTTATTTCTCACTGATTCACTTTACGTCTTGTTCACGTGACCCTAAATTAAGGATGTGATTATTTAGCATAAGTGAAGAGCAGAGAAAATCTATTCTTACTTTATTATCTTTATTTAAGAACTGTATCTAATGAGGATTAAACCAACAGGGAGGCTAATTTTGCTAAATTTCTGTTTACACTCCTATTTCCTGTATCTCGTTCTACTCGCTGTCCCTCCCTGCCATCCATCCCGCTAAATCAAGTCTGTCCTCTGTGATCAGCTTAGAGAAAAAAACGTTTGTATTTCTAAACTTTAGATCTCATTCAGATGTTGTTTTTGTTTTTAAATAAAGAAATAGCCTTGAGCACATTGAACACTGCAAACTGAATTTTAAGAAAAAAATATTAACAGGGTACTTTATTAGTGCTTTATGAATCAGTGCTTTATGCATAACTTGAAAAGTGATGCTAAGTGCCTTACTTTCCTTCATTCATGCCTTTCTATGTCGTTTGACTTCTCTCAACCACTAAGAAGCTACTGTCAAAGGACCAAAAATACCCATTACATGGATCAGGCAGCATCACGCTCCTTCTCACCCAGACCACATCCCTTTGACCTCCAGAAGCACCACACTGCACCACTGGGACTGTAAGACTTCTACTCAGTCGTGAGAGCCAGCAGTCCCCACGGTGGGACGTGGACACACGTGTTCAGTATTGAGCAGGTTAGGAGCATGCAGACCAACTCCTGCCCCAGTTCTCCGAGAGGTCAACTCTCTCACTCTCCTGTCTTCAACCTGGTGACATCACTAGACACAAATGAAGACAAAATTTAGGCTGTATGTTTATGTATAAATATGTGAGCAGTATTCTCTCGCAATAAATTGATTTTAGCTTCAGTCCTAAGCTCCAGAATCTGATGTTGAGTTAAATTAAACAGATATTACATTAAGAACATTTTCTAATTGAAAATTAATATGTATTTTCACCATAGAAAATTTGGAAACAGTGGCAAACATGCAGACTAAATTTAAAATCACTTTTACTTCCCATATCTAAAAAGAACCACTGCTAACAGTGTTCTGATTTAGTCTTTATATATAATATATATATATTATATAAAGTATGCAATATATATATGAAGTTGAAACAATAAAATGTTAGCAGTGGTTCTCTTTATATATATGTAGTATATATTCATATATGTATAAATAAATTTATATAACTATATTTTATAGTATGTATATATGCACAGACATGTCTTTGTCTGAAAATAGAATCATGTTTTACTTTATTATCAAATTTACTTTCATATCAAATTACTCTTTTCACTTAAAAATGTGAGGCTATTTTTATTCAGCAAAGGATCAGCATCACTTTAACAACTCAGTCCTCGGTCACTGTGTCACCCTCTGTCTAACGAATCATATCAACAGCAATAATAATAGACTTCCTGCAGGGCAGGCATTGTTCTCAGCACTTCACATGCATCATTTCACTTAAAGTTCAAAGCAGCACTATCCAGTTACATGTGGGGAAACTGAGGTACAGGGTGGCCACTGGCCCAGTGTGACACAGATAGTATGCACTAGGCTGTTGTGATACTGTGACATAACAGGAGATATGTGTTTGGTCTTTACCTCCAATTCCTGGCACAGAGTTCCTAAAACCTTTGTCATTTCATGAGTGGTAGGAGCATTTTTTGTTCTAATGCGGTGACTCTGCATGAGCCCCTGTATAGCTCCAGGATGTGGGCTGGTCACCAGAAAGACCAAGCTTTGATTAGAAGCCTGACCGCCCACCTCCTCACCCTCCAGGAAGGACAGAGGGGCTGGAGATTGAGTTAGTAATCAATCGTGCCTACCTGATGAAACCTCCATTGAAAAATCACTTAACGGATGAGGTGCAGAGAGCTTGTGGGTTGGTGAATGCGTCCACATGCAGGGAGGGTGATGCACCCCAACTCCACGGAAACAGAAGCTCCTGTGCTCAGACACTTGGGACCTGGACCTCGCCCAGGGTACCTCCTCATCTGGCAATTCATTATACCTTCAATTCTACCCTTTATAATAAACTGATAAATATAAGTAAAGTCTTTCCCTGAGTTCTGTGAGTCTTTATAGCAAATTACCAAACCTGAGGAAGGGGTTGGGGAACCCCGATTTATAGCCAGTTGGTCAGAATACAGGTGACAAACAAGGACCTGCAATTTGTATGTGAAGTGGGCACAGCCTTGTGGGTCTGGCCCTTCACCTGTGCTAACGCTCAGTAGTTAGTGTCAGAATCAAACTAAATTGTAGGTTGCTACCCACAGAGGACTGGAGAATTGCTTGGTGTGGAAAACCTATACATTTGTCAGTTTTTCTTACAAAAATCCTAAAACTATAGCTGTCCCCATTTTTTTACTATAATTCCTATAATGAGTATCTTTATGGCCAAATACTCATGCATGTCTGCGATTATCTTTCTACGATAACGCTTTTATAAGTGCAGTTGCTTATTTTAAAGACTTTGGCTGTGCATGTGCCCCATCCTGTTCTTTAATTCTGTTGGCTGGGGCGGGGGGAGATGCTCCTATTTCTGCTCTTCCTAACCCTATTATGAACCACAATAAACTCATTCTTAGTCCAGTGGGAGCCCCTTCCCAGAGACTCAAGACTCCTTCTCCTCTTGAGCTTCTCAGGTGGACCACAGGAACTTCAGCGCTGCTGCAGATAAACAGCGTGAGGGGCTTTTATGGGGCTGGGGTGTTGCACCCCCTGAAATCTGAACCTGGACCATCAGCAGCGCCACCTGCAAATGCACCGTAGGAAGCTCCACCAGCTTGTGGGAAGGGCTCAGCATCAAGGTCTGTCAGTGTCTTTATTTGAAGAGCTACTTGCCCCAGGGCAGTTGCTGATGACGCATGTGAATCCGGACCAATATGTAAATTAACACGAAGTCTATTTTCATTCAAGTTCCAGCATAGAAGCACCTTTTCAATTTATAGTTCTGCTCAGCAACTCTATTTTTTTTTCATGTCTCATTTACTAGAAGCTTCCAAGTATAATGTATTCAGCACTGAATTAAATCAATACCCACATTAACATTCTTTCAAAGGCAGCAGCCCATCATCCAAAGCTCTCACTTCCTGTGACCTTGCTCTACATGCAGGCTTGGCATGTGCTTAGCACCATCTTTGCGACGGCCCTTGCCAGCGCAGGCCGGGCGTCATCCCCCAGGTAATATCCAGGTTAATTAACCTTTAGGTGAAAATGCCGGGGATCCATGTGACACTCACTTCCTTCCTGCTCATTATGTTCAGTCCAAAAAGCAGCAATAAATGCATTAATTAGGAAAATGACTAAACGCAGTGCCTCTATTACCTTGGCAGTTAATCTTCTCTGCAAGATGCCTGAAAAGTCACCCTCATGAGGGTGGCTTCTGCACAGGGGAGAGGAAGCTGCTTGAAGCCCTGGGCCCCCCACTCTCTTGCTAGAAGATGAACTCAAACTTCCATCAGGTAATTGCCACAAAGTGCCCAAAGGGAATGTGTGTTCACCTCTTCTCCCAAGCCACCCCGTTGAGGGGGCTCTTAGAAAAAGGCATGGGCATTGTCACCTTTGCCACCAGCAGAAAGTGCAGACCCCATCCCACAGGTGGGGATGCTCAGTGGCTGTCTAGTGTCTCATGATGCTTGGATAAAAGGTTCCATGTGTGGCTTGAATGGAAATTAATGACAATGTTCAGAGCTTGTAAGATGGAGCAACATTTCCAAAGAGAAACAGAAAGGTGATTCGTTGACATACCCCTCTATCAAGGGTACGTGATCAAAGCTAAACAGTATGATTCCTCATGCCCTGCTTCTCACCCCAGATGGGTGTGTTGGAGCCTGATCTGTTAATATCTTGCTCAACCAGGAGCATTCTTGGGGGTTGAGTTAACCTGCACTCACTGGATAAATGTCAGAGCACTCACACCCTCTTCTCTGGTCCAGGCCACCCTGGTGAGCCCCCAGGATGCTCTCCCTCCTTTTACTCACTTCCAAAACCCAACTCAGCCATCATCCACTCTTCCTGACTCTGCCAAGCTCCCTCCTCACCCACAGGCATTATTCTTTTCTCCCCTATGTCCTACTGACCTGCTTACAAACCACGCTGCTATACTCTCCCCAGTAAATCTACATCCATCACATTCATGCCCACATCCTCACACTCCAGAAGGCTGCCTACTGCATAGTGGGTGCTCATGCATGTCTATAGAATCTGATTTAGAAGCATATATACGATATCTTCTGTAGAGATTTAAGGAAAGAAAACCAAGTAAGCTACAGATTCAATGTGCAATGTTAACTAAAATGAGTGAGGCTCTCTTGACTACCTGGTGTCGGACAGAGGAGAGAAAGGGGACAAGGAACCAATGGCTGTTTCACAGCAAAGGTGCAGGATGCTTCCAGGAGAATCTTGAGCTCCAGTTCACGGCCAGCAAACTTCCTTATGAAATAACCCTCTGTCCCACTCCCTGCAAGGCCTCACAACTTTCTTTCCATCCTAGAATCTGTATGACTTACAGTAAAAATACAACTAAAGCTCTTGAAAAGTGAAGTTCGAGAGTCCAGTATTTTGACATTTTCCACTTTCTATGAGGAAAGCACTTATCAAATTATTAAAAATTAACATATTACCCAAAGTGACTGAAAATATCATTTCCTCAATCAGTTCTTAACATTTGCCTTTGACAGAACCGTTACAAGCCCTTGTTCCTTCCTTCTTGGTCCAACACCATCTGCACACCCAGGGCCTCTGTCCTGTGGGGCTGGACTGTGTACAGGCTGAAAAGTTAAAACTGCATTTCTCAAGGAATTCTGCAAGGGAACTCCAATTCTCAAGGCTGGTCTTCTCTTTAATCTGAATGAGGAAGTTGCTGACATACTTAAGTATTTCCAGAGTAATTTGCTACTCTATTTGGAGAACAGTGTAAGGTCCCAGAATCCTCCAATCAGCTCCTTAAAAACTGAAGTTATTTCACTTCCAGGAAGCTCATCTACCTTGGACCTCACTTCTACTCTTATGGGAATTAAAAGTGATGTCATTTCTCTCTCTACCGAGGCCATTCCAACTGGTGCACTTGAGAGTAGGAAACTCCCAGCCCTAAAATCTGCCCTTGGCCTGTTATGGGTTGAGTCATATCCCTACAAAATTCACTGAGGTCTTCAAGCCCAGAGCCTCACATGGGAATGGGGTCCTTGTAGATGGGTTAGTTAAATTTAGATGAGGTTGCAGTAGAGTACGGTGGGGTCCTAATCCAATATAACTGATGTCCTTATAAAAAGGGGAATTTGGGACATGGAGACATGCACACAAGGAGAGCACCATGTGAACATGAAGGCAGAGATCAGGCCAAGTTTCTACAAGCCAAGAAACTCCAAAGGTTGCCAATAAACCACTAGAATTGACGGGAGAAGCCTGGATCAGGTTCTCCCGCACAGCCTCAGAAGGAACCAGCCCTGAGGACACCTTGGTTGCGGACTTTCAGCCTCCAGAACTGTGAGACAATAGAGTTGTGCTGTTTAAGCTGCTCTTTCTCTGGTGCTTTGTTACAGCTGCTCCAGACCTTCCTGAGATCCCTAAATGCCTAAACCTGGCTTCTCCTGTCCTCTTGCACCCGGTGCTGGCTTCCACGAGGAGACAGGAAGCAGTCCTTCCATGTGTTTGCTGTGTCACTAGAGCATGGGGCTGACTTGTGAATGTGTCCTGAAGAGTCCCTGCAGAACAAGCTGCCACCCTGCAGGTTTAGCCAGAAAGTGCAGTGAGAGCTCAGAGACAGGAGACAACAGGAATCTGGGGATGAGAACCGTGCCTCGCATCCTTGCCCCACCTCCCTCCATGGAGACTGAGGATTGAAACCCAGGACGAGGGAACATGCTGGTCCAGGATGCAGGTCAGTATGGACACAGAGCTGGTGGGGGTGGGTCCCTTGGTCGCTGGCATCATCAGTACTGATGCTCACCCTTCCTGCAGCTGCAGTGCCAACGAGTGCCTGAGACTGCCTTCTGTCTGGCAGAGCTCAAGCCTCATCTCAGCTCTGCTCAGTGAAGACCTGGCAGCTCCACCCCCTTTGGGAAGTTCAAGCGCCCAGGTGATGCAGCAGCTAGGATCTCAGTGCACCTGCCCCTTGGAGCCTCCAAAGCGTGAGGTGGGGCATTGCGTCTGCAAAGGCCAGAGGCGAGCACGGCCGTCTGGCCACCTGTCCCCACCATGGAACCTCGCAGCCACAAGGAGCAGGTTGGGAGTGTCTGCCGTCAGGGGTGAGAGCAACAGCAACACCTCCCCATCCCATCAGACCACCCAGCAGAGTTGCCGCTGGACCCCAGGCCAAGCCTTCAGGCCACTCCCCTCTTTCTCCACGATGGTGCAGCGCCCAACTCCAAAGCTGTCTTGTCTTTATTCCAGAACCAGTTCATTGGCAAGAGGAGACCCTCAGGACTGTATCCTCCATAAATTCCATGTTGAGAGTCGGGTTGAGGCATCTTGAGATGGAGAGCAAGAGTGTGAGGGAGAGAAGGAGCTGACGTAGACTGTCCCAGCAGGGAGCCGTCCCCAGACAGCCCTGTGCAGCCAAGCCTCCCGCCACCCGCCCACCACGGCTCACAGCCAAGAGGAAGGCATGCTTCTGCCTTTGGCCTTCACTTTCCTGTTTCCAAATCTCACTGCTCAGACATCCTCTCGGGAAATATTTCTACCCTGGAACTCACCAGAGTGGAAACTTCCCAGGCCCCACCTCCCATTGCACTAAACCAATGAAAGTATTTCAAAAGAGGGTTATTTTTGAATGCATAGGAAATGTCCATAGTTCACATCTGCAACCTCAGGGCGATTGTGTTGATACCACAAGGTGCTGGCATGGAGCCCCCATGGGGCCATTGAGCTGCTGTGCCTTGAGCTTGGAGAAAGGGATGGAAACCTTTTAACCCTACTCCAGGGTACAGACATCCCCTCTTTCTGCTGTCTTAGCCCAGACAGTGCTACACCACCCATGATGTCTCCCCACCTCAGCTGGAGGACAGTGTGGGCTGTGAAGCACAGAAATGAGTTCCCTTAATCACCCAGTGCCACTGTGATGCTGCTCTGACTTCCCCGCATTGAGTTAACCTTGACACGGCACCATCTGCACATCACCAACCCTCTCCGCGTCCCTGTTCCTTCTACATCAGGGGAGTCTGTTTGCAGCACACTCACCTGAAGCAAGCATCACTTCATCCTGATATTCACACCTATGTATTCCTGACATCCTAATGACTCTTAAATATGCGTAATCGTTTCCAAGAAAGGCATTCCACACTTTTTAATCACTTGCATAAACCGACCGATTTTGAGAGCTCGCCCCTGGAAAGGGGCACAGGCGAGCTGTAAATTTAATTTGCTCTCACATCTGTTGTCATTACAGCGGGGCCTCCTGGGCTCGGCGACAGTCCCGGACTCATATGTTCTAACTCCTCATTTTTGTTGTGACTGTTTTTAATTATAAGCACTTCCACCAAAATGAATCACCTTTCAGAATTCCAGCCAGGGAAGCAATTTTTCCCTACTTAGCTAAACTGGACCAAAGCACATTTGGCCAAGAAACGAGGAGGCTGAGAACAAATCCATTTCAGGAGCAGTCAGTGTCTGCTGCTGTCAGTTTATGTGCTCGCGGCAGGGAGGGCTGGGCACGTTCTGGGATTCTGACCAGCATTTCCAAAATTTTCTCAGAAAAAGACTGTCAAAGGTTGAGGTGCATGTCAGTTTCAGGGATCCAAACACCCGCTAACCTTACACAGAGCCATCTTTTTGCTTAGAGGTCACCTCTTTCCTCCATACTTTTCCCTGTATTGTTCTGTAATTAGTTAATATCAAGGAGTAAGTGTTCTTAAGAAGCAAGGCTGTGGGTTCAAACGGGTTAGCTTGGCTTGTTCCTGAGCCCCCTGTTCCACCCCAGACAAACCTCAGTTGGTGTGATGCTACATGACTGATGCCCATCGGGAGGGAAAAAGGATATGTGACTCTGGGGACTTTATAATGGCTGGGGGTCCCAAGCAGATGCTCCAGGGAAAATCCAGGTGGAGGTGATATTCAAGAAGAGGATGAAAATGGAGGTGGGCAAGGGAGGGGTTGACAGAGCGATGAGGAAAATCGTGGGATCAAGTCATCTTTGATATTAGAACTCTGCTGTAAAAAGCAGTCCATGCAGCCGTTTCATCCACCTGACAAAAGTCAGGGTTGCTGATGGACACAGGCAAAACAGGTCTCATCCAAGACACAGAAGGACTTGGTGCAGCTCCTGTCCAGGAGCTGAGTGTGTATTTCTGTGTCCTGGACAGACTGCGTGGGTTGAATTTTTCTCCTACAAGCTGGTCAAAAGCAAGTCGAATAACCCTGTGTATCACATGTGTGAACTTCAATCTTCCTCGTGACCTTGAGATGTAAGAACCATGAATGTTCTCTGGGGCCAGACGAGGAGCCTCAGCTCCCAGAGGGCTTTGTCACCCATTGACCCCACCTGTGACCCCATCAGTGATAAAACCGTTCCCACATCCCGGTCCAGGATCCTGGGCTTTCTGAGTGTCAGCGTACGGAGTCTGCAAGCCTGCCTCATGCCACAGGTGCTGTTCTGAGCATCTGCATTTAGGGGGGCTCTGAGGGTTTCCCAGGAACTTTCCTAGGTCTCAGGGCTAGGATTTGGCCCTGGACTCTGACTCCATCCAGGCTCTTAGCCACCCGTCCCCCATTGTCACAGCAGCGAGATTGCTCTTTTGAACCACACGGACCCAGACAGACATGGCTCAGAGGCAGCTCAAGCATCACAACCCACACACAAGACAAGAAAGTAGGTGTCTCACCACTGGCTGCATTGCCACCACCTCCCTGGTCCCCCGAGTGTGCCCAGGGCAGAGCAATGGGCATCCACCCTGCCCTGGAGGGACACTCAGTCACATCCTTGTTGGCTCCTAGTGATTCCAGCCCCCTGACCCGGTGTCAGAGAGTCCAGGATCTGGCATGCGACCCAGTCTAAGCTGTAGGTTCCCCTCGAAGCACCAGGCAGGGTGGCGGGAGTGGGCAAGCAGGACACCATGGCCACAGGGAAGGGCTGGAGCAGCAGCTGCCCATGCAGCCCCGGTCAGCATCCTCGCACACACCTCTGCAGCACAGGTCCTGGGCATGGACGCTGCACTGCAGTTCTTTGTCTTTAGCTGAGACACTGACCAGTGTGTCTTTATTGGGGGAAGCAGGGACGTTTCTCAGTAGAAAGGGGCTCTTTCCTCTCCCACATGGTGGGGGTTCCTGGGGTCCTCCCGTTTTCCTGGTGTTTCTCCCTGTGTTGTCTCCAGATCGGGCTGGCTGGCTTTAGCAGCAGGAGGACAAGTTCTCCAGGCCCTGTACTCGGGGGGCTCCACGAGGGCCTCCTATGGCCACCTACTCTTAGCAGAATGAGGAGGCCATGGGGCCAAGGGGTGGACCCACCGGAAGCCTGTGCACATCCTTCTAGAACATCCTGCAGAGCCCAGAGCCCAGAGTTCCTCTCCCAAACGACCCCACGTCCCTTTCTCCCAGGCATTCTCCTAGCTCTGTGTCCCCAGTCCAGCTCAGCGCCCAGTGTGAAGTCCCGGCAGGGGATGCAGGAAGGGATGGACGGATGGAGCACAGACCCTGATCTAGGTTGCCCCGGGCATGAGCAAGGCCTCAGGGACTGTGAGGACCGAGGTGGGCTCAGAACCAGGCTGCGGGCCTAGAGCCGTTCTCCCCATCCTGGAGCATCTGAGAATCCTGTATTCAGACCAGCCTTCCATCCAGGTCCCTGGAAAGACACAGCTGCCCGGGGGAGTTAGAATCTTCACTGACATCCGGCCTGGGCAAAGGGCGCTCCTCAGCACTGCCCAGGGCCCTGAGTGCTGGTCTGTCCTGCCCACGTCCAGTAAGTCCCCCACCATGTCCTGTGTGGTTTGTAAAGCAGCCAGGTTCCACACGGAATGGACATTTTCCTGTAGTTCTGTCAGAAGGACAATCCCTCCGGAACTCCTGTTCAGGTGCCTGAGGGGACCCCGGTGTTTTGTATGGTGCAAGGGGGTGATTTTTTTTCTCTCAGAGCCCAACTTCGAGGGTTAGGAAAGAGAAAGGTCCTTTTAGAGGAGAGTTTGATGCTCCCACAGAGCCAGAATCCTGACAGAAAGCAGCAGCCCAGCTCCACATCCACCTCCCTTTACATTTACAATCCTTCATTCATGCTTCCTGCCCTGCAGGGCCCCTGGGAGCTCATGGAGACGTGGTGAGACCGCAGGAGCAGCAGCAGCGCTGGTTGGCAGTGGGGGCCACGAGGCCTCTGGCAGAGGAAAGACTTGGGGTGGGTTTTAGGGGTGTGGGGTTTGGCCGTGTGCATGGATGGAAGGTGAGAAGGCCTTCCAGAGGCAGATCTGGGTAATAAAAGGCTGAGTGCACGGAACAGGCAGAAAGTGATTGAAGACAGAGAACTTCTGATCCAGACTGTTATGGATAAACGTGGGATATGACCGGAAGCATTCATGGAGGCAAGTGGGGAGGGCTCTGGAGACCCCTGAAGGTTCTGGACTCTCTGAGGCCATGGAGCCAGGGCACTGCCTGATGGGAGCTGTATTTCCTATGTAAGATGCCCTTGTCTGCATCACCTTTACAGGGTGTGGACCAGGAGGCGGGTGCTGAGATGTGAGGAACACAAGGGGGCCGGTTCGCACAGGGGCTGGGACCACGGCAGCACAACCTTCACACGTAGCATTTACCACCGCCTCATGGTAACTCCACAAGTGTGGGCTGGACTCCCACACAGAGACGAGGACGCAGATGAGTATAAAGCTCAAGTAATTTGCCAGGAAAAGCACAGGTGACACACCAGGATTTGTGCTTGGGCCTGACTCCAAAGACCATGTCCTATCCATTACTTCATAGTGAGGTATTAGAAATTAAAAACAAAACAAAACACATAAATCCATACAGCTTGCTGATGGATTAACATAGGAGGCAAAAAAAAAGAGAAAAAACAAAAGAAAAATGTCTTAAGTTTGAATAAACACTCCATGTATAAAGCCAGGGAAGTTCAGGGTGGGGATTTATTTGGGGAAAAGATCGTAAGCTGGGTATTAAGCATGTGGGCTTCTCGACAAAAGAGGGGCATCTGAGGTGGACTGGCCAGGATGGAGTTCAGGGCGCGTCTCTACAGCTTAGGAAGGAAACCACATCGGGGTCGGGGGCTGCATGATGGAGACGGGGTCACAGAGGTTAAGGGTGCAGATCTCCGCAGAGAAGCGCTGCCAGGGCCAACGACACAAGGGAAAATAAAGTTTCCGGAAAGAGGAAAGGGTCCTTTGTACTGAGTGCCTCAGAGTTCAGGAAAATTTTAAAAGTATGTTCTTAATTGGTGATTTTTCTTTTCTCTGAGTAGAAAGAATTCTTGACCACCAAAAAAAAAAGGTTAATTTTTAAAAGATTTGTATATCACGGAGAAAATCAACAAAGCCAAAGTTGGTTCCCAATATTATATCTGTAAATACTACCCCTCCGTGAGTGGGGCTTAGCCCCGCCCTAACTGCCCTTCTTGAGTGTGGGCTGCACTTAGTGACTCATCTCCAAAGACAGAGGATGGACAGGGAGAAATCAGGTGTGGAGGGTCTCCTCCATGCCCTTATCTTTGGGGAGGTCCCCATTCCACAGACGAGTCAGCAGTGGCCAAGTTTTGTGGGTGGGCTGAGGCCACGTGTGTCTTCAAGTGGGACCCCTTTACAGGAACCCACTCCTCCCCTCAGCCCTGGGTCCTGGAGCACATCCTCGGGCCGGATGTCTCCAGGGACTCATGGACAGGCAGACCAACCTCACTTTCACTGAACTAAGACCAAACCAACACATACATTCCAATAAAAACACAGATGACCAGAAAGTGACACCTGGCTGCTGGCGGAGTTCTGACCCCTGAGACAGTGAAACCAAATAAGTCTTGGCAGCATCCGCAGTGTGTGAAGAAATTTCACCTCTTAATGGATCGCACTACATTTCCTCCTGTCGTGGTCAACTGCCATGATGCTAGGATATAATAAGTGGCCCCATCATCTCCACTTGTCATCCTGTCGCCAGCTTTTTTTTCTTTTACTTTTTTTTTTTTTAACGATACTGGGTTCAACTCTACAAATTCCAGGGACCCTGGTACAAATGGCTTTAAAATGCCTTATCCACACCTGAGCTGCAGCCTTCCTTTCTGAGTGTCCCATATCATCTGTCCATCCTACATGTGGAGTCACAAAAAGTGCTGCCAGCCTGATTTCTCAGACCTCTGTCTCTCTCTGCCCAGGAAAGAGGACTTGTGGAGGGATAGGCTTCCATCAGGCCCAGTAAGCGGAAGAGGAATCAGCAAGCTTATCAGGGTGGAGGTCTCAAGTGGGCACGTTTGCCCATGTCTGTGTCAAGGAAATGACACCCAGAGGACACTCTTTCTGATGCCGTTCCTTCAGCAAGGAAGAGATCACAGCAAATGATGTTTTGAGTTCTTCCAGCTTCTCCACTTCTTTGGGGTGCGGCAGAGTCCACAAGAGGCATGGCTAGAGCCCATATCTTTAGTCCAGGGGGTCCCAGGAAGGAAGGAAAGATGAGACAGAAGATGAAGATGTTTCAATAGCCTCTATACCCACTGCAGGATTCCTCTGGAAGCAACAACTTCTAAGGTTCTAAAACAGCTCACTAGTTACATGATTCATTTAAGCAAACTTTTCCTAGACTTGTCTGATCATGAAAATCTCCTGGGAAAGTTTTTAAATTCAGAATCCAAGGCCCTCACATGAAAGATTCTGATTCAGTCTTTTTTTTTTTTTTTTTTTTTGCGGTACGCGAGCCCAGGCTCCGGACGCGCAGGCTCAGCGGCCATGGCTCACAGGCCCAGCCGCTCCACGGCATGTGGGATCTTCCCAGACCGGGGCACAAACCCATGTCCCCTGCATCGGCAGGCGGACTCTCAACCACGGCGCCACGAGGGAAGCCCTGATTCAGTCTTTAATCATCACATGGAATCACATGATCACACGAGTTTGGGAATTTAAGTCTTGGTCTTTGTATTTGGAGTGATGACTCTTATGCTGAAGACTTTGCTGAGGATTATTTTCCATATTCTGATCAATATCGAGGAGTACCAAGAGCAATAGAGGACAACACAGAATCACATCCCTTCTTATGGCCCACTGTTTGTAAAGGACGCTGCCTGACCCTAGATGCTGCGCACAGGCATCCCGCAGGACGTGGGTCGGGGGGAATGCAGTGATGCAGGAATGGCCAGAGTGGAAAGGAGAGGCAGACAAAAGCATAGAAGCATCAGAAAACGGGCTCATGGTCCCCCCAAAGGGCTGCGGGATCCCCCACCTGCTCATCCACAGCACCGACTCTAACCTATCATCCTACTAAATCTTCTCAGGAGATGGTCTTCTTTGTGAGGGATGGTCTAATGGGATCAGTGATTCAGAAGCCTCTTGCCTAGTAATAATTACCTTATCCTGACTCACCTATCCTACACTAGCAAGGCTGCCACCACTCCCCAGCCCAACACCTGCACAGACATCACCACTCAATAAGTGAGCACCTTCTGAGTGAACCAGTCCTTCTCCACAGCACTCCAGGAAGCCAGAGCCACCATTCTGAGTGGACACATGAGAAGAATCCAGTTGGCCATGTCAGGGCTAGATGTTGCCCTCTCCCAGTCACACAGGATTGAATCTCTCCTTTTCTCCTTGTCCTTGTCCCTCTCACCTCATATCCATTTCCTACAAAGGAATACACGAGAATGAGAGAGAAGAAGATGACGGCAGAGCTGGATATCTTAGTATACCTTCTTGTCAAGATTATCCTGCTGGATGTCCAGGCGGGGATACGCTCAGTAGGTATATCTGAAGGGAAACTTTCCATCCAGAAGAAGAACCATCCATTTGAGTCCCATGGGCACTTTCACTTGAGGGGCATTTGTTCAAGCCACCGGTACCAGGGTACCAGGGGTGTCATTCAGTACCAGGGACATTTCAGAGTGCAGAGGTTCTGGAGTGTACATTTATTTCCATGCACTTTAAAGAATATCACACAAAACAGCTGAGAAACTGGAAATAAGCAGACATTTAAAAGATGCTAGAAGCAAGTAAGATCATGAAAATGTGCTGGACAGAGTAATAGGAGAAGTGGTCTGTGATGAGCTCAGGAAACAAGGTAGGTACAGAGAAATAGGGACACAACTTTCCATTTGTACTTTCACCTCACAAAGCACTTTAAAACTCGTCTCACACTCCTGCATCAATGACTCAGGGGCAGGTAGCATCAGCCCTCCTTGTCAGGTGAAGCAATGAGGAGAGACCCACCCTGTGGTCTGAACAAGGTCACAGAGCTCATTAGTGGCAGGTCTCTGACTCCTGTTGGCTCATCAGCTAAAAAGACAAAAGTACAAGAAATCACCCAAACTGGAAGCAGGGCAAAAGGGAATAGGTAGAACGGCTTGGGACAGAGGCAATGTTTAAACAAGGACACAAAGGAAGGAAACAAATTGGGAAGAATCTCTGAACAGAGGGAAAAAAGACAAGTTGGGACAGGAACAGGTCTTCATTCTGTAAGTTAATGACACGGCTCTGTGGATGTTAGGAAAATGACAGCCGGTGGAGGGAAACAGTTTAGAGTAAGCTGGTTGAAGACACAGAAGCCAAAGTTCAGGAGGAACCCTGCGAACACGACCGGTGTTGGGGAAATTTCTAACGGAACACATGGAACACATAGCTTTACAGGGGAGAACAGTGCTGTTTCAGCATGGAGAGCACCACCAGAGGGAAACCAAGGCAGAGGTGACTCACACGTCCAGGACTTTGATGAAACTTTTTAATATTTTGTGTTAAAAGAGTTTGCTGGTGTGTCTTATTTACCTATTTGACATTTATTCTCCAAGAACATTTTGAGCCAAGGACATGAAAGTTAATCCAAGGACTTCCATATAGAACTATCTGATTGGCCATGACCAGCTACTTCTAGTATTTTTATTATAGGGGTTTGCATTCACAAGACATGGTGATTCATTTTCCTTGGAGAAACATCAGAAGAGGGTAGCTTTTAGTAGCCATTAATCCTTGTGACCTCATTCACTATCTCTTCAAAGAGGGCAAAAAACAGAAACAGATTTCAAATGGAAGCTCTTTTAATGAGCAGTGACAGGCAGGCAATTTGGGTGTAATGATCCCTGAGTCTGTCATCAGCCACTTGGTTAAAAAGTGTCCCCTGGGCTTCCCTGGTGGCGCAGTGGTTGACAGTCCGCCTGCCGATGCAGGGGACACGGGTTCGTGCCCCGGTCCGGGAGGATCCCACATGCCACGGAGCGGCTGGGCCCGTGGGCCATGACCGCTGAGGCTGCGTGTCCGGAGCCTGGGCTCACGTACCGCAAAAAAAAAAAAAAAAAAAAAAAAAAAAAAAACTGCCTATCGCAATAGCCAAAAGGTGGAAACAACCCAAGTATTCATCAAATAACTGATGGATGGATAAACAAACTCAGTAAATCCATATAATTTGGCCATAAAAGGAATGAAGTCCTAAAATATGCTACAACATGGATGAGTTTTGAAAATATTATCCTAAGTTAAAGAAACCAGACACAAAAGGTCACATGTTATATAATTTCACTTATACAAGATGTCCAGAATAAGCCAATATATTGAGAAAGAAATATGTTAGTGATTGCCAGGGGTACAGGGTCTCCACTGAGGTGATGCAAATGTTCTGGAACTGGATAGAGGTGATGATTGCACAACAATGTGAATGTACTAAAAGCCACTAAAATGTATACTTTCAAGTTGCTTAAATTGTGAATATCATATTATATGAATTTTATCACAATTTCAAAAAAAAACGTTTTGGGGAACTTCTCTGTGGAAATCTGACGCAATGAGTTCCATTGAATGGAAAGGAAGTTAGGTATGAAAAACCATGCAGGATCTATTGACTTACGAAAAATAAAGCCAAACAAACAGCAAAAATTATCAATGCACCAGGTGTTTGTGGATGGTAAATTAAATAGCTCATTCCCCTTGGCGCTGGGCTGCACGATTCTAGGACAGGGTAAATGAATACACGACATTGAACGTAAGTCGTGCCCTGCTCATTAGTCAGGTATATTGTTCTGCCATTCCCATGCTTAATTGTTCTATGCAGCTTCATTTCATTGTGACTCAGAGAGACTTGGGCGTCATCAAGGTCAATGCCAGCCTTTGGCACAGGCTGCCTGCCCATCAGGGCTCTGAGCTCTTCCTCCCAAAGCATATCTCCACCACTGGCATCTATGGGTCCCCAACCCTAGAGACAAAACCTTGTCTTTAGATGGTCTCAGGGAGGAGACAGAGTGTCATGAGATGTCATCTGTTAAGTCTGCATGACACTTAGCAAAGTGAACAAGATCTGGGACGAGTGACCAGCAGCTGAGTTACCCAAACCACAGTGTGCTTCCTACAAAGGCTGGGGTCAAGCTGGGGAGCCCTGAGGCCTTGCACAGACTGAGGACAAGAAGGAAAAGACACAACCATTCTAAAGTAGGTGGTTTTAAACAAAAGAAGGTAGGGGTGGGCTAGGAAGGATTTCCGATGAGGGGTGGTGGAGCTCTGACCATCGGCTTCATTGGTTCCACCTGTGCACAGGCTCCACCCTGACCTCAGCCCCATCCTCCTGTGGTTGGACCTTGACCTTTGCGCAAGCACTCCAACACCTCCTTTCTTTTCCAATGCCATCAGGAAGGCAGACTTGAGGCTTCCAGAATGTTCCAGCTGCGTGTCAATCCCATGATCAAATTCATAGGGTCAGAGTCACAGCAGAGATGGAAACATCCCACCCAAGGTGTTCTCTGCAAAGGAGGGCAGGCGTGTCCAGACAGTCAGACTTTGGACCCAGTTGCTCCTGTTCATTTCTATCCCTTAATTGCATGCAGATATATTCTTGGCGTTTGGCAGTGTTAAAAGATAAACTGAAGCATCTAAAAAAATGTGAGAGTTTGAGCAAAAAAGGATTTGAATCAGGCAGCCTCCAATCCAGAAGAAAGAAAGGAGCTCAGAGGAGCTGTACAAAATGAAACACCTTTATAGGCAGAAGGAATGGGGACAAGGAAGTTATTCTAGGCAAAAAAAAAGCAGTCTGGTTATTGCCAGGTTACTTTCCTTGAGGGGATGGCAGGGTCCATCAGGCAGAGCCCTAACTGGCTCTGATCAAGAGATTCCGATTGACTGGTTTAAGATACGTTTTCAGGGAGAGACAGTACTGTAATTAAATTGTCTTGGTTGGGGGCTTAGCATAAGCAACTCCATTTGGGGCCTGTTGTCTTGTTTTTAACAGCTGACTTGGGTATTTTCTTCCATGATTTAGAGCAGTGTTTAAAAATCACCATGGCCAATTTGAAGCTTTCTAACCATGCAGAAGAAAACAATTTCCCTTTTAAGACTGTTTTAGATATTAAAGTGGGTTTTGTTTTCAATGTTCAAACAACAGCAGGATGCTTTAATGAAACTGAAAAGAAAACCAAACCGACTAATATATAAAGTTCTGGAAACTGTAAATTTCTTTCTAGGCACCCAAGGTATGCACCCCATGCTTGTCTGGACACACATGGAGGGGATATGGAGGGTCACCCACTCCTCTGCACTGTTCGTTGATCACACTATCACATAAACAAAGCCAAAGGCGTTTGTCTTATTAAATGCCTGGGCCTCTGTGCTTGAGAGAACACAACGGTGGGCACTCACCTTACACACACCCTCCACTGTCTGTTCACACCCACTTGTCCATGGGAAATCCCTCCCCATGTCTTGTTATTTCCTCCTTAAGAACCTGATCTATTAGCTTTTTTTTTTAATTGTTATTTTATATTGGGGTATAGTTGATTAACAATGTTTTGTTTCAGGTGTACAGCAAAGTGATTCAGTTATACATATACGTATACCCATACTTTTTCAGATTCTTTTTCCATATAGGTTATTACAGAATATTGAGTAGATTTACCTGTGTCATACAGTAGGTCCTTGTTGGTTGTCTATTTTATATATAGCAGTACATATCTGTTAAGCCCATTCTCCTAATTTATCCCTCCCTCTTTCCCCTTTGGTAACCATAAGTTTGTTTTCTACGTCTGTGGGTCTATTTCTGTTTTGTATGTAAGTCCGTTTGTAGCATTTTTTTTTAGGTTCCACATATAAATGATATCATATAATACTTGTCTTTCTCCGTCTGGCTTACTTCACTTAGTATGATAATCTCTAGGTCTATCCATGTTGCTGCAAGTGGCATTATTTCATTCTTTTTCATGGCTGAGTAGTATTCCATTGTATATATACACCACATCTTCTTTATCCATTCCTCTGGACATTTAAGTTGCTTCCATATCCTGGTATTGTGAAGAGTGCGAACATTCAATTCTTTCCTGGTAGAGCTGGGGTCAAAGGAGTTCTCCCAGGTTGAGGATGGGACCATGTCAGTGCCCACAAGCAGGCCCTAGCGGGGCTGTGGGGGCACAGTCACGCCCCACCAGGGCTCTCATCTCACTCGGATCTGATGGGAGGACGCATGCCGGGCACACACGGGAAGAGAGAGGGAGGGGGTGATGTGGAGGCCAAGGTTGCTTACGGATCCCAGGCTGCTCCTCGGTCTTCAGAGAGGGAGACAGGAGGCCTGCAAGGACTTGGGGTGCGGGGGGACATTGTGGGACATTTACACATGGGAAGACTCACTCGATATGTGTGCCTGTGTGTGTGGTACGCGTGCGTGCACATATCTATATACATGTAAACACAAAGTTGAATATATAAAATACACAGCATGCCCGTAGCAGTCAGCGAGGTCTGTCATACAGAGCACCACACACTGGGCGGCTTAAACAACAGAAACATGTTCTCCCACAGTCTGGAGGCTAGAAGTCCAAGACCAAGGTGTCAGCGGGGCTGAGGCTGTGAAGAAGGATCTGCCCCCGACCTCTCCCCTGGCTTCTGGGTGTTTGCTGGCAATCGTTGCTCTTCCCTGGTTTCTAGAAGCATCACCCTGATCTCCGCCTTCATCTTCACATGGCCTTCTCCTTGTGTGCATGTCTGTGTTCAAATAAGGACACCAATCCTAATGGATTAGGGGCACACCTGCTCCAGGGTGACCTTCTCTTAACTAAATACATCTGCAAGGTCCCTATTTGCACATAAGGGCACATTCTGAGTTCTGGAGGTTAGAACCACAACATATGAATTTGGAAGGAATGTAATTCAGCTCCTGACTATAAACACATATGTGAGTGCAACACGTACTCAGACATAGTCAGCCCACATCCTGTCTGATTTCTTTCTAAAAAGCAAATATCAATTTCCACTACGGGCACACACACCTTCTGGGCCCTGTGCGGGTCCCTGTGCCATGTGGTGACAAGTACAAATGTCACAGGGAATGACAAACCTGGATTAATCCAGGATACACAGCTAACTCCTGGCTTTCTTCTTCATTGTCCTCTGTCTGTGAGTAAAACTGCCCACCGATCCAACCACCCATCAAGGGGTTTCTGAAACCCCACTAATTCTTTGACTCCATGGAGACAGGGGTTAGGAGAGACAATCTCTGGCATCAGAGGTCCCGGACACACACCCCAACTCGACCATTAATTAATGTAAACAGAAGCACTTTCCAACTTTGTGCCTTGATTTCTTCATCTAATGCAATTTATGCATTGAATGGAATTCATTCATTCCATTACACATTCAGAAAGCTCTAATACACTCACCATGTGTCAGTTACTGTGCAAAACCCTGGACAGCAGAGAGGAAGGAGAGGCAGCCTGAGGGCCCCAATCCTCCACTCTCCTCCGTCTCCCAGGTCCAGTAGTCCTGAGCTGGCAGAGCGGGAGCAACGAATTTCCAACAATCTTGTCCTGCAGTGAGCACGGCCACAGGCATCCTGCAAGCTTTGCTGCTTTCAAGGCTGCAGATATTTCTTTCTATGCAGGAATTGACACATACAGCCCACCCCCTTCCAGGGACCTTGCAAAGAGAACAGATTCGTGGGTTGCAGAGAGGAAGCACACAAAAACCTCCAGCCGGTTGGAATCTAACGGCCACGCCTATGCTGGTTGTTCTCCCTTTGCTCCCCCATCACAAGGCCCTATGGGCTGTTTGGACAGGGCTCACTTGTGTGCTGGCTTCCTTCTGGGTGTGGCCAGCAGGAGGCACCAGCAGGGGATTGGAGGGAAGGAGGGAGGACAGGCTCTCTCTCCTCCACTTCCTGTCCTAGGCCCCATTTTCCAGCGGTGACTGCGGTCCCTTCCTCACAGCTCCCGCTCAGCTCGGATAAAACCCTTTCCTCCCTTTTATTAAAGAAAAAAAATCTTCATGACACTTGTTAGAGATGGCGAGGCAGATTCACTCAGAGGGACTATGGCAATAGCTGTAGAAACTACGCAGCAGGGTTTTGCAGTAGCAGGGAGAGAGCTTGGGCTCAACTCTGAATATGGTGAGGAAAAGTAGGAAGTTACAGCCAAGGAGGGATTCTGGCTAAACTGAGCTAACAGTATTCCTGAGGAAGGCAGGCTGGGGGATCCCCCATCACCTTGGGGATGGAGAGGGTGAGGACCCTAATCAGATAGACACCATGTTCAGACACAGAGGGTAAGGGATTCTGGATAAACCAACCTAGCAGGATTGTTACTAAAATTGGGTGATGTGAAGGTGGACACAAAAGTCCAAAGGACAGGATGCAGTTGGGAAGAGGGCTCCGAGAACCCTAAGTAGAATTAGTCAAAGAGAGACACTCTGCCACCTTGGCCCTCTGGATCTGGGAGAGGAACAGTAACATTCCTTTGCTGTTTCCTTCAAACAAGGCTGCACTTCTGAGACCAGGCCTTTCCTTAAGTGCTCTTGAACCATCTGAGACCGATTCTATCTTCTGCTGAGACCCTGACAGACACAAGCCTTGAGTCCAGTCCAGAGCTGTGTGCATCACCAAGTCCTTGCAGTACCCAACACAATTTACAGTTTTGTTTCTGATGTTACCCTTCAACAGAAAGCTCCCAAAGATCTCCTAACAACAGACAGATTCCTCCTTCAAATTGGAGCCTGTGAAGGGTAGACAGACATTCCCCCTGATCTACAATGTGCTTGCAAACCTCTCAAATGAGTGGCTTGTGAATCGGAAGGATGTATCACTGTCAGTTCTGCTATAGACACAAGTCTGCCCCTCACATCAGAGAACCCCAGTTGTAGAGAACAAAGTCAGACAAAATCAGACCATGAAGACAGCTGGAAATGTGGTTCCCAGCCAGAGCGAAGGTTGTGTGCATTCTTCCTCTGATGCATGTTGATTGCCTTCAAAGACGGCTCCTCTGTTCCACACAGCGGTGCCCACACTTCCATTCTGAGCCTCTTTTTGTCACTGAGAACAATGCAAGCACCTGAGCTCACTACCAGGAGTGACCAATCTTTTCTTGCTGAAAGGGCCCAACAGGAGACTCAGGTTAGGCATATCAGAATTGGGGAAAATGTGAATTTAGATGCTTGCTGGTTTTCTCACACCCAAAAAGTAAAATAACATCTTTCTTCTATTAATCTCTTTTTTTATTGATTCCAGAGACCAACAGCAGTAGAACCAGAGTAAATACTTTGACTGTAGTTGTTTAAAAGCCACCTAATGGGGGTGCCTGAAGCCTGTATTTCATAGTCTGATGGCCTGGCGCTGAACCTTGAAGTATACATTCTGAAGAGGAGCTGACCAGGATCCAGTATATTTTCTTGTCTGTGTGGTCATCCCAACGTCCCTTCTGTCCCCGTCACTCATGTTCCCTGGGTGGCCTGTCTTGTTTTGCTGTACTTTCTGTAACTCAAAGTCAGGCATCTCCTTCTCCTGGTGACAGCTGCAGTGGTTGCCGAACGAGACAGCGCTCAGCCCCCAGCCTCCTGCAATACTGAGTGAGAACTGAGCCTGGACAATTTATGCTGAGCATCGGAAAGACAAATCACCTTGCAAATAAAAACACGTAGAACTGTACTGAGGTTACTTCATGTTCCAGGAGTCAAATATGCAAGGCTGAACGATGCATCTACTAAAGGAAAAAACTGTTTGTTCAAAGGAAGGCTTAAGTGAATAAAAGCCTCATGTTCTCAAGTCTAAGCACCCTGCTGGCTGGATACTATCTATCTATCCATGTGCTGGAGTTTACCCTGCATTCAGGTGTATATGATGTGTGTTCATACAGTCAGGAGATGAAAGCATACCAGCTAATGTTGACCATCTTCAAGGATAAGGTGATAGATCAGGGCTCAGCAAACCATGGCCCATGAACCAAATCCATCCCACCTCTTGTTTTTGATTTGATTTGATTTGATTTTTTTGTTTGTTTGTTTTGTTTTGTTTTGTTTTGTGGTACATGGGCCTCTCACTGTTGTGGCCTCTCCCGTTGCGGAGCACAGGCTCCAGATGCGCAGGCTCAGCAGCCATGGCTCACGGGTCCAGCCGCTCCATGGCACGTGGGATCTTCTCGGACCGGGGCACGAACCCGTGTCCCCTACATTGGCAGGCGGACTCTCAACCACTGTGCCACCAGGGAAGCCCTGATTTTATTTTTAAATATTTTTTGGGGGGGGCTTGTGTTATTAACCTATTTATTTACTTACTTACTTACTTACTTATGGCCTCACCACGTGGCATGCAGGATCCTAGTTTCCCGACCAGGGACTGAGCCTGCATCCCCACAGTGGAGGCAGAGAACCCTAACCACTGGACCAACTTGAAGTCCCCACCTCCTGTTTTTGTAAATAAAGTTTTATTGGAACACAGCTACTCACCTGTGTTTATATATTGTCTATGCTGCTTACCCACTACAGCAGTGGTATCAAGTGGTTGTAACAGTCATATCTGAGCTTCAAGCAAGAAGGGGGTGTGCAATGGGGCCCAAGACTCTGCAGAGTTTCTAGGGCAGCTAGGGACATAGGAGGAGCAGCCAGGTGGTCCCACACAATGTTTAAGGGGGTGACCATCTCCATGCTAACTTCACAGACCATGAACAGAAAACACAATTAAGTTGGCAGGACATCCAAGTGCCATGAACATTTTAGAGCAAAGGGATTGCAGCACTGAGTAAAAGCTGTCATTCTGAACATGACCACAGTGGTGTAGAAGAGATTGGTGAGAAAGGACCTCAGCTTGGTGGGTAGATTTAATTACTTTCTCACATGTTATGTGCAAAATTCCTGTGAAACAGATTTCTCTAATATATGGTGAAGATATTGCTATACAGATGAGTTCCAGCTCCACTGATACCAGATGAATCCTTCCCAAAGAAAACAACCAGAAGATCTGAGGAAATATTGTTGAAATGTATTTAAAGATGCCAGAAAACTAATACAGCAATAAAAATTTTACAGAACCAAGGTTTGAGAGAAAAATCAAAAAGTGAGCATGGCATTTGGGACCATATTACCCTAGATGCTTTTCTTCAAGCTGAAATGAGCTGCAGAACTTGTAGAGATAGGCAGAGCCTTTGACAGATGCCCAGGGTAGGGACAGGATCTAGAATTCAGGACATCCCCAGCATGGAGGACAGCTCTGCTAAATACCTCAGCATTGAGTTGGGATGTCAAAGGAGGTAAACCTAGGAATAAGGGTGAACCAGAAGTAGATGGAACCTTGGAAACAAACTGCAGTCAAGCTCTGAACTATGCTCATCCCTGAGAGAGACAAGGTAATCTCAGTTTTCTAACTCCCCTGGTCTAGTTACCTTCCAGAAGTAGACAAACTCCCAGTGTAGGAAGAGAGGTCATTCAGCACCTCAAATTATCACTATGACTTTTCAAATACAACACCTGCATCCAGTGAAAAATTACCATTTATAGGGAGTCAAGAAAACATTATTTAAAACAAAGAGAAACAGTCGACTCATAAAGGATTCAGACACAGGCTTTAAAATGTCTTAATATGTTTAAGGAAATAAAGGGTAGACAGAGAATTTTTGTAAAGAGCTGGAAAATATTTTGGTACAGAATTTTATAGAGAACCAGAAACTGTTTTTAAAACCCAACTGGGCATTCTAGAGCTGAAAAGCTACAATGACACCATGTTAATGTATTTAACACAAATTATAAAAAGCTGAAGATGAAATTAGTAAACTGAAAGGTAAGTCAGAAAGAATTGTCCAGACAATGTAATATAAAAAATAGAAAGAACATAAGAGATACAGGGATGTGGTGAAATAGTCTAAACTACCTACAATTGAAGTCCCAGAAACACAAGAAAAATATAAAGAGGCAGAAGAAATAATGTCAATATGGTAACTTTACCATGGTAATAATGGTAATTTTCCAAAACTAATGAAATACACAGAGCAATATATTCAGTAAGCTTTACAAATCCCAAACAGGATAAATGCAGAAACACTACACCTAGACCCAACATAGAAAAAATATTAAAAACAAAAGAGAAGGCAGGCAGAGAAAAAAGACACATTACTTTCAAAGTGTTATCATAAGATTTAAAGCTGACTGTTTGCTAGAAGTGATGGAATCCTGGAGAAAATAAAATTATATCTTCAAATAACAAAAACAAGAATTTAAATTCACGTTAATCCTAGAAAAATGTGTCTCAAAAATGAAAGTGAAATGAAAACATCTTGAGACCAAAAAGGAGAGAATTTTCAACATGAGAACCACACTAATAGAAATGCTAAGGGCAGTACTTCAAGTAGAAGACAAAAGACTCCAGATGAAAACTGAAAGAAGAAACAAGAGTGCAAACTTAAACATGTGAATAAATCTAGGCAGAATCATCTGTACAAAATAATAATAATGTAGAATTCAAATCAAGGGCAACAGTAACACATGTGGTAGGAGGACGCTAGTAGAGTGAAGGCATCCTAAATTTCCTGGATTGGATGGAAATAAGTAAAAAGATTGATTTCTATTAGACTTTGTAAATCAAGGCTGCCTGTGGCATTCCCAAGGGTAATCACCGGTTTAAAAAGAGTACTCTCCTATGAAGCTAATATGGGTGGGGAATGTAATTGATTAATAAAAACTTAACTAGTCCAATAAAAAGGGCAATCTTGGTACTTTCCTGGTGGTCCAGTGGTTAAGAATCCAGCTTCCAATGCAGGGAATGAGGGTTGGATCCCTGGTCGGGGAACTAAAATCCCACATGCCGAGGGGCAACTAATGAGTGCTACAATGAAAGATTCCCGCATGCCACAGCTAAAACCAAACACAGCCAAATAAATAAATAAATATTTGTAAAAAGGAAAATAAGAAAGGCAATCTTAAGAAAAACAAGAAAGAAAATCTTCTCTTCCAGAGAATAACATCTTTGGAAAACCGTTTTGCATTGGCAGATAATAGAGTCACTTGTTGCATAACAAAGTGGCACTGAGAGCAAGGGAGACACGATGGGCTTTTCAATAAATGAGCCCATTGGATCAGCCATATGGAAAAGGTGAATTTTAACCCCTACTTCTCACAATACAATAAAATTAATTCCAGGTTGTTATAGATACACCTGTGAAATACAAAACAATAAAGATTCTGGAAAATAACATCAAAGAATATCTTCCTGACTGAGAAGTAGGAGAAGATAAAAATGAAAAGAGTGATAAAATGACATATGTTAAACTTAAGTGTATTCATCAAAGAGACATGACTAAGGAAGTAATATTATTGTATGAGCTTATTAGTGTATTATATTAGTTATGTTATTTACATCCTATCTAACTGCTGAAGACCTTGCATCCAACACCCCTAGAGAATAACAAGAAAAAGACAGATAATCCTATGGGGAAAAAAAAAAAAAAAACAGGCAAGAGATTTAAACAGGCAATTTCACAAAAGAACATATCTAAATGGTTCATAAACACATGAAAATGCATCTAATATTATTAGTCATTTACAGAAATACATATTAAGACTACAATGGAACACCATGACACACCCTCCAAACTAGATGTGTCATGGATTGACAGTAACAAACAACCATGTTGCCTGGAAATGTTTGGCATCTTTTGAACAAATGCCTGCCCTACGTCTCAACCATGGTACTCTTTGGTTTGTACCCAAAGACATGTATGAGAATACTTGTGGCAGCCTTGTTCATAATAGTCCCAAACTGGAAGCAACTCTAATATCCATCAATAGCGAATGTATAAATAAATGTTAGAATATTCATACTGATGAAACAACACAAAGCAACAAAAATGAACAAACTACAGCCACATATGACAACATGGCTGAATCTCACAAATATAAGTTGAATGAAAAACAAACAATAACAAAATAATTATACTATTGTGTATGATCCCACGCAGATAAACTCAAAGCCAGGCAAAACTGATCTAAGATGTTAAAGTCACATGGTGGTTAGTTGTGACTGGGAGGCAGCATGAATGGCACTTTTGTGTGCCTGGTGATGTCCTATCCTATGTCTTGACCTAGACATTAGTACACAGGGGTATTCAACTGGTAACAATTTGTTGGTTGTACATTTATGATTTGTACATTTTATGGACATATGCTATATTTTATTTAAAAAGAGAAAATGTGTGCTTTCAAATGTCAAGCTTGAAAGCACAAGAACTTTAAAATTTGTTAGCTGACGTTGGAAATAAGTTCCTTGGGAGCCTCTAACTTACCCTTTTGACCAGATTTTGATATGTAATTCAAAATAGTTTCTGTTTACAGTACCAGTATTTGGTACTCTAAAAGACACAAAAGTTTATGGAATAAATAAACAAATGGAACTTTGAACATTTAACAACAAAAAAAGAATATAGCTATTCTTTGGGAGTAGAGGGCAGATCCACTCTGAAAAAACAAGTCCTTTATTAAGTCATCCCCTAAGGACTGATACGGAGCAGGACCTTATGGGGCTCTTGGTCACAAAAGTCTTTCTGTGTCCCGCCATTTCTTGATTATAGGAAATGGGCTTCCTTTAGCCTCCTTGACCTTCCCTGAGGCATGGACATATACACACTACCAAACTAAGATAGATAGCTAGTGGGAAGCAGCGCATAGCACAGGGATATCAGCTCAGTGCTTTGTGACCACCTGGAGGGGTGGGATAGGGAGGGTGGGAGGGAGGGAGACACAAGAGGGAAGAGATATGGGAACATATGTATATGTATAACTGATTCACTTTGATATAAGGCAGAAACTAACACACCATTGTAAAGCAATTATACCCCAATAAAGATGTTATAAAAAAACAAACAAACAGTTGCTAATCAGAGAAAGGAGGGGATGCAGAGACAAGGGAGGAACAGTCAAAAGAAACAATAGTGTAGCCTTGGGGCAGGGTCCTGGTTCCCCCTCAAGGGATACACACAACAATATCTTTGAGCTGTTCTACAAGTACTGAAACCTTACCAGGTGGGAGAAGTTAACTGTCTGCTGCCCACAAGCATGGAGACCACAAACGGGTTGGAACCAGAAGGTTGATGATACTGACTCCCAATTACCTCACCACCAACCAATCAGAAGAATGTCCATGAGCTGATCACGCTCTGTTTGAACCATGACTATAAAACTCCTCACTACCCCCTCCAGGTCAGGACACACAGTCTTGGGAGCATTAGTCCACTGTGGCCCCCTTTGCCTGGCAAATCAACAAAGCTATTCTTTTCTGCTTAACCCAAAACTCTGTCTCTGAGATTTAATTCAGTGTCGAGGTACAGAGGTCAGATTCGGCTTCAGAACCTTGTAGATTGCAGAGCAGGTGTGTCTTTTGGCCCAGAGACCAGAGCCTGGTAAGAGGATCCCAGGTCCCTCATAAAGTTGAACTCTTTCTCTTGACCTCTGCCACAGAAAGGTCATCTTGAACTATGATATGGATATATGTGAGACAAAAGTACATGGAATTTGAAATCAAAACACCTACAGTTTAGACTCAATGCAGCCATTAAACTAGGTCATTTTTGTGGCATTTTAGCAAAGAAGATCTAGAAGATAAAATATAGATTATCTTATTATTCTGTAAAGTAAGCATGAAACATTACAATTCCATGGCCTTTTTCATATAGATTTTAAATAAAATGTAGATGATTGTACAGTCATAACTTCCACTGGGGTTGGGAGCGAATGAACCACAGAAAACAAAGATCTGGTAAAGAATCAGGTGGGTCAAACTCTCCCTGGGAAGTTGCCTCAGACTAGGCATTTCTGAGATCTTGAGTGATTGAGGGGTCTTCAGAGAGAAAGCATAAGGAATCCCAGTACATCTTGTAGCTCCAGGTTTCTCAGAACAAGTATGTAAAGCTGGTTCTGCTGGTATCTTCTGGAGAGTCAGTACCTTGAGCTTATGGTCTCTCTGTGGTCTGTCAGGAGAAGCTCTGTCCAGTTCAGGTAACATTAAAATCATCATCAGCAATGACTCCTACAACAGTCCACATCCTCACCATTAACTCTGAGAGAGCCCATCTAATCTTGGATGGCATAAAATACTATGATATTCCTGGCAAAGGCTGGTATATTAAGCCCTTTTCATCTGCTCGCACCCTCCTCTAAACATTTTTGTCTTCAATCTCAACCTCTACACCTCACAGGGTCATGTGATGGATGACACCCTGACTTCAATATCACACATGTGAGGATAGGTTCATGGGAAGACCCTTCTGAGAATCCATAGCATAGCTTTTCCAAAAGAATTACCCCAAACAAGAGAAGTAAGACTCCATTAAGGAGAGTTTCCAAGTTGACCAAATCAGACTAATAATAGGAACTACATCCCAGGGCTTTAGGCTTAAGTTAGATTAAATTAGAGGTAGGTGATTGAAATAGAGTGTCCTCTATAAATGATAGGTATCACCACTATTATCATTGTCCTCATCACCATCAACACCATCATCACCACCATCATCATTATTGTCATCATCATCATCACCATCATCATCCCCATTATTGTCATCACCACCACCAACACCATCATCATCAATCCCACCATCATCATCACTATCATTGTCACTGCTGTCATCACCATCAACACCATCACCATCATCAACATCATTCTGGAGCTAGTAGACTGCTTCTGTCTTCTTTTTATCCCACCTCCCACGCTCCTGAATGCTCCACTCCAGACCTGTGGATCTAAATGTACCTAACTGTGCCCATCACAAAGGCACTGGTAAAATGGTGTGTTCTCTCCCCCTGACCATATGAAAATGGCAGGGATACATGTCAACATCCAACTGAGCACTGCGTGAGCCAGATACACCACAGACAAGCCAGGATGCATGTCTGTGAGTTCAGTGGACACAGAGCAGGAGGACTCCAGTCCCAGGAGATGGTGTGACCAGATGGCTGAAAATAAAGATATTAAGAAACTGGCTGCCTGTGATCTTGAAAGTGCAATGACTCGTGGCCTCAGGGAGCATTTTTGAGACGCTTTTGCCTTGCTGTTTTGAGTGAAGCTCATTGTGATGCTTGCCTGTTCCACTTATTTATAGTGAGATGAAACCCAGGTGACTTATTTGGCAGCAGGGAATGCTGCTGTTTTTAATCAAAGCAAAAAAAAGACAATCTCTTTATTGAAAAGATGTAACCTCAAGGCCTTTTACAGATGGCAGATGTGTGTACCTTAAACTTACATTCCTTTGAAAAAATAACTCTCTTGAAAAGCAATCTATATGTTCTTAATTTCACAATAAAACACTTCAATAGGTCGGTCTTTCTGAATCAGGAAAAAAAAATAAAAAGCGTAAGTCCACTGTGACTCAGAAACTATCACACAACATAAGCCCCTGGAAGGTGGCGATGCTGGAGTAGTACTGAGTTCAAGACCACCGAGTCTTAGGCTGCTAAGAGGCAAATTTGATTTTATAACATAAACATGAGAAGTCAAGACAATGAATAAAATGTAAGGACACAAAATGTTGCATAGAATAGCAGAGCCCAATGTGTCTGAGGAGGCTGTAAGTGTAGATTTACTTAATGTCTGAAAAGACTTCACACCCACGATTAAAGGAGAAGTTGCATGCCACCTGGCACTATCTTCCACACAGCAACAATGGAGAGTTGAAACAACTGGATAATGATGCTTAAAAAACAATCAGAAACACAGCAACCTCTATGCTTGCCCAGGGAGAAAGCTGAGAAGGCAAATATCCAGGGAATAACTCCTTCCCAGGCTAGAGCAGACAGGAGCAGCATGATTTTTCATACCAAGCAGTGGAGAGAGATGACTTATATGGTGATGTTGCTAAGGAAAAACATTTGACTTCTTAAATTATTTGGGTCTCATGACTATAGAAGACAATGTGTAGAAAACATACATTACCTCTGGATTTCTAATATGATTTTTTCAGCCAACTAGATGAGGGAAAAAAATCATCTTTCCAAGTTACTCTTTATTTTTTAAAAAACTGGTTTGTATGAGGGCAGACATAACTTTGCCCTCTCTTTAGTTGTTCTACTATTCTCAAATGACTCGTACCATAAAACCCATTAATAGCGTAAGGAAGTCTTCATTATAAAAATAATGAGTCAGTCAAGTGAGATGAACACAGCTGAGGGGCATTAGAGCTTGGGACCTGAGATTGAGAAGAAAAGTATTGACAAGGTCTGGACTGGCTAGGAAAGTGTCTCCCCAAGACTCGAGTCTACCTTGAATCTCTTAATGTGACTTTATATGAAAAAAAGGGCCTCTGCAGATGTAATTAGTTAATGAAGTCACTGTGGATTAGGCTGGGTTCTAACCCAATGACTGTTGTCCCAATAAAAAGAAAATAGAGACACACCCGGACGAAGGCCATGTGACGACAGGGCCAGAGACTGGAGTGATGTGTCTGCAAGCCAAGGACTGCCATGGACCCATGACAACCGCCACAAGAGGAAGAGGCAAAGAAGTGTCCTTCCCTGGAGTCTTCAGAGGGAGGGAGGGAGGCCCTGCTGACACCTTGATCTCAGACTTCCGGCTCCCACAGCTGTGAGCGAATAAATTTCTGTTGTTCTAAACCATCCAGTTTGTGGTGCTTTGTTGCAGCAGTCCTGGGAATCGAAGACCAGGTCCCTTAGTCTGGAGAATGGAGCCCACAGACCCAGAACCTTGCCAGGAATCCATAAATGCTGAGTATTTTAAACCAAGCAGGACCCTGTGGGGCTCCTGGGCACAAAAGTCTTTCTGTGTCCTCCCATTTCTTGATTACAGGAAATAAGCTTCATCCAGCCTCCATGACCTTCCTTGAGTTCCAAAGGGCAGGTCCAAACAATTGCTAATTAGAGAAGGGAGGGGATTCTGGGACAAGGGAGGAACAATCAAAAGAAACAACAGTACAGACTTGGGGTCCCAAGGCTGTGTGCTGGAGTTCAGGGGTCGGAATTGGCATCACACTCAAGTGTCCTCTGAAATTGTGAAGGGCAGAAATTCCTGAAGTAGATTAAACAGTGCTGGCCTCAGTTTACCCCACTAACTGACAGACACCGTTTCCTTCCGTGAGTTCTGTTCATCCTTTGAGTGGGATGTATTCATTTTAGTCTTGATCAGGCTTAGAGAAAACTCTCTTTTATCATCTAACCTGCATTTCAAAGGCCTGGGATGTCTTTCAATAGATAGTCAAAGGTTTTTAGCTGAGAATGTGGAATTTCTGCCTGGCGTTTCAGGCTGCCCCGGCCATCCCTCCCCTTCGCTGCATCCCCTCCCTCTCCTGGCCCTTCCTGCTCTGCCTGAGCTGCACCAAGGCTCCTCCCACTGTACGTAAGTCTTCCCTGTTCTGCGCCCCGCCCCTTCTATCTTGTACGTGTCTCCTTTGCCTCTTCAGAGCGTGGTGTGCCAGTTCCCTAGGGCTGCAGTAACAGTGTCACAAACTCGGTGGCTTAATGAACAGAATTCTCTTCTCTCACAGCTCTGGAGGCCAGAAGTCTGAAACCAAAGAGTCAGCAGGTCCCCAGAGGCTCCAGGGAAGAATGCGATTCCTCCCCCTAGCTTCTGGGGTTGCCGACCCGTGCCTGGCATTCCTTGGCATGCAGCTGCATCCTGGTGACCTCTTCCTGTCACCACATGGAGTCCTCCAGTGTGCCTCTCTGTCCCTGCCTCTCTCTCCTCATCAGGCAATGCATTAGGGCCGATCCTGTACCTAGTTCTGGACCTCGCTCTCTCTTTCACAGGTTCTGGGTCCCTGGCCTCCTCTCTTTCTGGTCCATCATTTATCTCTGCGTCTCCACCAGAGGGATCTCTCCAGACAGAGATCTACTCACTGCCTTCCTACTCGGCCTCCACTGACTCAACAGACACGGCAGAAAGCCCGAGCCTCTGAACCTGGTTTGTACAGTTCTCCCAAACCTGGGCCCTTCCTGCTGGCCCTCTCCCCTGTCTTGCTCGACACCCAAAATTTATGTCAGCAAAGCAGGACAGCTTGGAGACCATGGCCCAGAGTGGCATGTTTCATTTGGGACATTTGCTTTTCTTTTTTTCTTCCCTTTGCGCTGGGGGTAGGACACTAGCATTCTTTTCTGCTTTCTTTCCTTGTTATTGTCACCAGTCAAGACCAAGTTCAAGGCCAATCTGCAGGAAGGCCTCTCTCCCCTCCACCCCACCCCAAACCAGGCTGGCAGGGCAGCTGCCTCTGGGCCTCCAGAACCCAGCACACCCTGCACAGTCAGCTCTAAATATTTGCCCTTCTGTCTGTCTCCTCCCCTCATCTGTGGGCTCCTTGTCTTTCCTGGGAGGGCAAAAGACTCACAAGACACTGCATAGTTAGTTAGATATGAAAGTCTGCAGTTCAGGATATTGGTCGTGGCTGGAGATATAAATTGGGAACCAAGAGTGAATGTATATTTACCACCAATAGACACAAGTTTAGCTAGAGAGGGAAGAAGTCGAGGATAGAACCTGAGGCATACCAAGTCTTAGAGATCAGAAGAAAAAGTAAGTTCTGCAAAGTCCACTTCCTGGATTCAGGAGGAGAGCCAGCTGTGTGTTCCAGAAGCTAAGTGAAGGCAGCCTTGCGGAAGGAGGCTGTGGTCAGCTGGGAGCACCTGCAGCATGAGGGCCAGGTAAGAGGGATGCCCAGAATTAACCCCTGCATGTAGCCCTGGGGTCGTCACCTGTGACCTTGACCAGAGACCACTGGAGAGGTGGGGACAAAAGCCTGATTGAGTCATTTGAAGAGAAAACACTGGGGCAGCTCCTGGAGGGACCAGTGGACTAAAAGGAAGGTCGTTTCTTAACTGTTGGAAAGAATAGCACATTCACTTGCTGGTGGAAGGACCCAGCTGGGGAGACATTGATCATGAAGGAGAAAGGGGCTGAGACGAGATTGGATTTAGGGCATACGTTCATGCCGAACACAGGAGGGAGACAGAGACATGGGCACAGCTGGCAGAAGGCAGTTGAAGAGACAGCTGGAGCTTGGAGCAGTTCTTTTCTGATCATCCCTGTTTTCTCCATGAAACTAAAGAAACAAAGACATCAGTTAATGTCGAGGATGGAGGAAGAGGTGGTGTGTATTCAAGAGACAGGAGAAGGTATAAATGGTGATCAGGGAGCATAGTATGAAGGCCAGGCAGCTTTCAGAGCCACTAGAGGTCAGTGCTCATGGGTTTAAGGGTAGAAGCGTTTGGGCAATTGTGTTTTTGTCCAAACTCAATCTTCTGCCCAGGTGAAGGGGGACTACGGTGTCACCAAGCGCATAAGATGCAGAAATAAAGGAGCAAGGCAGCTACTGTGTTAGTGACACCACCCTGTGAAGTGTAACTCCTTCTTTAAGAAAAGGAATTGAGTAACTTGCCCAAGATCACTGAGCTAGTGAGGCGATGATTTGGGATTGAAATCCAGGTCTAGCTAACTTGAAAAACATTGATCTTTCCACCACCGTATTCACTCAGTACTTAATACAGAATTTAACATTATACATACCTATGTCTTCTCTGAGTTTTCTGTGCCATTATGCCATTAATGCCACTTTGAACTGCACTGTTTTTATTATTCAGCATTAGTTCTTTGTTTTTCCAAGTGTTTTAAATTTAATTAAGGTATGTCCTAAACACAGGAAAATCAGAATTCAGACATGTATGGTTTGATGAATATCACAAAGTGATAATTACCAATGAGTTTCTTATATCTGTGAATTGACATCTTCCATTGTGTTTGGAAAATTCTCAGCGATTATCTCTTTTAGGATTGCCCCTGGTTCATTCTTGTTTTCTCACCAATTCTAGAAATGTCACTCAGTCTCTTCTTTCTTTGCCATGTTTTTCATCATTTATTCTTTCTATGATTCAATCTAGATGTTTTCTTTCAACTGTTCCTTAGTTCTTTGGTGAAATTCCTAACTTGGCTTTTAATTATTGAACATATTAATCACAGTTATTTTAAAGTCTGTGTCTGATCATTCCAATATCTGCATCTTCTGTGGTTTGGTTCCTAGTTTTTTCTATTTGTCTTTGGTCTGTCCTTATTTGTTTTCACCCCTGTTGTTTTAATCTGCATTTAGAACTTTAGGCATGAGAAATTAGAGCTCCTGTGAGGCACTGGTTTGTGCTATCATTCTTCAGGGAAGGCTTATTCTCCCTTGAGACAGGCAGTCGGGGGGCGAGGGGGCTCTAGGCTTCATTCTTTGTGAGACTTCATCTATTTCTGTTTCACCCTTATTCTTAAGTGTGACCCTGCAGGATTCCCAGCTGAAGGCCTTCTCCTTTGTGTTGGGCTCTGAGATCCAATTTTTGCTGAAAGCTCTGCAGATACTCAGACTTTTAGCCGGTACACAGGCCTTGAGGGGAAAGTGACACCTCCCTCAGGGTTTCTTCAGTGCCTCTCCTTCCATCCGGCATCCTGGACCTCAAATTCTTGCTATCTCAGGAGCTCTGCAATGTCTATACACAGATGGGCATTTTCTCATACAGTGTGTTCAGTTTTTCCTGTTACTCTTGGTGGAAAATTTGGTCTGCATTATCTCATCTTCCAATACTAGAAATGCAAGTCTCTTCTTAACTGTTTAAAGCATTTCACATGGGTTCTTTGATATCCTCCGTAGCCCATCAGCAAGGCAGATGCCTAGAAAGACACCTTTCACTGGGCAGTACCCACAGATATGAAGTCAAATGGTGCAGGGCATGCATTACATTCTTTAAAGTCATCTCCTCAACAAAGTTTTCTTTTTTCTTTTTTTCTTTTCCTGCCTCCTTTGGTTTCAGGAAGGGCCTAAAGAGTTAATTTTTATGAAACTGGGAAATCTCTCTCAGGATTCATCATATTGTGTCCTTAGATATTGTCCACCTCTCATTAAAGCATCCCAGGTTATTTACTTATAAGTTTCAAGTAGTGGTTGGGGCAGAATAAGGTATTTGGAACATGTACAACCTAACCTTAAACTTAATAATGTGTTCTCAGAAAACAAACAAACAAACAAACAAAAAAAAACTTTAAGAAAGCCAGATGACAGAGCAGGGAAATGTAATCAAGCGACTCAGTCTTCAGTGGAAAGAAATGGGAGATTTATTATATATTTCCTCTTGAGATCCAGCCTGGAGAGTGAGGGTCAGTGATGCGTTTGAATGGAGGAGGTGCTCAGGGTTGACCAGTACACAGCCCCACGCCTGGTCACTCTTAGGACCCCATCAAGCAGCCTGCGAGGGAGGGCAAAGAGGTGAAGAAGTGGGGTGGGGAGCCACCTCTGTAGGAATGAGCAGAGGTGTGCTCACAGACATGGAAAAGCTGCAAGCCCTGTGCCCAGTGAGTATTTCTGCTCACTCAGAAACCACACTCCCTAACACAAATTTATCTCAGGTGCCAAATTTAATCTGTCAGCACTGTGTTGAGAAAGATCCTGATGCTGAATCCAGGTCAATGACAAAGGGTCCTACTACAATGAGTGGTACCAACCTGAGGCTTGGGGTGGGGAGAGCAGCAGTGCCGGTGTTGTGTATTTGCCACTTGTCTCATTGACGTATGTGTACAATGACAATTATCCTATACGTTCATTATTTATTCACTTGTTCTTAAACAACCTCATGATGTAGGTAAGACAGGTATCATAAATCCCATTTTTCAGGTAAGAAAACAGCATTTTAGAATGTAACAAGATTTGACCACATAATCCACAGCTTCCTACTGAGCTTCTGTTCCTATTCAATTTTCCCATAGCTGCTAGGAAGACAGTCAGCACCCGGTGACCAGGGCATCAGGTAAAAACGTGGACGATGCAGTAACATTCATAGCGTTGCTCTCAGAGAACACAATAAATACTCCCTAAAGAACAGTAAACTATTCTGTCCATTCATGTTAAAAATTTTTAAAAACATAATTAAAAGATAAAAGTTATGAATGATCATGAATTTAGACTTTTTATATTGCAAATGGAATAAATAAGTATAGAACAACACGTATGTGAATTTATACACGGATTTTTTTTCAGTAAACACATTCTATAGTACTAAACAATCCGTGGTTGGTTGAACCTTCAGGTGCAGAACTGCATATGCAAAGGGCCAACTGCACAGTTACACATGAATTTTCTATTGCACTGGGGATCAATGCCCCTAACCCCTTCATTTTTCAAAGGTCAACTGTAGTTGATGCCCCAAACGTATAAGGAAATACAAAAGAGGTTGAAAACTTTCACTGCTAATTTTTGTGCATACCTAAAAATAAGGCAGGAAAACAGCCATTTAACTAAATTAAAAATATATATTTGGGCCACGTGCTAAATGCATAAAACATACTAGAATATAATATGGGTTAGATTAATGTATAAGTAACTATAATCCAAGACAGGATATGAGAGTACTTGCCATTGGAGAGACACAAGAAAACACAATGGGAGATCATTGAGTCAGGAGATTTGGATATAACCATTCAGCATGATTATTGAATGAATTACATTTTTATAACTATATAAAATTTACTGTCAAATTTAAGAAAGCAAAAAAGAGAGAGGCAGAGAAAGAGAGGAGTATTTCTTTCAACCTTATAGATTGACCCTGATCCTATGTGTTCTTTTTCCTGGACTCCTCAGGTGGGTATGAACAAACCCAGTCTATAATGTACTCACATCTATTTCCTGGAAACTTTCTAGAATTGTGTATAATGAGCATCTGATAATAAACCAATTTATCTCAGGACTCGTGGCATGGATTTTAATTTCTGCTTACAAATTTTCAAAGGTTAATAAAAGAGAAAATAGAGTTTCTACAAGTGAACACAGAAATCAAGAATTTGTTGTAATTCCTGCCACCTTTAAATAGAAATGTTTTTATACTATCCAGCATGGACTACTACCCCTCTTATTACTTAGCTCTCCTGGAAACAAGATCCGAAAGCCCCTCTGCATCAAGTGTTTTGGCTTCTCTGGAGGCTGAACAGGTCTGCTGTAGGCAGAGGGAAGGTCTTTAGTTGCATTATCAATTTCTAAAGTCTCTGACCATGGACACTCTTAGCAGTGACATCTCCTCCATCCACTTATGCCTTGGTGCTTAGGTCCTTGTAGGCAAAAGAAGAAAGATCACAACTTCTTTGACACTCCTCCAGTTAAGGGGCTGAGTCTGTGTCCCCTTCCCTTAAGTGAGAGCAGGCTTGTGATTGCTTCAGTCAAGCAGAATGGTGGAAGTGACCCTGTGTCTTCTGAAGCAAGGTCATAAAAGCTGTGCTGCCTCCACGTGGTCTCCTGAACCCAGCCCCATGCAGTGAGAAGCCCAAGCTGGTGGGGAGAGGCCACGTGTGGGTGCCCCACTCAACAGTCCCAGGTGAGCCTGGCCTTCAAGCCATCCCAGCCCAGGCAACAGATGTCTGAGTGAGGAAGCATCCAGATGGTTCCAGTCCCCAGCCTCTGGTCTGCCCAGTCATTCAAGTCTTTCCAAATGAGACCTCGGACCTCCCTCCTGTGCTCTATAGAATTTCCTGACCGACAGGATTTGTGAACATAATAAAATGATTGCTGTCTTACCCCACGAAGCTTGGGGTCATTTTTTACGCAGAACTCAACCAGAACGCCCACAATTATGTATGCCCATGTCACTCAAACTTGTCCTGAGTCCCACCTCTCAATCTATTTCTATCCTGACCTCAAATTCTCTGCCAGGCCTTATGCAAATTTTCCATCTTAACACTCACCCAGCTTTACACTAACATTCTTCTCATTGTACAATAATATTTTGTTGTATTTACTTCCATTTTTAAAACTATTTTACTATCACGGGATGTTTCCATTCTTTTCCACTTGGGGTAATTAAGGATGATGCCATCATAAATATCTTTGTATGTGATTTTATGCTTGAGTTTCAGATTAGTTTTAAAGGGTACATTTTCAGAAGTTCAATTACCAGGTTAAAGAGGGTTAATGACTTTAGGCTCTGGAGGCATATTGGCAAATTTATTTTCAGAGTTATAACAATTTAGAGTGACACCAATAATCTATGAGCGTACCTGTGCCTCTGTGCCCTCTCCGGCTAAATTAAGTTTTATAATTCAGAAAAGTACTAATTTGAAGCATAAAATTCAGTTTTGTTTATCTCACAAATGCATGTAGAGGTGGAATGACACGGGCAGCTAGAATCATAAGCACATTAAAGCATGAGATACAAAAACAGACGGAATATGATTTAGAAGAAGAGAGAGAAAGCAAAAGGAATGATTGTCAAGTCTAAGTGGGAGAGAGAGAGAAAGACAGAACAAAAAAGAGATGGAAGAAGGTAGCAGAAGAGACCCTCAGATCATGGCAAGGCCAGATACATAAAGAGAGAGAGAACCAAAAAGAGAGATTAATTCCAGGCAGCTGCATGGGTCACTGTATTGAGTAGGGCTCTGTGGCTCCATCAAAGCTCATGGCGGGGGTGGCGGCGTGGCGGGGGGGGACTTCCCCAGTGGTGCAGTGGTTACGAATCCGCCTGCCAATGCAGGGAACACGGGGTCGAGCCCTGGTCCGGGAAGATCCCACATGCCGCGGAGCAATGAAACCTGTGCGCCACAACCACTGAGCCTGTGCTCTAGAGCCCGTGAACCACAACTACTGAGCCCGTGTGCTGCAACTACTGAAGCCTGTGCACCTAGAGCCTGTGCTCTGCAACAAAAGAAGCCACCGCAGTGAGTAGCCCCCACTCGCTGCAACTAGAGAAAGCTGCACACAGCAACAAAGAACCCAAGCAGCCAAAAATAAAGAAATAAAATAAATAATTTTATTAAAAAAAAAAAAAAAAAGCTCATGAGGGGTTGTTCTCCATGGGGTTTTCCGGACAGCTGTGTCCGAGAATCAGACCAAGGTATTGGAGAGACCCAGACCCAGAGTCATTAAGAGAATGAGAAAAAAAATAATCTTGATCAGTGGTGTCACTATGATAGAATGAATACCTTGTTTATCATTCCCAGAGTTTCCTCAGAGAGTAGCAGGAGGATAGAGCACAAGCTTTAGATAAATAGCATTAGGGAAAAAAAAATTACAAAAAAATATTTGGAATGGGAGTGAATTTGGTCAAACAGATTCAAATACCCTTACTGTTATTTTCCGAAACAACTAACAATTCGTCTTCTCTCAGGTAAATGTAGTTCCTTGAACTAAGAAATGTATAAGAATATTCAAAACATCCTTTTCAAGACTGTGCTCCTTGGGCTTCCCTGGTGGCGCAGTGGTTGAGAGTCTGCCTGCTGATGTAGGGGACACAGGTTCGTGCCCCAGTCCGGGAAGATCCCACATGCCGCGGACCAAAGAGTGTGCTCCTTGAAATCCCACTGTTTAATGGTCAGCTCACTGTGCTGTTTCATTTTTTTTTCCACAGATACCAAGGGCTTACGATAAAAACATCTGGTCTGGGTGAGCTTGTTTTTGGAAGCAGCACATTATGTAAATAAATATCTGCTTAAAAATGCTTCCCACAATTGCAACTGATATTGTCAGCTCCCCAGTTTTCCAACAGCAATATGAGATAAACCACAATTAAGTCTTCTAAACAAGAAGAGAATGACAGATAAAATAATCATTTTTGTTTAAGCTCTGTTCTGGGCTGGCATCAAGGACCTTTGTAATTCAGGACACTGCAGGCTACTGGACTTGCAGAAAGAAACACCTCTTTCCCCAGACCACACTCAAGTGCTTGGCATATACGTTTCACATATACAAGCAAATTCATATTTTATTTTCTGCTTAGCTGGGAAATAGGCAAACTAAACACTAGCTTATAGTATCAGCGATATTTACATGTCAGGTGTGACCACTTATATTGGTACACTGGCCTATGATATGCAAAGGTGATTTCCTTGTATTATCCCATGTCATTAGCACAACAATTCTGACAAAAAGCTGTTAGTATCTCCATTTTTTTCAAAAACTGGTCCTAAATAAATCCAACTGCTTGCCCACATGTGGGGAGCTCAATGCTGAGGAGAGAAATTATACAACTGCCATTTGGTGCAATTTCAAACCAATGTTCTCCTACTGCACCTGGGCCCTCAGACCCCACCCCACCTGGGCCCTCAGAACTCACCACACCTGGGCCCTCAGACCCCACCCCACCTGGGCCCTCAGACCCCACCACACCTGGACCTTCAGACCTCCAACCCGTGCCTACCTCACCTCCCACCTCGGCGAGGGATTCTGTGCTGTGCCCAAGGGCTCACCAGGTGCCCACCGCCCTCACGTACGGCTCCAGTACAATTATCAGGGCCACCCCATGAATTCCACCACCTGCATTTCTTGAAGTGAACCTAACACAGGCCAGTGAAGAAAAAAAGGTTCTGTAGGGTCTCATGGGGGCCCGAGGACAAACTTCAACTCCCCTCTTGTTTACATTGACATTACAAACTGAACAGAAAGGACTCTTTCTCATGTCCAGATGCTCTTTGAAGAGATTACTGGTGACTTCTAACCTGCTTACTTTCCATGTGGTCTTCCACGCCATTTGGGAAACAAGGATTTATTTTCTGGGCCTTTGAAGAGAAAAGAAAGCAATACAGTGGCTCTTCACACAGTTGGGACAGAACCTGCAGGGGTGCTTGTGGAGCAGGGACCCCAGGCCAGCCCCACGAGGGACCAGCAGTGGGTCCCATTCTCTGCAGCTCCACAGATCTTCACAGGTGAGGACCAGAAATGCGATTGGGCAGGGAAGGGCCGGCAGGACACAGGACAGCGCGGCAGAGCAGGTCCAATCAGAGGGTCCTCGTCTGGGAGCTGGCAGCCTTTGGTGATGTTCATGGTCAGGTTCCCGAGAAGCAGACCTGAGACAAGGAATAGAGTGTGTGTGATGAGGAGGAGGTGCAGGCGGGAAATGGCGTGAAGTCGAGGCTGGACCAGGAGGAAAAGTCAAGCGGGATACAGCCCCAGCCTGACCCTGGAGGGGCCGCGGGGTGTGAGTTATGCCTCAGTGCAGTTCCAGCCTGGAACAAGGATGCTGCGGTCACACTCCCACACCCGGGACTGGGTCACCAGCCACTCGGGTGGGGTGGCAGGACCTAAACTCTGGGCATTTCCTGTCTGTGCACGTGGAGGATGGGTCAAGGTCAGTGCCTCAAGGAAGAGCTACAGCTCCAGTGGGAAGGTGGACGCAAAGGCAGGGAGGGATCTGAGGGGATTTGGTAAAATACTGGCATCGTCCTCCACAGGTAATAACTATCTTACTGTTTAATGCTTACCACTGTGCTCCAGCCACTGTTGTTCAGCCCTGTATGTATGTGGATTCACTTAGAAGGATCTAACAATCCTCATTGTCCTGGTTTTGCCGATGGGCAATTTGTGCACATAGGTTGATTCAGTGGCCCGAGGCCCGATTTCTTGATGGTCATATTCCTACAGGTGGCAGAGCCCTGCCCCGGGGGCCATATTATAGGCCAGTGTCTGCACTGCCCTTGTGTAAGAGCCCATTTCCTCCTCTGTAAGATGAAAGGGTTATGAGAAGATCCTTCTTGATTATGACACGATGGTGAATTACCCTGACCAGGAGCAGGGAGAACCAGAAAGGGAACCAGCTGACCCAGACAGCCACAGTCCTGGTCAGTTCCAAGTACAGTGAGCCTCTGGCGCCCATGATCACTTTGATACTGGAGGGAATGACCACACACGTTTAACTCCAGTCTCATAGGACCTCAGTACAAGGGGACCTACCCCATCCTCTTTCATGGGTCGTAACCAACTAGCTCCTATGTTGAATTTAGTCATTTTTAAAAACTGGCAGTTTTGTTTTCTCACCTAATGAGAATTCCAGAGGCAGGTTGTTGCTGGCCTTGGTTCAGTGGCTCAGTGATATCAGGAACACAGTGTCTGCTATTTTCTTGGCTTTCCTTGTGGTTACAAGATGGCTGTTGCAGTTCCAGCCATCACATCTAAATTCTAGGCAGCAAGAAGAATGAGCAGAAAGGGAAAGGGAAAGTGGTAAGTGCCAGCTGAGCCTTCTGCCTTTTAAAGCTTTCCCAGAAAGCCCACCCAAAGGCATCTCATTTGTCAGAATAAAATCACACGGCTGAAACCAAGTTCCCCTAAAACCGAGTTCCTCTGCCGAGTTTAAGATTAACCTCTCTAGCAAAAATTTTGTTCCCTTTCTTGTCCCAAACTTGTTCCCCTCAAGATTGAGGAGTATCAAAGTGAAGGGGGAATTAAAATCACACAGAAGCCCCTGTGTACCTGTCCTTTGTAGTAAAAGGCTTTAGTCTCTCAGGTCTCCCCTGAGTCTCAAAAGGCTGGCTCAAGAGTTAATGATCAGGAAATGTGAAGGTGTAGAAACACAGACTAGCTTTTGGGCCAGGAGACAGGTAACAATTTAGACTATAGACCAGCCACATCACAGAGTCACTGAACTCCCAGTTCCCTGAAAGATAGAGATAAGGGCCTGACACATCTTCCTAAGTTGTTTTTACAGGGAGCAGACCCACCCGATGGAAACTGCTGCTGCAAGCACAGAGACCCCAGACCGGCTGAAATCAGAAGATTGGTGATGCTCAAAACTCAACCTTGATACCAACAAATCAGAGAACTGTGCACAAGCTGACCACACACCTGGCAGCCCCCTCCCTCACACTGCCTTTAAAAACCTCTCCCTGAAAGCCATCAGGGAGTTTGGGTCTTTTGAACGTGAGCTGCCCATTCTCCTTGCCTGATGCCCTACAGTAAAAGCTGCACTTTCCTTCACCACAAGCCAGTGTCAGTAGACTGGCTTTACTGTGTGGGCAAGTGGACCCAAGTCCAGGTTCAGTAACATGGCCACCCCATGTTCAAAGGAGGCTAGAAAATATACTTCCTTAATTGGGTTCATTGCTGCTCCAAAATGAGAATCCTATGGGTGTATCAGTTTCCTATTGCTACTGTAGAAAAAGTTAACACAAACTTGTTGGCTCAAAACAATATCCATTCATTCTCTTTCTGTTCTAGAGGTCAGAAATCTGCCATGTCTTAATGGGCTACAGACAAGGTGCGGGCAGGGCTGCAATCCTCCTGGAAGTCTAGGGGAGAAGGTTTCCTTGCCTTTCCCAGCTCACAGAGGCTGCTTGCATTCCTGGGTCTGTGGCTTCCTTCTATCTTGAAAGCCAGCAAAACCCAGTCAAGTCTCTTCTGAGTTTTTATCTGTCTGGTTCTCCTTCTTCTGCCTCCCTTTTCCACTGTTAAGGACCCTGAGATTACTTTGGTTCCATCTTGATCATTTAGTATCATCTCCCATCTCAAGATCAGGAAGGAATCAAAAACATTAATTTCCCTCTGCCATTTAAGGTAATGTACCCACAAGTTCAGGGAATTAAGATATGGACATCCTTTTTTGGGGGGAGTAATTTTTCTGCCTACCACAGTTGGAAGGGAAGAAAATATATATATATATATATATATCAGGTGAGGGGCCACCAGCAGCATCTACCATTTTGGTGACTATACGCAATGCTGAAGTAAAAAGTTCAAGTAAATAATTCCTTTTTACTCAGTATGACAATCTCTAGGTCTATCCATGTTGCTGCAACTGGCAATATTTTGTTCTTTTCATGGCTGAGTAATACTCCATTGTATATGTGTACCACCTCTTCCTATCCATTCATCTGTTGAGGGACATTTAGGTTGCTTCCATGTCTTGGCTATTGTGAATAGGGTTTCAAAGATAAGTCAGACAAATATATGATATCGCTTATATGTGGAATCTAAAAAAAGGGTACAAATGAACTTATCTACAAAACAGAAATAGAGTCACAGATGTAGAAAATAAACTTACAGTTACCGGGGAGAAAGGAGGGAGGGGAGGGATAAATTGGGAGATTCGGACTGATATATACACACTACTATATATAAAATAGATAACTAATAAGGACCTACTGTGCAGCACAGGGAACTCTATGCAATACTCTGTAATGACCTATATGGGAAAAGAACCTAAAAAAGAGTGGACATATGTATATGTATAACTGAACCACTTTGCTGTACACCTGAAACTAACACAACATTGTATATCAGCTGTACCCCAATAAAAATTTTAAAAAAACAAGCACACACGCTTTTTCCCACTTTCAACAAGATTATAATATCAAGGAATTTAAGAGACAACCCTGAAGTATCAGATTTTTAGCGTGGAATTGGGAAACTGCGGGTCAAGAAGGTTGAGCAGCCTGCGCTAAGCTGCTGAGCAGCAGAGCTGGGAGTTGAAATTGGGGGTCAGGGGTCAGGGGCATGTTGGAAGCAGAGCCTGGTTCTCTTTCACCAGGAAGCCACATCATGTTTGTACACAGGTGGAGAAATTTTCTGTAAGGGACCAGATATTTAGGCTTTACGGCTGTTTGGTCTCTATCACAGGACTCAAGTCTGCTGACAGCCACAGAGAATAGTAAACAAACAGCCTGGTGGCTGAGTTCCAGCAAAACAAAAGCAGCAGGTGGACCCAGTTTGACCCAAGGGCCTAGTTCACTGAGCCCTGGTCTAGGCAACGATATCATTGATAGTTTGTTTTATGAAACCTCCTTGAACCCTGAGTTAGTGCTGAGTCATGGCTCCTGTGGAAACATGGAGCCAGGCTCCTGCACGTCTCTGGCCACACATTTTTGTGAACCGATCAATACAGAACCTGGTTTTATGTGTGTTTCTGTTTGAAGACACTTGTTTAATGTATAGTTGAGTTATTAACATTGAACTCATGCCAGCATCTCTGTAGCTCATGATTGAGTAAAGCTCATCTAACACATGTATTTTCCCCAAAAGGCACATCACAGCCTTCTTGTCCTTAGGACCCTGGGCAGCATTTCAGCATGATGCTCGAGGGCAATTTTAAACAGTAAAGTCATCAACGAGAAGCACAAGAATGAGAAAACTGTGTCACTAAATAGACTGTGAAAAGGACGCTAGTTTACAGGGTGAGAGCCGAGACCAGGAGGCAGAGTTCCTTGGTTCCCCCTCAGCTGGGACCGTGTGTGTCAGGAACTCAAATTTCCCACTGCTCTGGGCACATCTGCCAATGACCATAAAAACACCAAGAGTATTGATTTGGGGTTACAGATAAATGTTAGCAAGTAGGTGAATGCACAAATATGGAATCCGCAAATACTAAGGACCAGCTGTGCATGATGTTGGTAACCAGGTTACCTTCACAATGAGAGATGTGACATGCCTGGTGACCGTAGGATGCTGACATCACCAATGAGAACGGACCCTGGCCAGGCCCCGCCCACAGCATCTGTCAGCATCACTGGTGGGAATCTACAGTTCTGCAGGTCAGAGTATTATGACACGGTGCTCAGAGGAATAGCATGTAAGTAGCCACATTATCCACAGAACTGGGATACTAAAAGCCCTGCCCAGGCTGGAGCAGTGACCCATGTCCCACACGATGCCTGTGAAGCCTGGTGCTAGCACAGGGCCCGAGGTGGGGGTCAGGGGAACTTCATACATGTCAACCAGACAAGTGACCAAGCTTGGGCCCCCAAGCCCTGGTGTCCTGGACAATGACCCACGGTTCTAGTGTGATGTGGCCTTGGGCAGGCTACTTAGCCTTCCTGTGCCTCGGTTTCCTGACCTAAGAGTAGCCACCTCACGGGAGCTTTGGGAGAACCAGAGTTGTCGTCTCTTCTCATCCTGTAAAATCCCAATAAGATGAGCTACGTCTGCGCTTATGGATCTCTCTATCTTATTCCATTTCACACGCAGAAACCAAACCTGGAACATCGTGTCCAGTGATGGATCCCACATAGTAGAAGACAAACTAAAGAGATGCCGTTTGCGACGATACAGATGGACCCGGAAGATATTAAGTGAAATAAGCCAGACACAGGAAAACAAACTATATGACATCATCGATATTGAGAACCTCATAAAGTCAAAGCCATAGAAGCAGAGAGGAGAAAGGTGGTTGCTGAGGGCTGGAGGGGAGGGGGGAATGGGGAGACATTGATCAAATGGTACAAAGTTCCAGTTATAAGATGAATAAGTCCTAGAGATCCACTGTACAGCATAACGGCTACAGTTAGTGGTACTGTATTGCATACATAGAAATCTGCCAGGAGGGTAGATCTTACGTTAAGTGTTCTTATCACACACACAAAAATATTAGGAAGTAGGAGGAGGAAGAGGAAGAGGAGGAGAAAGAGAAGGGGAAGAAAAGAGGAAACCTTGGGAGGTGATGGATGTCACCTATTACACTTAGGTGGTGATGATGGTTCCATGGGTGTTTATCTCCAAATTTATCAAGTCATGTCTGTTAACTATGTACAGCTGTTTCTATGTCAATCATACCTCAACAAAGTGCTTAAAGGTACTTTATCTCAACTGTCCAAAGCACAGATTAGAGTAGAGGCTCTATTCTATCTCGCGTGGTTTCAAGCTTCAGAATTCTAGCTGGTTCTGCTGGACAAGGAGATGTAATGGTTGTGTGAGGTATAAACTACAGCAAAGTCAGAAAACAGATTAGAAGAGCTGTTTCTTACAGTGGAATTTGACCCCAAAACAAAATGGCATACAACCGTGCCGCATGATTTGGGGTGAAATTCTCTCCCAAACAGGCAAAGTCCACGTGCCAGGCTCCAAGACAGTTGCTGAGAAGCTTGACGTTTGTCAAAATGAGACGTTCAGTGTTTTCTTGAGGACCTTTCAGAAAGTCCCCACCAAGTGCAAGGGGCCAACAGCTCAGTGACAGGCAGCAGGATGAGCCGGCCAGTTCTAAACCCCGCCGGCTGGGCCTTTGTGGCTTTCTGTGCATCAGGTGGTAACGCTGTGACCTTTCCCAAACGTGTGGAAATAGAACTTTGATTAACATATTTGTACTCCTCGTAGAGACCTTTGTATATATACAGGGCAATCTGCTTGTTGGGTGAATACTTTGTACTTATTTATTTTTAATAAATTTATTTATTTGTTTGTTTTTTATTTTTGGCTGCGTTGGGTCTTTGTTGCTGCGCTCAGGCTTTCTCTAGTTGCGGTGAGCGGGGACTACTCTTCGTTGCAGTGTGCAGGTTTCTCATTGTCGTGGCTCCTCTTGTTGCAGAACAAGGGTGCGCAGGCTTCAGTAGTTGCAGCATGCTGGCTCAGTAGTTGTGGCGCATGGGCTTAGTTGCTCCGCGCGGCATGTGGGATCTTCCCGGGCCAGGGCTCGAGCCCATGTTCCCTGCGTTGGTAGGTGGATTCTTAACCACTGCACCACCAGAGAAGCACCCTTTGTACTTATTTGAAGACTATTCTGGATCCATTTCTCCCATATGTTGCAAAATAGTGAAAAGTATCTCCCTGGGAACAGAGGCAGGTCAGGCCTGGGTCAAGAGTGGCTGGAGTCAGTCCTTCTGGACCTGGACAGACCGGAGAAGGGGAGGACACCAGTGGCTCTTATCAGAAGGGTGCCTGCAGGGCCCCGTGGTGGAAGGGCTGGGCTCCCCTTGCTCAGATCCTGTGGCGTCTACACTGGGCAAGGCTCATGCAGAGTGCACGTTCCTCATATTGCCATGAGGCTGAGCATGAAGGTCTGGTCCCACAGAGGGTACAGCCCAGCCTCCTGAAGTTGGTTCAGGTGAGGCGTTCACTGTGGACCAAGCTCCTGTGCACCCATCGCATCCGTAGGATGCCTTCCTCAGAGCCTCTCTCTGCCCAGGACCCTCAGCCCTGGCTTTGCCTGAGCCACGAGGCATCTCCTGAGCCTCTGGGGACCCCAGCTGCCTGCCCAGAGGAAGCCCTGCTCCAGCACCATCAGCGCTGGCCTGAGGCTGAGCGGCTCCCTGCCCTTGTCTCTGGTACTGGTACCACTTCTTGAACCTGTTAAAATGTCAAAGGCTTGGGACCTGGCTCCTGAGCAACTGTCCCAGTAAAGTGCAGTCCCGTTAACTTGGGGAAAAATTTGGTCAACATGACCCAGGACACAGGAGCACACACTCCCCCTTTTTCCTTCTGCCTGGGGGCTGCTTTGCCTGGAGCCATCCTGCACAGCAGAGCAGGTTCACCTGCTGAGCACCTACCTGGCTGTGGCTCTCCCTGGCACTGCTTCCCTGCTGCTGTGGACTGAATGTGACCCCAGCCCCCCAAATTCATATGTGAGATGGTATTTGGAGATGGAGTCTTTTGGAGGTAATTAGGTTTTCATGAGGTCATGTGGGTGGGGTCCTGTGATGGGATTAGTGTCCTTAAAAGAGGAGACACCAGAACTTACTTCCTCTCTCTCTCTCTCTCTCTCTCTCTCTGTGTGTCTCTGTCACATTAGGACACAGCGAGAAGACGACCATCTGCAAACCAGGAAGGACGTGGCCCTTGCCAAATCTGCAGACACCTTGATCTCCAGAACTGTGAGAAATAAAGGTCTGTTTTTTAAGCCGGCCAGTCTGCATTTGTTATGGAGCAAATGAAAATGGCAGCCCTGGTGTCTCATGCCCCAGTACAGCACCAGCATGTAATCCTTTCCCCAGGCTCTGCTAAGACTTTCACAATCACAATCTCTCAGACAACCTATAGGGGTCATCCTATTGTCACCTGTTTCCCAGATGTGGAGAGTGAAGGATTCGAAGAGGTATGGCCAAGGTCAAATTGTGGTGAGGTCAGGGGCTGCACAGAACTTTGTACCCAGAGGTCTGGCACAGGGATGGCATCTCCTTACCCACCACCTGCATGATCTGTAATCTGTCCAGGAGGACAGGCCAACATGTGGAAGGGGTTCACAGACAAGAGTTTCCCTTTCCCTCCATCTGTCTCTACAATTATTATGGAACATTGGCTGTCTTTATTTCAAGATAGTTTTGTGACATGTGGTAATCCCCAAATGTGTGTTTCTAGCTGTGGGGAGAATCATTCCTGCAACATCCCTATAATCACTCGGACCGCATTGGGAATTGAGGTTCAGAAACAACAAAATGAATGGACTGTAGAACATACACCATTAAATTATTCTGCACGATCCTTAAAATGAGTAAGCACCCATCCTGCTATTTATTCTTGGAAGCTGGTGGTTGTTTCTGAAACTACTTGCAGCATTTTGATTTGTATTATATTACCAAAAAGTTATTCAATTTTATTATATTGGGTTCTTTTTGACTTTACAAGCAACTTTCTGATCCCATAAAAACAGATAAATTAAAAGTTGGCTGTGGGGATTGAGTCGTACTTGAGTTTGGAGCCCCTCACCTTGGTTCTCCATAAGGTTCACTCACAGCAGGAGGGCTATGCACGGTGTCCTGTCCACCAACTGCTTCCCTTTCGACCTTAGAGGACATTATTATTGCTCATAGGAAGCCAGCCATGGTGGGCCACTTGCAGATAATTTGGAACCATTATTGGAGAAATTGATACTCTACGTGGTTCCTGGGCAGTTCTTAGGCACACGGCTGGTGCACACAATCCAACTGATGCTACAGGAGAGAAGCAGGTGATGGGCCTTCAGGCCAGAGCTGAGGGGCCAAGTGCAGGGCCGGGGGGTGGGGGGCAGTGGAGGGGGGTGGGCAGGAGGCAGCCTCTTCAGGGCAGGGCAAGAGGAAAGCTGCAAAGAGGGCGAGCTTTGGCTGTGTTGGGAAGATTGGTCCTTGTCCAAGATACTGACGGGAAGGAAATCCCTGGATGTGGAATATGGGGAACAAAGCCAGGCGGACGGAGCACACCCAGCAGCGTGTTCAGTGCAGATGAGTCGGGGTAGGAGCGGGAGGGGACGAGACTGGAGAAACAATGGGTAAGTGACGGTAGTCTTCCCCTGGACCCCCCAGACAGTCAACCACAGCGACAAGTAAAACTGAGCAGGTGATTGTAGAGGCAGTGAAGTAAACACACTAATGATGAACGAGAAAGGACCCAAGGCTCCCTGTGCCTCAACTCTAAGGTGGGGGTGTCAGGCCCCACCCGGGTCCCGTCTGTCTGTGCCTTTGATGAGGAAGGAAGAAAGGAGAAGAGGCGGAGCGGGTAGAGGGGCAGGAGCACGGGTACCTCTGTCTGGTGGTCGGCGGTCGGTGTGGGGAAGCATCAGGGTCTACGGTGGAATAACGGAAGGTCCTGGTGAGGGCAGCTCCTCCTGGCTTCCTCCGCAAGCCACCGCCTTACACTCCTGCTCTGGAGCCTGTGGCCTATCCCAGTTTGGATGCAACTGTCTTTTGAACTGTGTGCGCATTACAACCCCACACCCTCTCATACCCTGAGGATCTCAGGCTGCAGCTGGGATTCATCGTGGGATCTTAGGGTCTGTATTGCGCACCACGTACTAGATGGAGGATGCCATGGCTTTCAGAGGCAAACACGTGACCACAGAAAGGACCTTCTGGGGACACAGAAGCAAAGGGCTTAATATATCCTGAGGGGCAGGATGGGGCGGGGCTGCCCCCTGCCTGCACTGTGTGGTTGTGTGGGTGTGGTCCAGGTGGGATGGACAAAGCCCCCTGTCCCCTTACCCCCTTCATTCTGGGTTTCCCGTCACACTCAAGCAGCTACTCCTACGATAACTATGAGATATTGACCTTCACCCACCTGCTGAGTTCATGCTATAGTACTCAACAATGCAATGGCCCTCAGCAGAAAGAGGTACATTGTGATTAAAAAGCCCAAAAACACCAGGAGAAAAGATTGTGGTTTAACAATTTTGCATCTGACCACTATTTTTCATGGGGGAAATAATGAACAGGTACATCAGGATGAATTATGTGGTGAGCAGTACAACACCCCATTCCAGGGATTCTGGATTCATAAATATGAATGCCCCTGTCCACAAACATGCCAGCTGGAAGACACCCTCATCAATCACTTCACGAATGCTTCCTTCCAAATAAATGACCTTTCACATTGGGCCACCTGCTTCCTCTGACTCAGGATGCTGGGCTGGGGCGGAGGGAAATACAGCTGGTGTGTTAGTCTGGGTTCTCCGGAGACACAGAGAATAGGACATATATGTCAGGGAATGTGGCTCAGTGTTTCTGGAGGACCGTGATATGATGAATGGATGGACAGATAGACAGATAAGTGTGATTATAGTCTCTCTATACATATCTCTGGATATATAGATATATGTAGAGATATCTATATAAATTATCTATATATTTACATATATCTATATATAATCTATACTTCTAGCTATAGGTATGTAGAGACAGAGAGAGGAATTTATTTTAAGGAATTGTCTCACATGATTCTGGGGGCCAGAAAGTCTGAAGACCATGGATCAGGCTGGGAGTTCAGGTAAGATTTGCCATGGCAGTCTCAAGTCTGAATTCCCCAGGGCTGCAGGCTGGAATGTAAGGCAGGGTTTCTGTGTTGCCATCTTGAGGCAGAATAGCTGCTTCTTTGGGAAACTTCAGTCTAGCTTTTTCTTTGGGAAACTTCAGTCTTTGCTCTTGGGGCTTCAACTGATTGGATGAGGCCCACCCACACTATTAAGGGTAATCTCCTTTATTTAAAGTCAATTAACTGTAGATGTTAATCACATCTAGAAAGTACCTTCACAGCAAGAGGTATACCGGTGTTTGACCAAAGAAACAGCACAGCCTAGCCAAGCTGACACCTAAAGTAACAACCCCAGCTGGTGTCTATTCCCTTCTTTCTGGAACTCCATCAGGATGAATAGTCATCTTTTCCCAGAGAGCAACCATGCTGCTGGGTCAGCTACCTCGCTGTCCATGGACCAGAGAGATCCGTGGTGGTAGGAGATCACAGAGGGAGGAGCATGGTTTCTTTCTTTCCCTCTAGAAATTTCCTTGTGAAGGCAACTTCAGGTTTCAGGTCTGCTCTCTCAGACAGAGGGTGGCAAAATGATCCAAATTCACACAAGGAAGATAATTTTTGAATATAATTTACACACATTGACATGCTCAGATATCAAGTAGAGTATTCCATGAGGTTCTATGAATACTACGAAGGCACAGAGCACTTTCACCAGCACACATCTGCTGCCTCACCTTCCCAGTCCCTCCCTCCCACCCAGAAACCATGGGTCTCTTGCTTATTCTAGACATTTATACCTATTGAATTATACAGTATGTGCTTTTCTGTTTGGCTTATTCCAGTCATCCTATTATTCTGAGAATTACACCTGTTACATGCTTATCAGTCATCTATTCCTTTTTAAAAAATTTTCACTGAGTACTAATTAACTGTATGAACAAGCAGAGCTTATCCATTCTGTTGATCAACCGTCCAGGTTTGACGGTTATAGAAGTCTTATAAGAGGTTTTGCATGGACATACATACACATTTATTTTGCACACACACCAGGAGTGGAATTACTAGGTCATAGAAGTAGATTTAACACTTCGAGAAACTGAAACTTCGCCAAAATGGCTGTATGTTTCACAGTCCCGCCAACATGTGCAGGGTCTGGCTGCCCTAGAGCTGTTCCAGATTTGCTGTGGTCAACCTTGTGCATTTTACACATTCTAATGGAGCATGTGGTAACACCTCATTGGGTTTTTAATGTACATTTTCTTGGTGATTAATGAAGTTGAATAGTTTTTCATGTGCTTATTGACCACTTATATACCTTCTTTTGTGAAGTGCCTGTGTGCCTTCGCCTCTTAAAATTGGGCTGTCTCCTTGTTATTGAATTTCAGGAGTTCTTTATATATTCTGGATACAACTACTTTGTTTTATGAACATATTCTCACAGTCTGTGACTTGCTTTCTTATTTTATTGATAATGTTTTATGATGAAGAATTTTTGTGTATTTGATGAAGTCTAATTTATCATTTTTGATTTTATGATCACACCTTTTGTCTCACAAGAAATGTTTTCTTACCTCAAGGTCACAAATATATTCTTCTATGTTTTTTGTTTTGTTTTGTTTTAGGCTTTACATTTAGGTCTGTAATTTGTCTCAAATAGGTTTTTGTTTGGAGTGAATTAGTGACTGATGTTGTTTTTTTGGTTTTGTGTTTGTTCTGTTGGACCTCACACAAGTACATTTCAGACACTGATTTACAAGGTGTTAATATTAGCAACAATAAAATCTTTCCCCAATTTGGCTATTAACACAAGTTTTGACAAGTGGCTTTAATACACCTGGGAGCATTAGGTGACCTCACAAGAGCCAACTCCTCTTCTTGCATTTTTAAGCTTCTCTGCATGGGACCCCTCTGACTTACCAACCATATTTATTTATCACTGTCAGACTCCTGCTGTCAAAAGAGCACTTCTTTTCACTCCTCCTGTGTGTAGCATAGCATGTGTGACAGTCTCCAGATGGTATTACCTCCCTTGATTTTTTTCTCTCTCTACTTTTTTAAATTATGAAATTTACTATTCATATTGTACATATTCACTATGTACAATATTCACTATGTACAATATTCACTATTCAATTGTACATATGTACAATTCCAAGAATACACATTCACATTGATAAGGTCTTTTAAATTTATACAAATTTGTACATTTTTGGTGCTCTTCATTGCTTCCTACAGATTTGGGGTTGAATCTGATATAATTTTTATTTAGTCTGAAAAAAATATTTTGGTATTTCTTGTAGAGAAGTTCCGATGGGGAGAAATTCTCTTAACTTTCATCTCTAAAAATCTATTTATTTTGCCTCCAATTTTTTAAATTAATCTTTTCTTTTTGGGAAAATAGTAGATTCACATGCAATGGTAAGAAATAGAGAGAGATTTCATACATCATTTACTCAGTTTCCTCTAATGATAATATCTTACAAAACTACAGTAAAATATTATAACCAAGATATCAGCACTAATGCAATCAAATACAAACTATTCTGTCACTATTAGGATCTCTCATGTTGCTCTTTTTAGTAACTTCTCTCTCCTCTCTGCCTCCATCAGTGACCCTTGGTAACCACTATTCTGTCTCCCCAGTTTATAATTTTGCCATTTCAAGAATGAAATTATTGGATGGAACAGTTTGAGATTGCTTTATCTTTATTTTTAAGGCTATTTTGGTAAGATATGGAATTCTAGGTTAACATTTGTTTGTGTATGAGTGGGATATGTGTGTGTGTGTGTGTGTGTTAGTGTGTGTGTGTCCTTTGTATTTTTCCAGATCAGTGTTTCCTGAGCTTTTTGGATTTGTGTGTTGATGTCTTCCATCAATTTTAGACCATTCTCAGCAAATATCTAATTAAATATTGCTTCTGTTCTCTTTTTTCCTTCTTGGGCTCCAATTACAGACATGTTGGACCATTTGATATTGTCCCATAAATTAAGACACTCTTATCTATTCTGTTTTCTGTTTTTTGTTTGTTTGTTTGTTTGCTTTCTTATTTTTGGTTTACTTTTTAAACCTCAATTCACCTGTCCTCAAGTTCACTCATTATTTCCTCTGCTGAGTCATTCTGTTATTAAAACCAATCAAATATTTATTTCTGATACTCTCTCATTTCTAGAATTTCTACTTGATTTATTTTTGTAGTTTCTTTGTGTCTGCTGAAATTCACCATCTCCTTATCCATACTGCACACTTTTTCTAATAGATCATTTAGCATATTTCTAGTTATTTTAAAGATCCTGTCAAATAATTCCAACATCTCGGCCACCTACAGTTCTACTTCTATTATCTGTTTTCTTTCTTCATCATGAGATGTTAGAACAATAAAGTCTAAAGTAAATAATATTTCCCTTTAGAAAAGAGTTTTTTCTTGTGTCAGGTCACTGGTTTGGAGTGACGGAGTAAATTTGTTCTATAGTTAAACTGGGTCTGAGCTTTTGGGCAAGTTTAGTTTGTTTCATTTCACTACTAGCTACAGATATTTTGAGAGTCAGCTCAGAATTTTCCCTTCTGCAATGCTCTAGGTGTGAACGCTACCAAGACTCCCCAAATTTATTCATGTTTTCCACCAGCTTTCCACACCATGATGGATCTCTCTCTGATTTACGACCCTACTGACAGCTTTGTACATTGTTGGAGAGTTCCCTTTACTTTCTGGTCCAGCCACAGGCTTTTGGAACTTGTGAAGACTCTGTTCTGCCTGGAATGCCTTGGAGGGATTCCTTTCAGCTTTCCTGTCCCACTTGTAGCTATTATCAGTGGAAAACCTGAAGTGTTTTGGAGAGTGGAGGATTCTCTCAGGTCTCTTGCTTATGCCCAGACCTTGGCAGCTGAAAATCCAGGATGCCTTTGGCTGACTTATCTCAGTTCTCCTCTCCTTTTGTAGCTGCATCCTCAGCTCTCTGACTGGTTTAGAAAGACGGTGACTCTGTGGCTTATACATCTTGTCTGGGTTAATGAGAACAACAGTCTCTTGTCATTTTCTACCTTCTAACCAAAGAGACATCTTCCACATGTCTTACCTTCTGTTTTCTCTCATTTCATCTCTCTGAGTTGTTTTCTGGGTAATTTTATTCAGAGCAATCTTATACCAATATCTCATCATTTGTAACTAATCTGCTTTTATCCTGTCCTTTGGCTTTGTACTTGGAATGCATGTGTGTACGTATTTGTATCTTTTTGTTTTTAGAAGTTCTATTTTATTCTTCATCAAATCTGCTGCCTCATAAATTTTCATAATCTCTTTTTCTTTTGCTATACTTTTATATTGCCCTCTTATTTCTTTAAACATATTAAAGACAATAATTTTATGTATTCTAAACCTGATAAATAAAATATATACAAACTCCATAAATCTGACTTCAAACAGAGTTTGTGGTTTCTGGAAATTCTCACTCGTGGAGTGTTTTTTTTTTTTTTTTTTCTCATCTGTTTAATAATTTTGTCGGCATGAGTATGAATTCATGCTCCTTGGAACTTTATCTGTGGGGAGTCTTCAAAAATGGGGTTTAAAAAGAACTTTTCTCTAATAAGGATACACATTTGCCTTTTCCAGGTGCTTTAGTACTACTGAATTGGAAGCACTGTCAACTAATTTGGAGGGATTGAGGCCACATTCCTGCCCAAGTTCCCATGAGTACAGGCCTTTGGATAGAAATTCTCATGCAAGATTGTGTATGTGTGTGTGTGTGTGTGGGGGGGGTTCTTCCTGTTCCTCCCATAGCTAGGATGGTGGGGGGGGGGGTGGGTTTCAATTCCTACCTTCTCCTGTGGATTTTTCCTTGGCTTGACCCGAAGCTTCCTGCGTTTATGGGGTGGGATTGTCAGTGATGTGACCACATTCTTCTGGCCCCAGGTTGTCTCCTTTGACCTTCCTCATGGCCCATAAACCTCAATCTCATTTACCATCCGAGACTGGTTTCCTCCCACCAGGTGCCATCCAGGCTGGTGCCCCAGTGATCCCAACCCCCATGGATTTCTTCCCTGTCCTTTATGAACTTCAGGAGATTCCCTTATTTTCTGCTGGCTCATATGGGCATTATATTTTAAATATTTGATTCAACATTTTTAGTTGTACTATTTGTCTGCAACTCTGCAGGATTCCCTCTTTATCTGCTACTTCGGCCCTGCTCTCCTGACAATGAATGGATCTGTCTGCAGTTTCCAGGGGCCCTCAGGAGCCATATTTTGAAAGCACACTTCAGGATTTGGATAAGTGTGGGGAGATGTGTGTCCTTCTCGGATAAGGTAGTTACATGCTCATCTGGATATCCACCATGCAGACCTTCCAAAAGGGAAAGCCTGCTCCTTCCTCAAGCCACTGGCCCATTCTGACTTTAAAAATATCATGTGAAAGTGATTCTCATATTAGTCTTTATTTTGGTAACTGTAAATGTTGACATGAATGTAGATATTGCTAAGTTGAAAAGTAAATGTATCGTTACTACAACCTTACTTTTACTGTTTTAAATCTCATACAAGCCCTTATGATTTAAAGAACAGTGCTTAACACTTATTTCTAATTTTAAGTTAATTGTTTGGCAGAAATATATACTTTTAAATAATGACTAGACATTGTCTGGTGTTAATTGCTCTCACAGACTTCTGTGAGTAAAAGGTTGAATAAGTCTGTGCAAGCTTAATAATTTAGAAGGGAAGTGCATAATCAAAGCTGTAATTACACAGAAATGTTGTGAGATAGTCTGGGGTAAAATCTATCTGATAAAGTAGAAGTAACTGTGAAGTCTTAAAATGTGCTGTTTTCTCTTTCTGCAGAGAAGAAACCTCACATGTGGATACACACAATGGGGCAGTGAGCCAGTGGCATGGATGTTGAAAACCAGGTGGGTTCTAGGCTAAAGCCAGAGACCTGGTTTGCATCCTACCTCTGCTGCTGCCAGCTCTGTCCCGCCAGGGCCCTGGAAGCATGGATCGGGTGAGATGGGTCGTGGTGAAGTCACTGCAGAGACCTCTGTGGGGACGATGCCTGTGTCCTGGGCTGGGGAGCAGGGGAGGCTGATAGTGATCTTGCTGCCGGTCAGCTAACTGTCCTGCTCTACCAGCCAGGGTACACCAGCATCTTTCTTCTTCCAGGAGATGCCAAGATGAGACAGGAGATACATGGGCCCCAGGCTGAGCCGCTAGAGTTTTTCCCCTGGGGACAGATACTCCAAGATGAACATAACAGCAGGAGGATAATAGGAGGAGCTGAGCCCTGCCCAGATAAAAGATAAAGACCACATATTCCTCATTCTCGAAGTCAAGGGGACCTTTCTGACCACACATGTGCAGAAAGACTCCTTGAAGGTCAAAAGGGAAGGGGCACCACCCCATAGTAGGTGATGTCAGCCTTCCCATAGGTCTCTGTGCTGGAATCCATCTTGGCTAAGGGAGCACACGCACACAGGGGAGGACCCTGAGATAAACCACATACGGACTCAGAACCAGGCAAAGCAAGATGATTGGCCACAGTAAACCCAGAAGAAATGTCCCATAAATGTGATTCAAACTACCACGAGGGCACGACTCTCTGAGCCCACCCGTGTGAGTCTATTCACAGGTACTCTTTTCCTCCTAATAAACACTTCACTTGTTTCACTACTTTCCATCTCTTTGTGGAAATTCATTTCTACACAGCTGACGGGCCAGGGGCTTGTCACTGGCCACTGTCCCTAGTGGCCTAGTGGCTAGGATTCAGTGCTCTCACTGCTGCGGCCTAACTTCAATCTCTGGCTGGGGAACTGAAATCCTGCTTCAAGCTGCTGCAGGCCAAGGCCACCCAAGATCAAAGAGACAACGAAGTGGCCTTAAACCAAGTCTGACCTTTCTGTCACCTTTGTCACGTCTGCTCAGTCTAACATGGTGAAACACATGATCTGGGATGCAGGAAACATGCTTCATCCTCGGACACTGGAGACCTCACAGGATGCTAGAAGCAGCCTCAGGTTCCTACAGTTCTACTTAGTGCTCTTTGCAAGCCCACATCCACAGATGCTGAGGTCACCATGCCTGCCTGAGCCTATGGAGATGGCAGTGCCTGACTTTCAAGCAGGCCCCCAGGAAGTCAGAGATACAGTATTCCTCTGTTTTAAAAAACAGTAGTTTGTCTTGACAAACTACCAAGTAAAACTTTTAAAAAGTTAATCAAATAAAATTAGTGGCACATAATTGCTTCAATCGTTAACAAAGAATATTGTGATATCCGTGTGTGAACTTGAACATTTAAAGCAAATTCTCACTCCCCACCCCCCCAAAAAATCACCCAGATACAACAACAACAAGAAAACAATAAAGGCAAATGCAAGCTGTCAAAATAATATCATTCCAATGGCATCAACTAAAAAACCATCAGGATCCTACTGGAATTACTGACTGAAACAGATGTCTCCAAGGCTGAATGTCTCCTGAGCTCAGATTCTCATTATCTGCGTGGGCAGTTTTAGGGGCATTGTCTGTATTTTCTATAGAAAAAAGTTTTGAGCCCCGCAAAATTTCTTGGGTGACTCATAAAAATATCATTTACGGTATACCTGGCTTGTTTCTGCTACACTGAGACAAAAGACAAGTCCCAGGGGTGCAAAAGCCAACTGAAGTCACAAAAGAATACAGACATTCCAGACTCAGCCTCCATCTGAGAATCCACGCCAGTAATCCCGGGTGAGTTGCACTGTGGTCAGGTTAAAAGGGAAGGGTGCAATTTCTCATTGCTTTCTCAAAACTTCTGTGCTGGAGGCCCCTTCCCAGGTCCCTCAGAAGCATTGCCACCACCAGCGGATGCAGCCTTTGCCTCCGTGGAAGTTTCCTCCTTACAAGACACCAAGAGCACATTTGGGTTCCTGTGAAATCTACCTTGATGTCCTTCTGTTTCTTTTATCTCCTAAACCCGTGTTTCTGTGTCTGGGAGGAGGAGGTCCTTGGGATGGGTGGAGAGGGTCCTGTGCTCACGACCAAAAGCCCCCTGCCGGGAAGGTCAGGCAGCTGTCCGTCCCCAGCTTGGAGGGGAGCAAGGGAACTGATAAGATCAATGAGTTTTCCATTGAAAACACTTGCATGAGATTAAAGAGAAAAAAATAAAAATAAAAATCAACTTGAGGAGCCAGCACAAGGGTTTTCTTCTTTTAAGATTTCTTTCTCCCTCTCCTTTCTCTCCACTTGGTCAAATTGTGGAATTTGAGTGGAAAGGAATGCCAGGGAAGGACAAAATGCAAAGCTCAACCTGTGAATTAAAACAAATTGTTCATGGTAACGTTTCCTTTTTCTAAGGTGCATTAAAAATGGGATGCACAGCTAAAGAAAGCCAGAAAAAAAGAACGTGAACTTACACTTTCTGAAATTGTATTTACCTTACTTTAGTTTTTCCAATGCCAGTATTTCTATTTAGAAATTAAAGTTATGCATTGCAAAACTGCATCAAAATCCAGAAAACTCACTTCCCCATGACTAAACAAATAGGTTTATAAACAGAAAGACACATCAAAAATATTATTCCGGATGATTGCCAAGGTGATAGGAGATAAATTTCAGTCCCTTTAAAAATACAAATAGGAAAGGTCAAGAGTGAATGCTTTTAAAATTGTATTTTCTGCTCCACTGCTGATTTAACAGACAGATTTTCAATATGCAAATAAGGGCTGGTCCTCAGTTACAGACATTCCGAGAGGTTAGACCCTGAGTTGCCCTTTTCCTCCTTCCCTGAAGGCGGCTCTCCAGTTCAACTCAGGTTCCTTGAGTCTCAGGCAGGAAGAGCAGCTATAAACTGACCTGCAGGAGGCGCTACTCACATTTCATAAAGCAATTCTTCAGCACTTTAAGGCGGGATAGGGGTTGTGTTTGGTTTTCTTGGGCTCTTCCTTGGCCGATGACACGGCTTCAGAGCAGATATCATGAGTCTGGAGAATGGTTGTCACCACAACAGAACCCAAGTCTGCTTTTCTAGATGCTTCCACACTAACAAGTCTCCGGAGGAAGCAAGCACCCTACCCTGGCAGGTTCTCCTCAATATCCCCAGGGTGATGGGAAAGCAGAAACTTGAGACAAGTCCTGCCAGCCTTTGGATCATTGATGGGAGCGTCCCAAAATGATGGCAGCTCAGGATCAGAGGCCCCTTGACCTTCCTCTGCCTGCAGGGATGTGGGCTGGCAGGGGGCTCCACTTAAGCAAAAAATAACCCTGCAAGCTAAATGCCTCTTTGTGAAAACTCTATCCTCTTTCTCTGGGAACTTATTTTTTTCCCCAAAGGTGAAGCAATGGTTGGAAAACATATAGGGATACAGGCCAGGAGACCTTTCTCCTGCAGAAGGACACCGACACTAACCCCCAGTCTTCCTATGAAGCATGTTTCTGGAGTCACGCGTGGGTTGCCCAAGCACTTGCAAATGTGACTGTTGTCTTCTATGAAAAAGTCCTGATTACCCGCTGGTGGCTGACAGGCAGCCTATGTGGGGCTTTGCCCAGCGCACGTGGGGCACGTTCCCGGCTGCTGAGAGACTTGTTGGGCAAGGTGCCCTGGGCAGGGCAGAGGACCTGGCACTCGGGTTTAGGGCCTTATCTTGTCAGTTGCCTCCCACCCCCAGGGCCCTCCTGAGTCCATGTGACCAAGGTGCCTTCAATACAGCAGGAGCAGAGCAGTAAAGGACAGACAGCATCTCAGGGTCCCTGGTGACACGAGGGTACCTTACCATGAACGCATTGATTGCCCTAAACCCCAATCCCTGAAACATCACAAGGTGTTTTTTTCTTCAAGAACTGTCACAAAACTTTAAATGTGACCGTTACTTAAAAATCTGTATGGTTACCTCCTTTCAGGTTTTGCTGCATTTTTATTAAGGACAGTTTTAAGAATCTAACTGATGCTGCTGGCTTGGACTTTGTTCATGAAACAAACACCCACGGAGTTAGGAGCTGAGGTGTTCAGGCTGCCTGGGGTGACAGCTGGGTGGAGACCCGACAGCACTGCCTGACAACCCTTCCCCCGGAGCTGCAGGCTCAGGAAAGGCAATGGAGAGCAGAGCCGAGCGGAGGGCACGCGGGGTTCTCCTCCTGCTGGGTGACAAGAGGACAGCAGCCCCGAAGCTCTCCCTTCCCCATGCCTTCCACACTTGGGGACAACTTCCCGAGTGGAAATGCACTCAGAAGACAAGGCAAGCGCCTGAGTTTGTTGTTAACCTCGGGGGCCATCAGAAGGAGCAGAGCAGGGGCTTCCCTGGTGGCGCAGTGGTTGAGAATCCACCTGCCAGTGCAGGGGACACGGGTTTGAGCCCTGGCCCAGGGAGATGCCACATGCCGCGGAGCAACTAAGCCCATGAGCCACAGCTACTGAGCCTGAGCTCTAGAGCCTGCGAGCCACAACTACTGAGTCTGAGCTCTAGAGCCCGTGAGCCACAGCTACTGAGCCTGCGAGCCACAACTACTGAAGCCCGCGCACCTAGAGCCCATGCTCCGCAACAAGAGAAGTCACTGCAATGAGAAGCCCGCGCAACACAACGAAGAGTAGCCCCTGCTCCCCACAACTAGAGAAAGCCCGCACGCAGCAACGAAGACCCAACACAGTCAAAAATATATTAATTAAAAAAAAAAAAAAAGGGGGCAGAGCAGGTGTGGCCCATGACGTTCCTGCTCCTCCAGCCAGAGCTGGGCCCGGGGTCTCTGGAAGGAAGCCCAGAGCCTGGTCACAGAGCTGTCTGGGGAAGCAGGGCCTGCGGGATGGCGCAGAGGGGGACGGACATTCCAGTGTGTGGACTGTTTTAATGTTTAATTTACTACATGCATACAAAACTAGCATGAAAACATTAAATAAAATAAACATACTGGATTACAATTTAAGCTATTAAAGTGGATACTTAATAGTACAAATTTACATATAAAAACATGGCAATCAAGAGCGGGCCTTCTGTGAATGCAAAGGGCGGGGTGGGGTTGAGGTTCACTTCTTTTGCCCCCATTCTCCTCCTCTTTTGAGTTTTGTCAGTTGAACACTCACAGTTTAGGGTGAGATTATCTCAGAGCAGCAATCAATGGCTATTTGTTAGGAAAAAATAATATTCTTAAAGATGACATAAAAAATGAAAAAGAAAAAATGGTGGGGACTAGATTCAGTTCCAGATGGTGGAAGGAAGTTAACATGCTCACCTTCTCTTCTTCCTAAATCTCCACTGAAATCGACTAGGAGGGGGACAATGGGGGAGGCTGCCTGCAGAGCGGACATCTGACCTGAAGGCAGTGCAGCTGGGAGAGCAGAGGTGGCAGGCACCCAGGGCAGGGCAGGCTCCCTGGCTGCAGGGAGCACGCCCCTCCCTAGAGGCTGGTACACACCCGACAACCCAGGTTGGCACCCAGTGGGTCCAGGGTGAGGCCGTGCCCTTTGAGAACCACTGGTCTGGGGATCAGCCCGCCAGGCATCCCCTCTCCCTGTCACCCAGGGCACAGCCCCAGACAGGTGCAAGGCAGCATCACCTTTCCCAGCAGGACAGCAGAGGCCCCTGAGGCAGGAAGCCCTGATCCTAAAGCCCTTCACAAACGCCCAAAGTCCCTCGTAAAAGCAAGCAGCTGCTTCCATTTTTATAAAACTGAATCAACCATCTCTCACCACCACTCTTCACTCACAATTCTTTGTCTACATCGTTAGAACTGTTCAGCTGTGCTGAGCAAACTGATTGCAATACAGTGACGGCTCTTTAATTCATAAAAATCATCCGAGCATACGAAGACAGAAATGTCACACTATAAAAGTAGGTCTTCCTTAAAATTCTCTGTAGAAGCAAGAAAAGGAACCTCATGTTTGTTTCACAATCACAACAAGCACACTGAATTTCTCTGAGAAAGTGTCAGGCAAATTAAGGAAAAAAGAGAGGGAAGTGTTTAGGTTAATGGCTCTGTCTTACTTCCCAAAGTCCCCTAAATTCCTAGAACACTCTTCAGGGAGACCTCTGTGGCATCGTTGGCCCTGGTCAGGCAGGTTGATTAGACTCCCATTCATGATTCTCTGTACTATGGTTCTAGGAATGCTATTTGTAAAGAACTGAGCAGGTTCCAGGTGGGCAGGTGACTTAATCAGGCCCGTGTCACAGAACCTCTCACCCACTATCACTATCACCCACCTGCCACTTGTTTATTCATTTTTTTATTTTTGGTCAAGGCGTTTTGTTTTAGGATCGTCAGAAAATATCCAGGAAAGAATCTGACCAAACTGGAAAAGTATTTGCTTCTATTTTGGGGGGGTGGGGTATTATTGTGCTCTTGAATTCCATCAGCTTTACAAGTCACCCTTTCCACACATCTTCTCCCACTTACTTCTGGAGATAAGGGGCCTGGGCAGTAAAACTAACTCTGTTCAAAGCCCACGGCATGAATGGAGAGCTGTCCTCCTGAGTGCCGACTGCAGACAGGAGGGCCTTTGCGTCCTGGATCTTGTTGCTCACGGTGGGACCACAGCGCCCTCTCACGGCGCCACGCTGCTCATTCCACTCCAGGTACAAACCCCTTCAGGTCTCCATCAATACCGTAAATTTGTGAGTTACGCCGTCACATCCTCTCTTATAAAAACAAAGTAAGCAATGTGACCAAGTATTCTCAGGGGGGTGGGGTGGGGGATTACAGCCTGAAGTGTCACCTCCAGGCTGATTTGTGCTCGGAAGGAAAAGCTGGGGCCTCCCTAGGAGGTGCATGGGGACAAGATGACCGTTAAGGTCACTAGCCACGCTTCTCTACGCCCTCCGCACCGCCCGCTCCTCGGGCCCCCGAGTCACGTGAGCGGCTGCAGGAACAGAGGGCCAGGCCCGGGCCAGGCTGCCTGCCGCGTGCGGGACCCAGCCAGGTTGCCAGGACCCCTGTGCCTCCTGGGTGCACAGACTGACGCCAGCCTAAAGCCCCACCCAACTACAGGTTCAAATGTTTACCTACCTTTGTGCGTGTGTGTGTGTGTGTGTGTGTGTGTGTGTGTGTGTGTTTTGTTTTTTTGTGTGTGTGGTACGCAGGCCTCTCACTGTTGTGGCCTCTCCCGTTGCAGAGCACGGGCTCCGGACGCGCAGGCTCAGCGGCCATGGCTCACGGGCCCAGCTGCTCCGCGGCATGTGGGATCATCCCGGACCAGGGCACAAACCCGTGTCCCCTGCATCGGCAGGCAGACTCTCAACCACTGCGCCACCAGGGAAGCCCGTGTGTGTGTGTTTTTGATAAAACTCTACAACCATGTTCTGCCCGGGGACCAAAAACTAAATTTAACCACAGCTTAAAATTGTTTCACCCTCTGAGAGTGACGCAGCACAACAGGCAAGCTCAGGCCTGTGTATTAAATTCAGGACCGGATGCTGACATGTAAGCTCCATGCATCCTCGTGGGCAAGGAACGGCAGCCGGCAGCCAATGTCAGGTGCCACCTACCCTCCACCAATTAAGAACACCTCAAACTGTTGAGGTTAAAAAACGTTTTGAATCCTGTGACAAATCTATTCACTAGGCAAATATACCCCCCAAACTGCATCTGCAGACATGCTCTCTCTCCCCTACCCCCTTTCACTCCGCAACCCTCCCCGAGCCCATCGTTTGTGGGAAACGCTCACCAGTCTCACTGCCACCCACAGGAAGCAGAATCCAACCACTGGCCACCCCCTTGCTCACCGACCTCGCAGCCTCAAGCAGCTCAGGGGCCAGCTGCCTGCCTTCCTGCCTCCCTGACTCGGGCAAGGTAGCACGAGCCGAGGTGCTTGGCCACCACCTCCTGCCCTGCCTGGCGTTTCTCCCTCCCCCCTCCCCCACGCATCTTCAAATTACCCGACCTGCCAAGTGAGGGAGGCTATCTTCCTCCCCAGGTGACCATGCGCTTTAAATAACCTGCAAACTCAATCAGCTTCCTAGCTTGTGTCCCCACCTTGCCCAAACTCGACTTCCGCCTGTAAAGGATCCCTGCCACCTCCACTTGGATGTCTCACGTCCCAGACACACGCCTAGGACGTGTAACTCCTACCACCAATCCCGGAGCTCCTGTCCCCAAGCCCAGTTGCCGTCGGAACCCTGATTCCTATCTCCCCATCACCCCCAGTTCACGAACTCAGCATTGATCCCATCTCCATGACCCGTGTGGCATCCATCCACCCCGATGGTCTGCACGGCCACCAGCGTCAACCCCCAGCCTCCTGACACGTCTGCTTCCCGCCCCACCCTTCTCCTGCCCTGCGTCACAGCACAGCACCGTGAACCATGACACCTGCTCCAATCTCCCCAGGAACGTGACCGAGCCCAGGGCCGCCCAGGTCCCAGTGACTGGCAGTTACCTGTGTCACTGAACAAAGGACGCTCGCCCACTTACACAGTATGTTCTGGCCATACCGGCCTCCTGCCCACACACGGCAGGCTCTTCCCCTCTCAGAGCCGGCGCACCTGTCTGGGAGGGACGCATTCCACGGTCCCCTCCTTTCAAGTGGGCTCCCTTCTCTCGGGTCCGAGCTCACGTGTCGTTACTTCCTTGGAGGGACCCTCCTTGACTAACAGAGGAGTCTCCCTGCTATTCTTCTGCAGATCGCTACATCTCCCTCACCACACTTAAACCCCAAATTTGGACTGCTGATTTATTGGGGTGACTGTGTAGGGTTCTACCAACAGTTCACAGGCCTTTGAGAACCTGGCCGTGACTTTCTTCACCAGCTCCTCCCAGCAAGGCCCTGGCACAGAGCACAGGCCCAAGAGACAGAGGTAGAAAGAGGGAACACACCAACAAAAAGCATCCAGAGGGCAAGGCAGAGTTGTTTACAAATCTCAGTTTGTTATAATTACTTAAAAAACAGGAGGAAGAAGTAACAAAATACTTGTCAAATGTGATTTTTAAAGGGTAGCAACTGTAGCTAAACAAAGACATCCAACCAGCACTTATCTGGTATCTGCTCTCACTAAGAGCACCTGGGAGAGCACCCAAACCCGATTACATCCGGGCAATCCACCACGCCTCCGTCCAGGAGGGAGGTCCCTCTGGCAGGCCACTCTCCTCTGTCTTTGGTTGGCACTGACTATTTGGTTCATCGTTGGTTGGAGCAGAAGTAAGGCCAAGTGTCACTTTTTACTGATCAGGACAATCGTGTGCATGGCTTACTTTTATTTTTTATTATAAAAAACACATACAAGAGTTTTAAGAAATGATGAATATAAGACAAATCAGGACCACGGTGAGTTATTAAACCCATTTTCTATGTACAAATACTAAAATTCCGAAAGTGGAATATCATCAAATGTGAGACACATTATAGGCTGTCCATATATACACGGCACATGCAGAGACCTGCCCGCACTTGGCTGCGTCTGTATGTACACAACGAGGTACAAACACCCGCGGTGACCTCTATCCTCAGCTCTCCTTTTCCTGATACATAGTTAAATATTTGCAAGGAACTTTAGAGATCTGAAGAAATGCATTAAAGGAAGTTATAAAGGCTCTCCCTGTTTATTTACTCTGGTCAGCTACACTCTATAACTTGAGGGGAGCTCTGTAGCCCAACTCCAGCTAAGACAGTGGAAGAGTCTTCGAGGAGCACTGTTTTAGCCTCCTCATCTTTTCCTAGTCAGTCATTTGGGCGCAAAGTCCAAAATTGGCTCAGGAACCAAATCAATGTTTTTACATTAAATTCATTACAAAATGCCACTCAATTTTTAAAAGCGACTAAAAGGACACTTTCTGCAGCAAAAAAGGGCTAAGTTCAAGTTTTTGTTGTTTGACCAAGACACAACAAATTACAATCCATGTCATGTGATCACAGCAGCCATAAGTGAAATGTGTGCGGTTTAGGGAAAGCAGCCACTGCTTCCTTCTCCGCCCCCAGCACTTGTATCTCCCTGACGTCTCTCTCTGGAACCTCGGTTTGCACCCTGGAAGCTGACTGATCTATCTCCACTCGAGCAACGGGAAGGCACTTCTCCGGGCACAGCACGGGGCAGTCAGCCACAATCCTCCGTACACAGAGCGCTGACCTCCTCTAGGGAGCTAAGCACTGCGGAGGGGACGCGGTGAGAGGTCTCTGTGCGCCAGGCTTCCAGGATCTTGGAGATCTCCGCTGGGTTGCTGGGACTTAAGTCACACAGAGCGTACACGGCTGCCAGCTGGATACCCCATGGTATGTCTGAAAAGAATTTCCACATCAGTCATCACACAAGAAAATCTTCGTTATGCAAAATGTTAATGATCTAATAAAATACTATTCAACAAATACTTTCTTCCAGCAATGAAAAGTAAATATTAAAAAAAAAAAAAACACAATGAAAAAATTCATTTAAATCCCTTCTGCAAATGGAAAACAAAAACAAAGCAAAACACTGCACAGCTCTCTACAGGTTCCTGGCGCTGCCTGTACCCAGAGGACGACGAGCCGGAGTAGGGGCACAGGACCTGAGGCGCCTGCCCTCTCATGATCAGTGCTAAGCTTTCCAAAGTGGTCCTGGAAGGATCACACCCTCATGTTTAAGTTTTAGTAAAATGTGGACCCCAAAGCATTTGTCAAATAAATGACTCCATTATACCCCCGGAAGTGTTTATAAGTGGACTTTGGAAATGAAAAACATGATGAAATGAGAGCAAGTGAAAAACTAATTTTTAGTATGTAGTATAGCATATACAATACTCTTACACACTAGATTATAGTATATGACTATTGATCATGGCATTTAATTGTAGACTATAGCTAGGTTAGAGATTATGGTGTATTAGAGTTCTCATTCAGTATAAGTTTATTTAGGAGTTATTTAATTCAAATTTAATTTAGTTCAATTTTAGTTAAATTCACTTCAATCATTTAGTTAAAAAATTTAGGAGTTATTTCATTAAAGCTTATTAACTATACACTGTTAGTGATGCAATGCCCAATAGGGAAAACTACTACTATTTAAAAATAAATATCACAAAACCCACACATTCAAATGTTAATGCTGTAGATGTAGATAGTACTACAGCAGCTTTAAAATTACATTCCCTGGGCTTCCCCGGTGGTGCAGTGGTTAACAATACACCTGCTGATGCAGGGGACAAGGGTTCAATCCCTGATCTGGGAAGATCCCACATGCTGCAGAGCTACTAAGCCCGTGAGCCACAACTACTGAGCCTGTGCTCTAGAGCTCACGAGTCACAACTACTGAGCCCCCGAGACACAGCTACTGAAGCCCGCGCACCTAGAGCCCGTGCGCCGCAACAAGAGAAGCCACCACAATGAGAAGCCCACGCACCACAAAGAAGAGTAGCCCACGCACCACAAGGAAGAGTAGCCCCCGCTCGCCACAACTAGAGAAAGCCCGCGCACAGCAATGAAGCCCCAACGCAGCCAAAAAAAAAAAAAAAAATTTTAAATTTAAAAAATATGTTCCCCTTATCTACATGGTAATTAGAGAAGCATAGACAAGGGCACATAGTAAAGACTTAAAGTCAAACAGTTAGAGTTTTACACAGGGATTTAAAAATAATTATAAGACCATGTGCACTGTGTAGGCTCTGGACTCGGGCAGCCTGGCTGTGACCTGGTGGAGCTAACCAGTGCCAGGCCTCCAGCAAAGTATGCTTCTTGCAGGGCGTTAACTTCCTGTGCATAGAACAAAGTCAACGTTCAAGCCCTGGAGGGCCAGCCCCAGAAGGTCACCTTGGGGACCCCGTGCTGCTCTGTGGGACAGGGCCTAACCCAGAGCAAGCCCAGTGCAAGGCCCTCTCGCTCCTCCCAGCAGGAGGGCCACACTGTTGCCAGGAAATGTCCACCCGGCATCTGTGGCGAGACAACCCGTCGGCCACTCCCTGGCTACTCCCTGATGACAACACACAGTCTAGACGGTAAGAGTACATTTTCAGGGCCGTTACCTCAGCAGCTATTCTAAAATCAAAGAAGACAAAAGTTCTCATTAGCTCAACCTGCCATGCCTCACCCTGAAAGCAGAAGACAACCTACACGTTAAGATCCTCTCGGATGTAAATTTCAGATGTCACCGTGTGTTTCCGATGGAAATTGTGTAACTGCATTACTCCTTTTTTTTGTTTTAATTTTTTTTTAATTGGAGTAAAATCGCTTTACAATGTTGTGTTAGTTTCTGCTGTACAATGAAGTGAGTCAGCTATATGTATACATGTATCCCCTCCCTCCTGGACCTCCCTCCCACCCCCTCATTACACCCATCTAGGTCATCACAGAGCACCAAGCTGAGCTTCCTGTGCTTTACAGCATGTTCCCACTAGCTATTTTATACATGGTAGTGTATATATGTCTTTCCTAATCTCCCAATTTGTCCCACCCTCTCCTTCCCCCCATGTCCACATGTCTGTTCTCTACGTCTGCGTCTCTATTCCTGCCCTGCAAATAGGTTCATCTGTACCATTCTTCTGGATTCCGCATATATGCATTAATATATGACATTTGTTTTTCTCCTTCTGACTTACTTCACTCTGTATGACAGACTCTAGGTCCATCTACATCTCTACAAACGACCCATTTTCATTCGTTTTTATGGCTAATATTCCATTGTATACATATACATGTACCACATCTTCTTTATCCATTCGTCTGTCGTTGGACATTTACGATGTTCCATGTCCTGGCTATTGTAAATAGTGCTGCAGTGAACACTGGAGTGCATGTGTCTTTTTTTTTTTTTTTTTTTGCATGTGTCTTTTTGAATTATGGTTTTCTCAGGGTATATGCCCAATAGTGGGATTGCTGGGTTGTATGGTAGTTCTATTTTGAGTTTTTTAAGGAACCTCCATACTGTTCTCCATAGTGGCTGTATCAATTTACATTCCCACCAAAGAGTGCAAAAGGGCTCCCTTTTCTCCACATCCTCTCCAGCATTTACTGTTTGTAGATGTTTTGATGATGGCCACTCTGATCAGTGTGAGGTGATAACCTCATTGTAGTTTTGATTTGCATTTCTCAAATAATTAGTGATGTTGAGCATCCTTTCATGTGCCCCTTGGTCATCTGTATGTCCTCCTTGGAGAGATGTCTATTTAGGTCTTCTGCCCATTTTTTGATTGGGTTGTTTGTGTTTTTGATATTGAGCTGCATGAGCTGTTTGTATATTTTGGAGATTAATCTTTTGTCTGTTGCTTCATTTGCAAATATTTTCTCCCATTCTGAGGGCTGTCTTTTTGTCTTGTTTATGGTTTCCTTTGCTGTGAAAAAGTTTTTAAGTTTCATTAGGTCCCATTTATTTGGTTTTGTTTTTATTTTCATTACTCCAGGAGGTGGGTCAAAAAAGATCTTGCTGTGGTTTATGTTTATGTCAAAGAGTGTTTTTCCTATATTTTCCTCTAACAGTTTTATAGTGTCTGGTCTTACATTTAGAACAAAAAATTTACAATTTGCATGGGAACACAAAAGACCGTGAAAGCTAAAGCAATCTTGAGAAAAAAATGGAGCTGGAGGAATCAGGCTCCCCGACTTCAGACTCTGCAACCAAAGCTACAGTAATCAAGACAATATGGTACTGGCACAAAAACAGAAATACAGATCAATGGAACAGGACAGAAAGCCCAGAGATAAATCCACACACATATGGTCACCTAATTTCTGAAAAAGGATGCATTACTCCTTGATTGCATAACATTCAAATAAAAATGAGACTCATCACTTCAAAGGGTTACTTTTGAGTTTTAATCTCTTCCCACAAAGGAATAAGAATATAAAATTACATGCTCTGAGGTATACAAACGAAAAGGAAACCACTGCTATGAAGACTGGCTCACAAAAAGCCTCCAGTTTCCAAGTTCTCTGGGGATGCTAAGTACTCAGTGATACCCAGGCCACACTGGGGTCGCTGCTTCACATGTGTGACCGCACTTGGTCTTCACGACACAACTCCAGCCAGGCCTCTGCAGGCAGCTGAGGCTGAGTCACTGGTCGGAGGTCACAGGACAGCATGAAGATAGTACCGACAGTTTCTGAGACAGAACGTCAGCACCAGGACAATAAGAGAGTTTCCTCTTCCTTAGGGATGCGCTGCCCAACAGGGCGAGCCGCTACCACTGAAACAACAGGAAACCCACAAACATTCAAATGCCAGTGCTGAGAACGCAGGCAGAGTGTGGCTTCGTGATCAAACTCCTCACCCCCAAGCACTGAGAGATGCACAGAGCAATGCATGTAGTAAGAACTCAAAACAGATTTAATAAGAGGAATGCAAATGATTTAAAAATAATTATAATAAACAGAAGTTTTACCTTCATCCTGGGCATGCTGTATAAACATACCAATAACTGCACTAATGTTTTTCACAGCTGATGGAAACCCTTCCTTCAAACCCAACTGGCCTAAACGACCTAGGGGGGGAAAAAAAAACAAAACAAAATGTAAACAATCTGTGGTTAAATGTTAACTTTTCATAAGAATTTAAAACTTACGTTTTCTTTCGTTTAGCATGTACATTAAGCTTCAGGATCCTGAACTGAAGCTAGGTGGGTACCTATTCTTAAATGAAAACAAATTAAACAGTAAAGCATCAGGACTCAATACAGCACCATCCGTCCCGGGGTGGGGGGCTGTTCTGACTGAATGATTCGTCATCTCTTCTGTCACTCACACATACAGGTGATACACAGATACACAATGTGTTGCTTCCCCAGTTATCATATAATAAATGGAATTTAGCAGAATGAATGGTTTTAGCAGGCTCAGTGTGAAATGACTAACTTCTGTGGGTTAACGGACTAAATATAAGACACAGTTTGCTGTTACAATGTAGTTGGCTAACACAACCTCCGTCCTCACGTAGAGCAGCCGCTCCCAAGTGTGCTCTACTAAACCCCCGGGGTCCTCAAGGTCAAAACTTTGCTTTCCCAATGACACTAAGAAGTGATGCGCTTTCCTTCCAGTGCTGAGATGTGGCCTGACAGTGCAAAGGCAGTGGCCATCAAACTAGTGGACCCTCAGCACCAGTCAGGGCAGTGACATGGGGGTCACTCTCCATGGCCAGGAGCTCACAGTCGGAAAAGCTAACTCATTCAGAATGTCCTTCATGAAACGGTAACAATGATTCTTATGAAATCCAGACCCCTAAGCACACGGCTCTGCGATCTTCCACGGATGGGACAGGAAGGGCACGTGAAGCACACCCCTGGCACCTCGGCACCCCGACTCTCTCCAGGAAAAGCACCTGTGCAGCTGCTTCAGCTGGGAGGGGAACTGGGTGCTTTCTCCACCCACTTTTCACTCAAAGAACCACTGACAAACTATGGCTATTTAGACCGAGACAGACATTTTCTCAAAAATGAGAAAAGTGAACCTGTCACTGCAAGGAAATCATTGTTGTCAATGATAAGATTTGAGCTCTTAAGCAAAATTAGAATTTTGGAAAAACTTCCATCACCTACCCTAAGCCTGACAGCTTCAAATCCTTCAGATCTCTCTGATGAGATCAGTGATGATATTAATGTCTGCTTTCTTGATATTGTTGACATTTGGAAGATCTGTACAGATCAGTATTTTCCAAGTGAGCAGTACATGCTACAAAATCATGAATGGGCAAAAGATCCCTTCAACAAGTCAGGTGGACCAAGGGACTCTGGTGCAACAGAGAAGCGAAGTTCACTGATGAGGTTTCAGATTTCACACTGCAACTAACCTTTAAGAAATCATCACTTGTTGAGTTGCACTGCAGTGTCAAAGAAGAATATCCACAATTACTTGAACGGGCTATTAAAACACTCCTTTAATCAACTACACATCTGTATGAGACTGGACTTTCTCCAAATACTTCAACCAAAACAACATACAGCCAGAGACTGAATGCAGAGCAGCTATGGGAAACCAGCCCTTCTATGAATCTAGACAGTCAAGAGGTTTGCAGTAAGATAATGTTCCATTCTGCTCACTCTTATTTTTCTTTGTTTTGGAAAGAGTTATTTTTCATTAAAAATATCACTTATATTAACATTAGTTTATTACTATTAATCTTAAGTGAATAGTAACATTTTTTTAAACTCCTAGTTTTAATTTCTAGTACAATAATTGACACATAAAACCTGGAGTGACAAAACCTCTTTGGGGGTCTCACTAGGGGACTAAACAGGACAACACTCCTCGCCTAGTCCCCACCCATCTGGACCCTCCTTTATTCCAATGGTCCTATGGAAACCAGCTTGCTTCAAAGCGGAAGCCTCTGCACCTCCCTCATGGCCAGGCCTCATGTCCTTTTGCCCCGGCTGTTACAGAGGAGGAGGATTCTGAGACATACCTTGGATGCCGTCTTACCCAAGTCCTCTTCCTGTGCTCTTATGACAACATTATCCTGCATGCTCACTGTTCTGTGTCCATGTTCTCTCAATAGTACAAACAGCCCACAGGCTTAGATGTGACCCAGTCCATCAGCCTCATCTCTGTGTTGAATATGGAGAAACTGAGGCACGGGACACTAAAGGGAATTTATTACTTTGTATCCCCTATAGGAACTAGCTTAGCGCTAGTTACACGCACCCTAAATGCTGTGATAGACAGCAGACATTCAGTAAATTCCTACTGATCAATGACTCCCCGGTTAATTCCTAATCCAGGAGGAAACTGTAAACATATGGATAATCCCTTAGGAAGTCTTTCACAGGTTGAAAAGTAATGTACTTCAGAGATCAGAAATTTCAAGGTACTGAGCACTCTTAGATATCTCCTTGCAATTAGATCAAAGTTCTAATAACTGCATGTCACCAGACCTGTCCTCTGAGACAATCTATCGAGAGCATTCAATGCATGACTATTAGCAGAGAAAGGGACAGTGTGCGTGCCTAGCACAGCTATGGGATCATTTGGCCATGGGATATGCATGTGTTTCCAGATAATACACGACTGCATTATAATGACTCCCTTTCTTTTAATTAAAAATGCTTAATGAAGTGTGTTTTATAAAGCTTTATTTAAGTTAATGGAGCAAATCAGAGATAAAGTAAGAGGAAATCATGAGTCTGAGGTATATGGTTTGGGGGAAAAGGTTTACATATATGATGACTTGACAAAGATGATGGACAAATTTGCTAAATAGACGGGAAGAAAAGTCCCTCTACAGAAGGAAGGTGAGCGAGTCCAGGGCAGTTCAGCCAACATATTAAAATTCAAGTAAGAAATGTGGAGTCAATCTCAGTGTCAAAGACAACACACTCCCCACTCACGGAAGCCTGAAGAGGAGAGCTTGCCGGCCTTAGGGTAGGTGAGACCCAGTCTACAGGGCAGGGATCAGAGAAAGATAGTTACCCAGGGTTTTCAGTCAAGATTTCAGATGCAGGTATATTAAGGAAAGGATGAGTTAAGACAATTGCAAAGAAAACCTGAAAGACAAGGTGAGACACTGGACAGAAATCAACCAAGTACTGGCTATTGCAGCCTGACGTGCAAAAACCTGACATGAGAAACAGTGTCATCCTAGCTTCTAGGCTCTCCTAACACCAGATGGGCCACTTCAGAATTTAAAGCTCTTTGGGGGCAAAATGGGGTATTCTATACCTTTATACTCCGCTGCGTCTAGTGGCATGCAGACTTCCGTCCCCACTCTGCTCCTTTCCCACCCAGGGACCTCAGACAGGGGCTCACCGCCCCCCTACCTCCTGCCCCCCCGAAGAGGTCCCGACCCCACCAGGACACGAGCCGCCTGGAGTAGGCTCTCCCCGTCCTCCACGTCCCCAGGGGTCCAGAGCGATCCAAATGTTCCACAAAACGCTCTTTAATCCATTATTGTTAAGGTAGGTTAGAGAAACCCCATTTAATAATCACATGTAACCATTTCATTTGCTAACGGCGGTGTTCATACCCCAATCCAACATTAGATAACACTGAACCATTTTGCCAGACAGCCTGTTTTTATTTCCCATGGGGTAAAAATCCAATTAGGATTTACAAATCTGGAGTTAAGAATACAGACAATTCCTTTATTTTATGAATGCCTACTGTGTGACTTCATTTATTATTAAGAAATCACAGTCAACCAAGTTAATTATTTGCTAAAATCTTTAGCAAATGTCAGCTTCAGAAACTGCAAGAAGCTTCTCCAGCAGTTTCTTCTTAGAAACGGTTCAAACTCCAACTCAGATGGGTGTGCGGGAAGGAAAGCACACACCCACCCCTAAAGCTGCCTCTCAGGATTCCGCCCTGCTTCCACCCTCCCCCTCGGCCCACCCCTGCTCGCCGGGACCCCAGCCCCTGCTTTGCTCGGGGGGGCGGGGGTGGTGGGGGGGGAGCCTTCAGCACCAACAGACTCCCAGCAAAGCTCAGCCCCGGTTCTCCAGGAACAGCCCAGTGGCCCCTCTCGCCCTCCCCACACCAGGCTTTTCACTCACACGAGCTCGTCCTGCCCTGGTCCACCCGCGGACCTCAGCAGGGTTTGCCAGTCCTGAGTCTGCTCTCATTTTTGACATTACACTTCCTTTCTAATTAGCCATCCTCTCAACTAAATTTATTTACTTATATATTATAATTTTATTATGCAGTATTGTTAACTATATGTTAATTATACATTATTGCTATGACACACATCATTGTATTATACCACTCCTAATTATGTAAATATACATATATTACTCTAAATAATATATATTATCAAATGTTATAAATTATTTTCCCAAAAGCTATATTTTAAAGACTTAAAGAATAAATTAGTCTGAGTTTGACTAAAACTACCAGTCAGGTTTTCTCCCTACAATTATACATCCTTGTTTTTAGACAAACTATGACCATATTCTTCTTAATTCACAAGTGAGTTACTTTTTAAGGTACATATTCAAAAGTACTTCTATAAACTTGTACGGGTTTGTCTGGAGCCTGAGCATTTGTAATTTTAAAAAAGCTTTTCAGGCAGTCTGGACAATCAACCAAAGCTGATAAGAGCTAACTGAGGAGGAGAATGACATGTGAGGCCGACCCTCCATCACAGATGCTTCTCAGAGCAGGATGGGGTCAACCACCAGAAACACATCCTCCCACTCTCACTTTCCATCCTGTTACAATCAATAAATACACAAAGAAACAACCACTGCAATGATAACAGCAAAAATCACATCATATTTTGTAAGTGTGACTTCAAAAGTATATTCTTCAGCAAATTTCACAGATTCTTCATCTCGGTCAACATGGAAGCATTTACAGACCTAACACCTTTCCTAATTTCTTAAATTCTCAAAAAGCATTCTCAATTCGGAATGAATTAGTTCAAAGTATGAACACATTCTTTCTTGAATTCATAAGATAAGCTGCTACCCAAACCAGAATTTCCAGACACACACATGCCACCAGCTGACGGCTGAAAATGAGGTCACTGGCCCTTCTGTGTCCTTGCTGCTCCCACTTGGGACAGCAATGGTCCTCAGAGCACTGGACCTGAGGCATTCAGGGAAGTCCCCCACTGAGCAGTTTAGTCATCTCCACTTCCACATTTTCATGCTTTCATGTTCTGTATCTTAACTCCAAGTGTATGTTAGGTTATTTCCAGTGAAAACTGTTAGATGTCCACCTTGAAACCAGGTTTTTGTCAAGACCCAGTTTATATATTTATTTACTACAATGTTCCTATGTTTGCATGTAAAATGTGCACAGTGCAGGAATGCAGATACAGCTAACAAAGTCAGTCAGGGATATTATATTTCTTACTGTGGTCTATTTATAAGACTGACTTACGTGATTTAAAAATTCTCAAACCTATTTCAAATGGTTTTATCTTGGAGTTTTAATTAATTAAACACCAAAGATACTTAAAAGTCATGATAACTATCTCCAAGGATCTAAAGGGCCCTGACACAGAAATAGGCTGAAACTTGTTTTGTCAGCCCCCAAGCAATCAATACATGGCAGATAGAGGAGTCACTTCAAAGTAAAGAGAGCCTTCTGATAATGAACAGACCTCATCACTGATAATGATGCCTGGACTAGAGAGCAGTTTGTCAGAGATGGGGCAAAAGAAGAAAAACTAAGTAAAAATAAAAAATAAAGATTTATGGGTGAAAGGGAGGGAGGGACAGAACTAAATGGCCACTGAGGTCCTCTTTAGATGTGAGATTAAAAAGAATCTATATTTCACTTAAAAGATTTTTAAACAATGATTTTAATTTCTGTTTATTCATCTTACAATTTACAGAAACAAAATAAAACTAGTTTCCAATTATAGAAGTACATAGTTATCCTTATTGAGTATGAAAAAAAAAAACTGGGGTGCAAGCAGGGATTAGGTATCTACTTATTTTATAAATCAAATTAACTGTAATTTATAGCAATGTATCCAGCAATGTATCCTGGAGTGTGTATATGCAAGTGTGTGCATGTGTGTATATTAAAATTAATATCTGAGAATCAAGAGTTCAATTATAAATAAAATGTACTAACATGAAAAATCTTAAATCTGAAAAAGGTGAATAAAATGTTAATTTATAAAGGAAGAGTATGAGTAATGAAAATTAATTTAGTGCAAAAGTACCTACTCTCGTGGCCGTAAAGTCAGTTATTATAGCGAAGTTTCAGTCAAAATATATTATTACACACTTATTCTCTCACCAAGATACCATCAATAACAAGAACAAATTTAATACAACAGACAACTCACCAATGAGCCTCAGTATTGATGCTATGATAATATCAGGAGTATATGCAATGTTTGCATGTCCTTTTCTGTATTTTATCCACTTATCCATTACAGGCCACAGCTCCTTACTACAAAATAACAACAACAAATATATACATGTATGTATGCATATGAAAGTATGCTCACCCACCATTGTTCAAATATTAAGAAGAAATTATCTTAAAAATCGTCCATAGGAGACAGTTAGTGAAGAGGAGGAACTTGAAAAGATGTAGCATTTTTGGCTAACATGAGAACAGACACTGAAAGCTCACATACTTTCCAACTATTCAGGATCTCTGTGCTTACAGTGGCTTTAAAAAGGCTGCAAACACCCATGCTTGCATCTTTATTCTATTTAACCCTTTTCACAAGGCTTTAGTGTAGAGATGCTGAACAATGTCCCCAAGTCACAGAACTGGAAGCAGCAGAGTCTGGATTCTCACGTGGACCATCCAGATGGAAGGTGGCACCTGCGTTCTAGAAGCCTAGTTTCCCGGGGTGGAGCAAGGACAAACAGCCTATATTTTGTAAAAAGAACTAAACCAGAGGAAATGAACCACACTTTACATGGATTAAAGAAACTAGATCTACTGACTGAAAACAGTGGCAATTCCTCTTTGCTCTCTCTTTTCAAAAATGTATTAACTTCTTACATAGTATTTATAATATCAGCAAAGTTAAATACAGACAAATGAAAGGAAAATGTACGTTAAAAAACACATTCTCAGATAACTATCACTCTTTTAATTTGGGGCTTTTCCTCCCACAGACCTCTATGCTTGCATGTATGTGACAAACACAGTCAAAGTGACTGCAGTGCTTAGGAATCAGGGTCTGGAATCGGCCAGGCAGAGATCCTGATATCCAACACTGTCCATACCGCCAGCGGGGGACCGTGGACAAAGCACCTGTGACTGGCACCATCCCTGGTTGTTTCATCTGTCACTAGGGATAGAAGGGCCCCTGCCCTCTGGGCTTCCAGGAAGATGAGGCCCAGGGTAGCCACTCACACATCATTACCCAGACAGCACTTAACAGACTGTCCTGGCACTTTCTTAGTAACAGACTGAAAAACACTTTCGTGTCAGTATATAAAAATCCATGTATAGCTGTTTATTCTAACATGGCTGTATCTCATTATATAGACATTCCATAATTCTATTACCTATTATTTGACATTCAGATGTATAATCTTTCCCGAGTGTTAAGAAGGAAAAACAAGAGAACAGATTTCCACAGAATATATTCCTCAAATGTCTCAAAGATACAGACTATTAATCCTTTGGTGAATCCTTTTCAATGTGATAAACCCCTTTAAACCAGCCTTTCTCAGTCAGGGTTGTAAGAAAATTAAGGGTTGTAATTAACTGCAGAGCAGTTATTTGACTACTTTCTCCATTCTCCAAACATGCTGCATAGATAGATGAACAGAGAAAAGTTAATTCATTACATAAAATGGACGCATGAGCGTTAACAGGCTCAGTTCTCTCCTGAAATCCCAGTGAGAAGAGCTGCTGACCCAGAATTTTGAATATTTCTGTTCCTGTGGGTTTTTCCATAGTATCTGTACATTAAGATAATGACCATTACATTTCAATCTACACATATTCACTGAGTACCTCTCTTGTGTGGGCACGGCTCTCTCTACATACATAACGGGGGAGGCCAGGGAAACCAAAGTCCCCCCTGCATGAGATTCATTTTCCTTTAGTAATAAGAGGACACAGTGAAAAGTAGTGAAAGGTACCATAAAAAAATAAAGCGAGGGGATGTGGCAGTGACACTGACATTTAAGAGTAGTTTTATTAACTCTTACCCAAATCAAAATGTGCTTTGTAAATGTTTCAGCTGCCTTAAACAGCAAAAATGATTCAAACCACAATTCAGCAATCACTGAACAGACTACCTGACAATTCAAATAACCCAACGTAAGTTAGCAGAATAGCCCTGTACCTTATAATGTTGTCATGTGTCCAAACCCACTTCTGATGGCAGCAGAGCAGATCAATGGCACATATGTACTCCCAGGTGTTATCACTTAGGTCTTCGCCAAATCTTTCACTGGACTGAAATTCTGTTTTTGGACATAACTGTATGGTCAAAAGCAGCTTAGAAACCATGAAGCCAACATCTGCAGGAGCATTCTAGCAAATAAGGTAAAAAAAAGAAAATTCAGAGTTTCAAATATAACATATCTCATGTGGGTGATCTCAAAGAGTACTAACAAGCATCAGTTGAATAATCATTTAATTTTAAAGGACACCTTTTGAAAGTTATTTTGAATAAAGAACTATGTTTATCTTGTCATAACAACTGTCCTAAAATGATTATACAATGGTGGTCAACAGGCCAGATAAAAAAGCTCCAGGCAGAATGCAGAATCCAGTCAGGTAGGAAAGACACTGCAATCCAGATAGGAATGCAAATTTTCATTAACTGAAATCAGAGAATTAAAATTTTATTACAAAACAATTTTTAATCTTTAAAAAATTCTTCAATAAATTCATTCTGTCATCTTTCTGACCCTAGATATCAGTCTGCTTTTTCCAGAGATTCATAAAATTGAATCAGATTGTACTAGACTCTTCTGTCTGGCTTCCTTTACACCTATGCATGCTTTTTTTGATATTTTTTTCCACGTTCTTGCACGTATACGTAGCTTGAACACCCCTTTTTACTGCCGAGTAGGAATCCATTGTATGGATATACCACAGTTTGCCCATTCACCTATTGACAGAAATCTGGGTTACTTCCACCTTTAGGCTGTAATTAATAATGCTGCTTTGGACATTCATGTACAAGCCTTTTTGTGGACATAAATTTGACTTTCCTTGGGTACATACCCAGCAGTGGATTTATCATTTTTTTCTTTTTTTATTGGGTTTTGTTATTAAAAATGAACAAGGGGCTTTCAATCTTCACTTGCACCTGAAAAAGATTGGAATTAGTTGGTTCTTTAAAGATTAGATAAAATTCAGATGAAATCTATCCACGCTTCTTGTATACGAAATTTTTAATCACCTTTTCAACCTTTTAAAATGGAAAACAACTGGTTTATTCCAGTGTTTTACCCCTAAAGCCAATTCTGACCATTTTTATGTTGCTAAGGAACCATTCTCGGTTTCTGAACCTGTTATGAAGCTGTAGGCGGCAGTCTTCTCATTCTTCATCCTCCATCTCCACTCACACTGCCTCTCTCATTCTGAAATCTTGAACATTTTTGCTTTTCTCTTTTTACATTAATCTGAACTGAGTTACCTGTTTTATTAGTATTTTTTAAAGGCATTTTTTTTTCTCTACTTCATTACTATTACACCTCTTAAACTATATTTTTCTTCTGGATTCCTTCTCAAATTTTTAATTTTTAAGATGATTATCAGGGAACTTTACTTATTACTTGTTTAATAATGAAGACATTTAAACTATTTCAATGAGTGTAAGTTTTCCAAAAATGAGAGGTCTTCGGTATGAAGGGTTTTCCTTTCACACCAAATACTTTGATTTTACTTCTGAGTTTCTATTTGTTCACAGATTGTCCAGGACTGTGTATCTCAATCTCCAGGGAACTTTTATAGAATCTTTTAATTCTTTGTCTAATTTTACTGAGTCATTGACAGAGAATTGAGTGTAGACTCTTTACTTTTTAAAAATTAAGGTCAAATGCATGACTGTTTTTTGCAAATCACAGACATATGAAAAACTACAGTCTTCATTCAAGTTTACTTTTTATATTGTTGAATTCTACTAACTCTTTACTTATTTTTGTGCTTCACATCTATTGAATTCTGTAGGACAGAATTTGGAAGTCTTGGACTATAATGGTATCCCCCCCAAGTGCTCCTCTTTTTTTTTTTTTAATAGCTTTGACTTTATATTTTTATTTGATATGATACAGGCTAAACACACTTATTAAAATTCTACCTTCTTCATTAATCATGTTTTATCATCCAAACATATCTGGCTTCATCCTGAACAGGCTAAAGGAGAAGGCTCCAGTGCACAAGCAGGAGGACCAAGCAGGGACAGAAGTGGACCTGCAGGTAACCGCGGAGGGTGGAAATGCGTGTATGGATGCTCTTCTCACTGCTAAGGGACTGGAATCTGATGGTACCTCACACCAATACACTCTGGTTTGTCTAGGTGGATTGATGAAGAGATGATTAGAGACTTGAGTTTTTAAATTCCCTAACTTTTTATCTACCAATAGCCCTTTCCTTTTCTTTTTATAAGAAAATAAAAGTCTAATGAAGAGTCACATCAAAAAGTACTAAAAAGGAAAGCAAAATGACATATAAAAGTCGACTACATGCATAAGCCAGAATTTTTTTAAAAGAGGACAGTAATACAGTCATTAAAAAGGGCAGAACAAAGTGAATGTTAACCCCTCACTGACTTCAATACCTCTTCTTAAAGATTACCACTATCAATTCAGCATCCAGCGATTCTCATTAGAGAAAATCTATGAAGAAAAGAACACCAATCTAGATACTATATTAACATATCAGTCACGAAGGGAAATAAGATAATGAAAGAAAACATGGAACACAATACTTAGAACAAACACAAATTCCATCAACTGGAAAGAAAAACAGAATATTAGGTTCAGAAAAAATCGTAACAGGAAGGAATTGAGATACCAATTTTTTCACTTAAGTACCTACTGTAGAAGCAAATGATGTGCAACTCTTCTGAGCCCTCACATATATATGTGCATGTACAGATTTCATCGCCATAAACTAGCACACAAAAGAAACTTTGTTCAATTAACACAGCACACAGGTCTACAACTTCTCCCAAAGTGTCTCATGCATACTTAATGAACAAATGCATAAGCTTAGACTAAAATGGTATTTTAAAGGATCTAATATGAAGAATATCTCTGAAATGCTCACGAACTAATACAAAACCAAATAATAACATTTATGTAAGACCTACAAGTACAGTATTACATAAAAAGAAACCTCACCTTCTCCCAATTGAGGAAAGCTCGCAAGCAGTTCAAAACTTCTCCTTTAGCGCGTTGCCTGGCTACCAACTGCATTGCCTTATTAATCACCGATTGAGAGATAAATATATCATGCCACATGTTTGCAATGAACAAAGTCAATTTTTCAGACTCTGGAAAATCTATGAGAAAGGAAACAAGATAATAAACCTTTACGTCTGATTAAGTGAATAAATGACAAACTAAGAAGATATTTGAGTAATTTCCCCTTGTGCACAGCAGGGCCACCTAAAGCTAAAGGGAGGAAGCCTGACGAGGCCCCAGCCTCAGTTATTTCAACTCTGCTTCTCCATCTCTCCCGCCCATCCCTCCCCGTCCCCCCCCGCCAGCCAACCTTTCTTTCTCTTTGGCAAACTTTCTTTAATCGAATTTGAAACACAGTGCATGAGTATACACCACTGTAGAAAAGAGCAATAAACTCCAAAACAAGAAGAGAAGGCAAACCTCCTCTCGCAGGTTCCAGACCCTGCGCCCAGAACCCTCCCATCTGGTGCGTGTCCTTTCAGGCCATGTTTTATGCATTTACAAGACAGAATTCACTTGAAGAACACCTAAGGCTTTTGATATGAAGGGATTTTTTTTATAAATTATGACTGATAATCCTTTTCTTATGAATACCTTCTCCAACGCCATGGCTTGTCTTTTCTGTTTGTCTAATCAAGTTAATCGAGGCACAGCTTACATACAATAAAATACACTCTGTAAGCAGACAGTTTGAAGGATTTTGACAAATGAACACACCCATGTAACCCCCACTACAACCCACAGATAGAACATTTCCATCATCCCAAATTCCCATGGTCTGACCCTTTCAGTGAATCACTTTGTCCCAAATACAGACAAGCGTGATCTGCTTACGGTCACTTTGCACATGTGCCTTTTCTCAAATATTTATGAAGAGATTTGTAAAGCATGCACCCTTTTCTGTCTGGCATCCCCCTCTCAGCAAAATCCACGTTGCTGCACGCATCACTAGCCCTTTCCTCGTTTGTCTGAGTAGTATTCCAATTGCTTGATATACCACACTGGTTTTTCATTCAACTCCTGATGGACCTCTGTTTCCAACCATGGGCTATTATGAATTAAGATGCTCTGAATACCTGTGAAGTGTATATGGATATGTGGATATGTCTCTATTTCTGTTGAGTAAGTACCCGAGAGTGACATATCTGTGTCATATGACAAACTGTTTAATTTTATAAGAAACTGTCGAAGTGTTCCGCAACTGGTTTTATCAGTCAACACGAAGATTCGGATCTTGTTTGGCATGACGCCACATCTTTTTCATTGTCTCTGTTCTATTTTATCTAACACTGCACTGCAGGGTGTATAGAGAGAGGGTAACTCAAAGCATAAACTCACTGCGCTATTTTGATCTGTTACTTTGGAAACCTTGTGCTTATCTGATTATGCTTCCTCCTGTCCCAGGACTCCACGTGCTGTTCCCTCTGCCTGGAATTCTCTCCCTCACTTTTATCTTCACATCTAAGTTCAAAAGGCACTCCGATGAGGAAAGCTTCCTCGACCCCTGAGACTCTCTCAAACCCACCTTCCACAGCACAAGTCATTCAATCAGCAGATACTTAACGAGAGCATACAAGACATTCTCCTGGGGTGAGGATGTGGTAGGAACAAGACAAACAAAATCCCTGTCCTTAGAGTACACGACCTAGCAGAGGAAAGAGACAGCAAACAAAAAGGTAACAGTGTAACCATAGCAAAACAGAGGGAAAAGCTTCCCCGCAGAGAACCTGTTACAAAGACCCAGAGGTGAGAGCGGGCTGGGTGTGTTTGAGGAAGAACCAGAAATCCCACGTGGGCTCTGCAGAGTCCCTGTTGCCCTGCTTCCTGCTGCCCTTCACTGACAAAACCTGACGTGTGCACCCCACTGGAAGGCTGCATCTATACCTGGGTTTGGTCACCGTCAAAGCCTTAACACTTATGTGCACCCCGTAACTATTTGTTAAGTAAGTCAGTGACTGAAAAAATAAATGAAGTGGGCAACAAACACAGCAGCCTCACTCACAACTCTACAAGTGACAGATCCAATTACCCTGATTTATAAGCCCCATAAACATTATGGTAATAAAAGATTATCAATCTTTGCAATCTAGATAAGACTCTCTGATGTAGCATTAAATTCCATTTGTGTGTCACTTTGCTATATTAAAATGTTTCCACTGATGATCTGATATGAAGGAGTCCTATTTGCTCCATTAATAGACTTAAGAAATAGTAGTAAAAGGAAAAGAGAATCAAAGGACAGCCCTCCTTTCCATTTCTCCCTGAAACTCTTCTTTCCATGAGCTTATGAATCCATCTTAGTGTTTCTGCCCTTTCCAGGTAGTAACAGAGCAGAGCGGTTTGTCACTCTAAAATGATTCCATTATCTTGTGTCAACTATATCTGACTCTAAAGTAGATGCACAAGGAATAAAACCGACACGCGCTAATGAGAGATACACTTTTCTACACAAGTGGAAATGTATATGCTGACCTAAGGAAGCTTAAGTCACACAAATTCTCCCACTGAAAACCAGGTATGGCTGGGTCTACAGCTAAGGCTCTTCATGCCTTCTGGTAAATGCACAAGACAACATGATTTTAAAAGATACACAGCAATACCTTAGCTGAAAATACAGATGCATATATAAGCAGATAAAAAAGCAACAACCCGTTTTCAATACAAGAATGTTGCCATCTAAACATACCTTCCTTAAGTAGACTGTAGCAAAACAAGCGAGCTCTTTCCAAGTCTCCCAGCTGCCGACAAATACCCACATACACTCTGCAGAGGGCGTGGATGTAATTGTGCTCCACAGACATCTTCTGAATTTTCAGTTCTGAGAGAATAGAGTGAAGCAAGCACTCTGCTAAAGGCTGGATTGGAAAAAAAAAAAAAAAAAAACGAAAAGGCAATGTACACTGATACTTATCTTCAGCCTACTAAAGACCAGCTAAAAGTTACAAAATTAAGTACCTTTTGGAAAGTTGGAAAGATAAAACGTGCCCTGTCTCAGAAAGTAGAGGACAACACCCACCGTGGTAACTTGCTTTAGCAGGGAAAGCCGTGAGGCTCGGGGAGGAGAGAGCCCATGCCTGTCGGTGTCCGGGGGTCAGCGGGGCTGCAGGGGCCACGGGGCGAGTCCCAGGACACCTGGATGCCTACTGTCACTACCACCACTCCTACAAATGACCACTTTTTGTTTTTTACTGAAATGACCTGTGTGTGTATTCAATCCACTCGTACTCTACTCCCATTCTTGTCTTCTGAGCTCCCATGTACTCGACACATTTATCCTGTTTAGATCTTAAAATACTGGGCAATGTTTTCCTCACCCAGGAAAAGGCGCATTAAGTAATTTGATACATTCAGTCATTTGAAAATAAACATCTTTCCAAAGTTACCTGTACTGCTCTTTGTGCTTTCTGAAATGCAACCTAAGAAAAATAAATATTTATACCATTGTGATTCCAAGGATGTACAGATAACCGATAAGGCATAATCCATGGGACACTGGAAATCATCCACCCAGTATCAACATAAATATGTAGAAAACAAAAACCAAGGAAAGTCCTAATAAACCATGCAGGTAAATCTGCATAATCCTCCCCCAGCCCCCTTCCTGAAACTAAGCATCTGTTCCTGTGTGATTTCTGACCTACACCAAGGGAAGTGGGAGGAACCCACACTACCTTTCTGACTCTCAAAATCCTCAAGCGTGTATATAATATCATTCACAGAAAAGAAAGTCTCTATTACATAGCAATTTGATGCTTTGAAGCAAATCATTCTGAGCTTTTAAGCGTGCCAGAATCAATAGGAAATGTGCAATTTAAGTCCTGACAGGCTTTTTTTTTTTTCCCTTTAAAATTTTAAAGTATTTGGTGAATACAAATTATCAAATCTCCGACATCTTATCACTTCTCAAAGTATAAAATGCTGGCTAGAAATAAAGTACAGGTCCTAATGTTTACACAGGTGACTGCCCATCTCTGAGAATAAACTTCTGTTCAGGGCCACCTCCCCTTTCGCTGACAGGAGACGGCCTCTGTCTGAGGACATGCGATTCCTAACGCTCCCAGAGCAAAGGAGCCACATACCTTTTTTGTTGTGCTAAATTCATAAACAACTTCTTTCTCTTGATCTCTCATCACAGGCTTTTTGGAGATGTTTCCCACATACACATGACTGCGAATGACAGGTAACAGGTCAAAGGACGACTCTGCGATCTTCTTCAGAGCCTCCGCTACAGCTCTGTCATAGGACTCCACGGCTTCCTTGGGGCTCAGGGGTGACTGTGAGACTGTACTGACGGCCAAAAGACGACGCCCCTCCTCCTCTGTCCTCACAGCTGCAGCCTGGGAGGGGTTCCTTTGGGGGCTCCTGCTGACACCCTCTGAGGGGGGCTCTGGCTCCGGGGACCCGCTGTCCAGGCGCAATCTCTTAGCACTCCTCGGTGTGCCCGCTGACAGGGCCCTTTTCCCACCTGAACACTGCGGAGGCTCTGGATCTCTCGACTTATCCTGCGTACAGTCACCACCAGAGCTGCCCCCTGCTTTCACAAAGGCGGTTGAGCTTGAAGTGATGGCTTTGAAGCCCCTGATGGCGCTGGCGGGCCCCTGTAGGTTCTTGGAGTCGGCCGGCGGGCCTCGCGTAAGCTGAATGTTCCCTTTGAGGATGCTGAGGGTGCGGGCCCTGGCAGACAGCTCTGGGTACATGGTGTCCAGGATCTTCACGGAATTCTCCTGGGGCGCTGCCACTGCCGGATGGGCAGAGGCGAACGGGGGCAGGCGGCCGGGCACGGGGACGGCGTGCTTTGGGGTCGCAGCACAAAACTGCAAAGGAGATGACAAGACCCTGTCATTGGCCGGGGCGGTGGACGGGGATGCATGTGGAGGAGAGGAGTGCCCCGGCTCCTCCAGCAAGGGGGACACCATAGGCGACACCGGGATCTCACACGGCGGAGAGATCGGGCCGTGGGGAGAGACGGGTGAGCAGGGGCTGGAACTTGACGTCAGTGGAGAGGCTGGCTGTGAAGTCCTCGGAGGCGTGGCTATCAGAGGAGCCAGCAACGGGGGCAGGGGGGGGCCCACCTCCTGCCGGATCTTACTTAGCGTGTCCGCACAGCAGTCCGCAGGAGTGGACGTGTCGGCGCTGGCTAGGATGGTCTGCGTCTGACTTCTCTGAGTTTTTCCGTTCCCTCTTTCTCCAGAAAATGATGGAGAAACTTCATTCTGAGTAGTCTCCATTCTGCTCGACGCTAACATCTTCACTGGTTTGTTTGTTTGATCTCTGTTTGAAATCTTTGATCGATTCTTATTTTTGCTCAGCGGCTCTAGTTTCGAATTATAGTACGTGTGATCAGAAGGAACCGTCTGAGTCTCAAAGTTCTGATCATAAATCTCAGAGCTAATCCTCACGCTGGGCTTAACGGGTCTATTCCGCAAACGACTTTTATCAAAGTTAGTACTCTGACCGCTGCTTGAAATATCGCCCTGGGTTCCGGCCACATTACTGCCACACTGGGGCTCCTGAGAAGGAGGGACGGGGCGACCGGTCTCTGGGGACTTCTCCACGGAAGGAAGTGGAATGAAACCAGCTGCCAGCCCTTCTGGATCCGGGGAAACAGGGGCATCTTCAGCGGCGTCACACAGGATAACCTGGTCCACTTCTGGCATGAGAGCTACCCCATTGATGATGGTCCAGTTGTCCCCTTTCTCAATGACTAGATTCTGATCCTTATTTATCAGCACGTTTATAACCTCGGAAGTCACTGTAGAGATCTGACACTGAAACGCCACTTCCCCCGGCCCCACTCCCGGGGCAGCGCACAGGGGCAAGGGCTCCGGGGGTTCTGACGAGGGCTCTTCCTTACCATCCACTGGCCTGATCGCATCCAAGTTACCCGCAGATCTGCTCTGCGTGTTTTCATGTCCAAGTCCACCACTAGTGGGAGAACTGCCCCGAGTGTCCGAGCCGGCCGTCGGCAGGGGTGAAGAGGAGCCGGCTGTTTCCAGAGGCAGAACTTGCTCTTTCTCACGCTCCGCTGTGACGCTGTCAGGTGCATTTAAGAGCTGTAACTCACCAGCATCCTTCCCACCAGCGTCCTCCCGGTCGGGCTGCAGCTCCTGGTGGATCCTGGTGAGCACCTCAGGCAGCGTCTCCAGGGAGTGCTGAGCAAGCCGCCGCCTCATGTCCCTTAAAGGACAGTCGTCTTCCTCCGAGGAGCCGACGCACTCCTCAGAGGTTTCTAGTGTTTCCTCTTCACACAGTTGCTTTCTGTACTTTTCTCCTGACGGTTCACTTTGCTTTAATTCCTTGTTCATCCCTTTATTTAGGGCTCCCTTGTTAGAACATTCTGAAACAGAGTCCCCTGAACTATAATCTCTTAACTGACAACTTTCAAGAAACATCACGACCTCGGACGTGGAAAGTCCGTCTGTCTCGGAGAGCGCACTGAGGCTACAGTCCCGCAGAGCCGAGGTCAGGCACCCCACCTCGACGGAAGGTCTGGTCTCGGCCGCACCGGCGCTGGCAGCCCCCACGCCTCGTCCGGAGGCCCCACCAGCACTCTGCTGGCCGCCCTCCAGCCCGGCTTCGGGATCGTTCTCTCCCTCACTGCAGCTTGGCGCGTCACCCTCTTCTACCTCAGTGTCACCTCCGCCTGCCTCGCGGATGCCCGTGTAACAGTACAGGGCACCAGTGAGGCTGCTCTGCGGGACAACACGTTTCTCCTCATCTTTGCTGCCAAACGCTGGTGAAAAAGCAGTCTCTGTGGTGTCTAGAGCTTCAGGAGAAGCACCCCCGGGAATGTGAGACGGCAGCTGCGGATGCTCCTTTGGGTCGTGCTGTACAACAGACGGGTCCATTGTAACGGCCAGAGCCTCCCCAGAGGCTCTGACTGTGTCTCCAACAGGAAAGCCTCTTGACAGCGTCACCTCCGTGGCTGGAAGTTTATCCACATCCAGCCTGGACGTGTCCACATTTGTGGCAGGAAGACACGGGCTCTGCTTCTGCACCTCTTCCTGCACTGTGGCTTCCGTCACGTCGTCTTGGTTTGGGACCAGGATGTTGTCAGAAGAGAAAGATAATGTACTATCTGTGGGATAATGGGAACTTTCTACTGGTAAAGAACCCCCTGGAGAATCAAAGTCTGATTTTCTCCAGGAGGAGGAAACTCCCAGGGCAGCGTTCTCTATAGCAGCTGCCTCCCTGCTTCTCGGTGCTGTGGGCGCTCTCTCCCCACATCTTGCTCCAGATGGTGTCCGACCAGCCCCATTATCAACGTCTGTCACTAAGGGGGGCTCCCTCCTAGACAGTCTCGAGGGTTCCCATCGTGCGCCCTGCATGGTTTCAGGCCGTGCCTGCTTGGTGATAACTGACACCTGGTTAGGCAACAAGGATGCAGGTGCCCTGAATCCTGCAGAACTGTTATCCTCTCCAGCACGTTCAGGCTTGGGTGCTGATCCTCTGCTTTCTGAGGACGCCGCCGCCTCTTGTTCACGTTCAGGTTGAGGTCCCAGCCTTTCTTCACCACTTCGCTGTAACAGATCACTGTGGTGCCACAAAGTGCTTTCACCAAAGCCAAAGCCACTCCTGATCAAGCCAGACTGAGGCCCTGCCGACGATGTGAAACCTGACCGACTCGGCGTGAGCTCGACCCTCGGACCTTGCCTTTCACCTGGCCCGCCTCTGGCGGCTCCCGAGAATCCTGACTGCAGGAGTGAGCAGATATCGTTCATGCCCTTCACAAGGGTCGTACACCCCACCTCGCTGCCCCTCTGACCATTAGAATCAGATGCCCCCGACACTGGGCTCAGAGCATGTAAGCTGTTCTCCAGATGGCCTTCTCCTATGGGACACTCCGGGGGCTCAGAATGTACATCTAGCGTGGTGAACATGGCAGCTTGTGATTTCTGCTCCAAACGATGCAGCTCGGGAGGGCCTACTTCAGTAGGAACAGATGTTTCAGCGTCATCCTCCAACCCAGAGGGAGTCCGGGGGTGACCGCAGAGAGATGAGGCCACGGGGGAAGACAACTCCTCTCCCAGACCGAGCACCGCGGCAACCAGCGCGGCCCCTGCTGCTCCTGGGGCAGAAGGGTCTCCCGAAATGAACCCTCGCATTGCTTCTCTTTCCTTCTCCAATTCTCCAGACAGTCCCTGAAAATGACCAGAAGTGGACAGACGACCTGATGCTGAAGTGACTCCATCAGTCAGTGTCCACTTGGTCACCTCTAATTTAGGTGATCCTATCACTCTGGACACTAGGGTTTTTCCTTCAGGTGCGCTGGGCTCATTCGATGGCCACGGGCCCAGGGTAGGATGACATGAGTCTGACGTCCCAAGAGCCGTGCCCTCCTCTACAGCCAGGCCGCTCGAGAGCTGCTCAACACGCCTGCTGCCCGTGGGTTGAGGACGTGTCTTCTCTGTCTGCACTGACCCATCCATCTCCCAAGCCTCTCTCTGTCTTCCTGCCTCATCCAAAATGCCTCTTTCTCCCTTGCTCACGAACTCAGATGACACCGTCCAGTGTTTCTCATGAGCGGAGGGGAACGTGGCTGCAGGTTCTCTCAGGTTTGCTGTAAATGTCCCAAACCCAACCGCTGTCACCTCACTGACTTCCAATGTATTTAGAGCTTGGGTGGCTTCGTGTGGCTGGAGCTTTTCCTCCCATGTTCCAGTTCCTTTACTTTTTCCAGATGAGCTAAAACAATCCAGCAATTCTGGTGTATCATCTTCTGAAACAGGCTCAGAATTCCTATGTTGGGCTGAATCATGGTCACTGGAATCTGTACACTCTCCAAAGTAGATTTCCTTAAAGATAAATGAATTACGTTAATTAGTTAGTAAAACACTACTTCAGTCAACTAAACGCAACTACCAACTAAATGCATTAAAAAAAAAGTGTGTGCTTCCTGAAGAATCTGAGGAAAGGGTAGTCCACTCTCTGGACTCTATCAACGGATGGGTAGGTCTCAATGAGCACAGCACTGCTTCTTCTTTCCTTAAAGAAGCCGCCTCTCCCCAGCGTTTCCTGCACTCACACTGCTTCTCCCCAAACGGAGAAGCTTCCCAGTTCTAATCCACATGCAGCCTAGGGTTAGGTCTGTTCCCCTAACTTCGAAGCAGGCCTCCTCTCAACTCTGACGTCCCCATTTTCTGGCCCAAAAGGCTTCCGCCTCTAGCTGCCCAGCCCCGCCTGCCTTCCCCGGCGAGCCGCAGGCTCTGGCCCAGGGCAGCTCGCCCTAGCGCCAGCCCGGCCATCGCTCTGGGTGTCACCCTGCAGACCCCTCTTGCCACACCTCATGCCTGTGCTGCACCCCGACACCTCTGCCTCCTCCACAGCCCCTGACTCCCGGTCTGCTCTGGAAGCCTCCCTCCCCGTCTTGAGTGGTAGAGACCACACGGCCCCCAGGAGAGCCGGTTCAGCCACCCGTGCCCCCTGGTCTGCGAGGCCCAGGGACTGACGAAGAGTCACCACCGCTGACATGAACTTGCTCCCACTGGAGAAACCCTTTCCTCCCTTGGATGGATGCTAGGGCACCATCACCCCCTGGTCTTCCTCTGCTGTCCTGACCTCTTCTCTTCTGTTTGGCCGCGTCGGCACTGACAGCTCTCCAGGACTGTCGGGACCCGACCCTCTCCTACACGTGCATTCCGGGGGGATGACAGCACGCAGCCCCGGGCCTCTGCTGGCCCCCAGGCTGAGGCACCCCGGCACCTGCGTCCACCCAGCCTGGCTCTGAGCACCAAGCCCACGGAAGGGGGTACAACTCGCACACGCCGCACCTGGAAATCCCGCGCACACCTAGCACCTAACATTCCTACGTTACCTCCCCGCCCAAAGAGGTTCTTCTTCTCTGTTGTTTCCAACATCCTCAACCCCCCACTCACCTAACAACCATACCGCAGATCTCACGAGACGTGCTGCTCGCTCAACCTCGAGACCTTTTCCAAACGAGTTGACTCAAATGCTACTACTGTTCAGGTGTCAAGAACTGAGGAAACTGCTGATTAAATGACTTCCCGACTACAGTCCTGCCTCCTTCCCGACTCTCCCCTCTCCCTCCCCATTCATACTGTGACTAAACGAAAACCTTCAAGTGGAACTCAACCATTAGCTCCACTTCTTTGGATCCATCGAGGATTTCCCTTTGCCTTCAGGATACAATGGAAAGTCCTTAGGACACACATGGACCTGGAGACCCGGTCTGGGTGAATGCCCCCAGCGTCAGGTTCGCCCTGAGTCCAACACCTCTGTGTAAACAGTTCCTCCAGCTGACACAAAGCACCCCTCCACGCGCTCGGCCGGGACACCTGCTCGCTGGAGACGCTCCCGCCCGGCCTCCGCCCGGCCTCCTTCCAGCATGAGCTCCGTGTCCAGCTCCCTCCAGCAGCATGCTTCCCAGCAGCGCGGACTCCACCACGGCCGTTATGGGGGCAACCGCCACACAAGACCCCACCAGGGGTGACCACGGCCCATGTCACCTCAGCTTTCCAGTGTCTAGCACCAGGTCCAGAACGTAACAGACATGCATTATGGTTTCTCGAATGAAGGATGTGACTCAAGGAGTCATTTATCTGTTCCTTAAGCCAAAAAGCATACAAATCTGCTTTGTCAAGACTAACTTCCTAAAAAATTACAATAAACCATTCTGCAAACACACAAAAAGATGATGAATTCATTGCATGAAGGTGGGGAATTCAGCAACCTAATTGACCTGCATGCTCTATACATGGACTTCCCATCTCTGAAAGACTCCATGTCTGTAAACACTTGTTTAATTCACTCATTCCGTATCTGTTGTGTCAGGCACTAAAGATAAGAGTAAGCAATTAAGACACAGGAGACTTACAGTACACTGTAGATTAAAACAATAAAAATGCACCCCTAGTACAAAATGAAAAAAGCCGTATATTCACGTGGACCCGAGGGCACTGGCCTGCCTTGTTAAATCCTCACTTTCCTCCCTGACAGCTGGTCTGAGATCCCGTAGCAGGATGGACAACATGGCCACCAAGTAATGCAAATACAAAGTGTCAACTTACAGGTGAGAGTGAGGACGGAAATGCACCCAGGTGTGGGGACGACAGCAGAGGGGGTGAGGGCACCGGGGACAGAAGAGGAGGGGGCAGCTTGAAGAAGTCGACGGCAGCCTGAAGATCTTCATCAAAAGAATGATCATGATCAGAAAAGTCAGCACGGTCATCCTCATTCCTCTGCGTTACAGCCTCAGGATTCCGGTCCTCTTTAAAGACACCATTGTCACGGCAAGCTGCTCCACCCAGCCTCTCTCTCCCCGCGTCTTCACACGCAGAGAAGTCGCCCTCTATCTCCATGGACAGCTCTGCCAGGCACGTCTGCACAGCTGAGGTCCTGAGAGGGCTACCCCCTGCTGGAGGGGGCACACCATCCTCCCTGGACTCTAAGTATCTGGGGTTTTCTTTGGCAGGTTTTTCTGTGGGGAAAAAATATATATAAAGAAAACTTAAAAAGAAAATCCTTATTTTAACAGTTCAAAATGCTTGCATTAAATCCAAGTAGAAACATTTTTAAAAGGCAACCAATCCCTTCCTAAAGAATAACCTATAAGACTTGAACATATTCCACAGAAGTATGCTTCCCTCACAACAAGCGAACGAGAAGACAGGCAGGTGGATGGTGAGATGCCCGCGTCCCATTAGCAGCAGGGTGTCCGTGCCAAGGCGTCCATCCACCGCCATGGTAACGGGGCTTGACGATGCCCTCATTCTCTTGGGAAATCAGCAGGACTGGGGAGAAACAGCTTCTGCATACAATGTGATAGGAAACACTATTTTCCCTGTCTAAAATCAACCTATATTAGACTACTCCATGACCATATTTGTATAATTCTCTAACTAAGGAACCTGACTAGGTCACATAAATACTTTGCATTATAACGCAACAAGAAAACTACTATAAAACGTTAGTTCTCTTTGGATTTGGATTTTGGTATACTGCAGTAATGGTAATTGTTAGTAAAAACATTGTGTCCTAGGAAATAACTAGAAATAACCATTTGTCATATTTGAAAGCTGTAAAAATATATTTTGCAGAAGGCCTCAGGGCTCCTTGGAGCAGTGTTTGATAACAGGGCTGGGGAGGGGAAAATACAAGCGGAGCCTTAAACAGCTTGCAGTACCAGAAGTAAAGAAGTACTCAAAACAGGACGGGAAATGCCTAAAAGACCCAGGAGCCAAACTAAAGATGGTCCCAATAACCAAATCTGGAGCAATTTGAATAAGATAATGAAAGTACTGTATTATAACATACAGAATAAAAAAAAAAAATATCTGTGAGACTACACTGACAGAAATAGGGAATAAACAAGTAAGTGGTGAAAAGCAACAGCTCTTCCTTACTGAAGAATTCCAATTAATACACGTAGGAGGAATGAGGGAAATACAAAAAACACTATTAGAGTGGTAATCGTAGCAGACAAGATCCATCAATAGATGCTAAAATCAGTGGGCTACATTGGAGAGAAACAGAATATCTGCAGTGTCAAAGCATCTCCCTCAAGATAATCAATGAATAAGGAAGCAACAGAAACTTTACATGCAGGAACCTGGCCGACACCACCTTAAACAAGCAATCAAGGTTAACATCCCCAGTGACAACGCAGACCCACACACACTCTCCCCTGGCACACTACTGGGGAACTCTTGCCAAAAATACACAGCCTCGCTCTCATACAAGAAAACATCCCACAAACCAAAAGATTCGTATTCTCCAGAAGGGTCAGAGATGTGAGACAAAGAAAGAGCAGTAACTGTCAGACTGGGGGCAATTAAAGGAAGAATGACTGCTAAACGCAACATGGGGTCCTGGGATGGGAGGCGACAAAAGTGGGAAACTCGGTCTTCTGCGTACACCTGCCATATACACCTCCCACCATGTGTCTTCCAGTTTCCATGAATACTCCCTGACGAAAGGTGCTATTACAAAATAAAAAGCCAGATGTATTCACTGAGACTAGGAGTCACCCTGGAGGGAATGGAGTTCTGTATGAATTCAAGTACGCATCCTACTTTATTTCACTCTTTCAATGTGAGATTCAGGAGATATTAAAAAGTGAAGGCATATAATGCCCAAAGTAAGCATTTCTACTGCATGTATGAAATGTACTTCTGGAAGCTTCTCTCTCACCTGGGACACATCTGCTGCCTTCACCAGGTAGTCTGTGTGTTGTATTTATACAGAGCCAGAGTTCCTTCAGAAGTAGTTTTACTTTTCCTGTGAAAGAGAGTAAAGTATTAAAGTCATGTCATTTGGCTCATTCTACACGAGGCCAAAACACAGTCCTGTAAAACCGGGATTTACTAGGGAATTAGAAAACCAGGCAACTTAAAACATCTTCCCCAAATTCAATCATTGCACACAATTCAGTTAGCTACTGATAAAAAGGTCTACTGATGGGCTGAATACAAACTCAGGTTTTTTTTGGAAGGTGGGGTGCAAACAGGGGTAGGACTCAAAAAACCAAATCTACTTGTTAAAGGCCTTTATCACCGTTATGAATGCACAGTATAAATAAATCTTTGGTCTATGTATTTTCTACAGAGAGTGATAAGAGACTGGGGTCGGGGGGGAAGCATAGATACAATGACGGATGGAAGAGATTAGGGCTCCAGGTAGTCTACAAAGAACAAAGGACAGTATCCCTTCAGTTCCATGAGGCTATCAGAAAAGCCATCCGAGTTGACCATGCTGTCATTAACTTAGGGGCTTCATGGATCTTGGAAAAAATTTTAATGGCCTTAAGGGGAAATGGGAGGAGACAAAAATGGGTGTGTATAAACATGAATAGGGAGAGAGAATCACACATGAGCAGACACACAGAAAGAAGCATATGCTTCTATAAGGAAAGTGAAAACTTTGGAATTTTCATAAATATTTTTCAAACGGGTTTGATTTCCTAAAATGGTTAAGAATCACTGGTCCAAGTTGAAAGGCAAAGGGCAACTACAACAAAGACAGGCCTAATGAAAGTCATATAACATTAAGAATATTATACTATGGTTTTAAAGTCAACTTAACGTTAAGAACACAAATTCCCAAAAATGTTCCAAAGCAAAACATATTCATAAAAATATAAACATGAACAGTTCGTGTCATATATGCATAAAAAGACAACCCACACTAGTTAAAATTTAACTGAAAATAGCATTAAGTATTAGGTAATTTCAGTCCACCCCTAAGTTCTGTTATAGTTCATTGGAAGTTCTTAAACTGAATCATTTATTGAAAACACTGAAATCTCTAATGCAGTTCTAGAGAGGCTAAAAAGACCAACCTTTTAAACCAAAATTTCTACAAGGAGTCACAAATTTTGGAAGAGGTCAGCCCTATTTAAGTTGGCAAACTACATCGCTCTAAAAAATGAAGTCCATAGTAAGAGGACCAGGACAAATGGGGCACAACAACAGAGAAGTCTGAAAAGTTGGACATTTCCAACCTCTCCTGAGACAAATCAGCCACTGTCACTGTATGAGGTACATCCATTTTTGAGTTTCAAAATTCTATGATCAAGTAGTTTATCTACATTATGATTTAACCTACCCAAAAGCCTGCTTCCAAATACTGTAATCCCCTTTGCTTAAATGACCTGACCAGGATCCCTGCTTATTACGTATACCCAAAGCAGCAAACAAGGAACCTTAAAAAAAAGAAAAAAAGTTACTTTTCTATGCTTATGGAGGCTATTAACCAGAGTTAGGCCTATTTCAACTGAGCACTCATTCATTACTTCCAGTCTGACATAAAAGAGCTATCCATTCCCAGTAAAGCAGAAAATAATTTTCATTGTGGCATCATTAGTTGTGAAAACCTCTTTCAGCTGAACTGCACACCTTCCCCTTATCCTTTCAAATGCCTCCTTTATTAAAATCCAGGCAACTCTGAGTACAGTATTTCTGGACTTTCCTACTCCACTGATTTGTCAGTTTCCACGTGAATAGCACGCTTCTTTAAACACGACCGTTTTATAAGTATGTTTTAATATCTGTACAGGCATGAATGTGGCTCAGAATTTTCCTTTTCAAAAATTAAATTATTATTCCGAACAGCTATTCTTTCCGATAAGCCTTCACCATCTGGTTTTAGAGTGTATATTTATAAATACACATGGGGAAAATGCACATCTTTATGCCTTAAGTCTTTCAATCCAGGAACATAGCATTTACACATGTGTTCAGATCGTTTAGTTTTCCTTCACCGAGGCAGGCATGCTGCTTTCAGGTCTTTCCCTGGACATCTCAGGTCGGCTGCCACCTGAGATCTGGTCGTTCTTATTCCACCCGTTTTGATAGGCTAATGATGGCCCATTGTGCGTGTCCACTGTATATACCTGCACCTTCCCCAGCTCCTACACTTCTGTTTTCCTTTTTCCACATAGATAGTCACATCATTTAAAATGCGGACAATCTGACTCTTCCTTATTAGCACTCACAGCTCCTACTCTTTGTGTCTGCCTGGCTGCACGGCTTAGGGTCTCCAGCACACACAGAAGGGATGGAACGAAAAGCAGGCTTGCCTTGTTTCTGACAGTAATGATTATGCTCTTAGGGTTTCACCTTTCTCAAGTTCAAAATGTTTTTTTCTATTATTACCTCACCAATTTTCTTTTTTAAATGAGGAATGGGTACTGAATTGAGATGATCCTATCATTTTCCTCTTAACCAGTTGTTGTGGTATTCCTGAGATAAATCCTTAAGTCGTAACTTGTCCATATTCTAAATTACTAATAGATTTGAGTTCTTAAGATTTTATTTAGTACTTTTGTAGCTTTATTCCTAAGTAACAGATTTCTGAGTCTTGAAGATATGTATGCATGTTATTCTTAACTGATCTTGGTACAGGGTTATGCTAGTCTAAGAGAATGAAACGGGAAGCATTCTACATTTTTTAAGTTCTAAAACCAAACAATAATAAAGACATCAGTTTTTCACTTCAGGCTTGCTCACCTGCAAGCCACCTAGATCTTCCATGGTGTTGGATATTTAACTATTTTTAAAATTTTCTTCTGGGTTATTTTTCTGTTCAGGATTGCAACAACTAGTCCATGTCAATTTGAGTATGTTTTCCTACAAAATGGTCCATTTTATGAACATGATAAAATCTGAATATAAATTTGTAAATTAAAAATAATTCTCCAAATGTATTTTTAAAGCTTTCTCAGTCCTGGTGCGAGTCGGGTTTTGTTTCTTCCTTTCTTGATCAGATATGCCAAAGAGCTGTCACTTTCATGAGCATTGCAAAGATCCAGTTATTAGTTTTAATGGTCCCAAATCAAATGCCTTGTTTCCTATTTCATTAATTTATGTTTCCCTCTTCAACAATTCCTTCCTTCTATTTTCCTTAGGTTTCTGCTGTATTTTCCTACCTTCTTAGTCATTCATTTTCTGTAATCCTTGCTTCATTTTCTGTAATTCTTGCTTTCTAACAATCGCTTAAGACCACAAACCACTCACTGAATGCTATATTGACTATATCTCAAAGATTTTAATAAATACTGCCCTGCTTTTGTTTATTTCCAAAACAGATTAGTATTTCAGTTTTTATTTTTTCTGTTATCCAAGAGGGGTTTGTATTTATTATGTGTGTTATCAGTTTTTCAGGGTGGAGGTAGGAGAGATTTTTATTAATATCCTATGAAATATCAGTATCTTCATATCTCCTATTAGATCGTAGCTTTTCGTTGTCTAGTAAATAGTCAGCTTTTATATATGTTTGAAAAAGTATTTTAAAGAATTCAACGTTTGTGGTTTAAGAGTTATATGTAAATCATCCATCCTGCAATTATGATTCCAATTTATCTCCTATTTAAATTCTTGCTTTTACTCTGTATTTCTGAGAAACACACTGAAGCCTCCCATGAAAACAGATTTGGTTATTCCCCCTAGAATATCCAAGCATTTTACTTGACATAGTTTTATGCTCGAAGGTCATAAGAGCAGTATCTTCTTGACGAATTGTACCTTTAATCAATCTAAATATTTCCTTTTAATCCATGTAAATTCATTTCTAGGTGCGAATTATTTCTTTGTCTTGTATTACTGCTTTCAAGTTAGCATCTGCTTAGCCTTTCTTTATCCATCCTCCTATATTCAATCTTTCTGCTTCATTTGATTTTAAATGTATTTCCTTTGAACAAATCAGAGATGGAGATCATACATGAAAATCATGCTCTACAGCTGGGAGGCTTTTCTAATATAAATATTGTATCAGTGTCCTGCTCTGGGAAGTTTCTTTCTATAGAATTTCTTGATCACATTTTCTCCTTACAGCTCTGTTCTCCCCTCTGAGAAGTCCTAGATGACTACTACAACACCTGGCTCTATGCTCCAGAGTCTTAGGTTTTCCCTAATACCTTTTATTTCCTTATCTTTTTACACCACATTCTCACAGATGTCCACAATTAAATCTCTTGGTTCATTATAGCAATCTTCTATTTGTCCACTCAACAATCCAGTCTTTCGAGTGGGTTTATTTCTACAACGTATTTTTAATATTTGAGAACCCCAACTCAGATTTCACATCAGCAGCCTACGGACAGGTTCTTAGATGTTCTCTAAGGACTCTATTTCAATTGTTATCATTTTCTTCTTGTTCATGATTTAACACCGTTTCCTCAGGGACTAGTTTCTCTTGAGCTCGGTGCCTTTCTTCCCTGTCACTGCTTTTTCTCAGTGACGTCTCTCACAGCCAGAGTACATTTCTACGGCCTCCATTTTTAGTCCTATTCCTCTGGCAATCAATGCAGGTCCTCATCTCATGAACCCACAGGACCCTGTCTTCAGAAGGAGGAAGCAGAGTGAATACAGTTGTGAGGACTTACATGGCATATATACAAATATCTCATTTTCTGGGAACAGGAGGGGCTGTCCTTCAAAGCAGCCATAACCCAATTTTCTGACATCCACACCCACTCTGGGTCTTCCCATGTCCTAACAAACACTTCAGAGAACTGAACTTTGGGCCACAGCCTGTGGACCATTGCCAGGAACAGTCTCAAAGCCAGAAGGCCACAGGCTTCTCGCCCCTTCGCTGGCCACCTGGCGACTGCCAATGCACTGCCCCTTCTCCCGTGCCCGCTCCTCTGATGTAGGGAAGCACACACTTCTGTGGTGAAAACCTGCTTTTTGAGGGCTGCTGCTTTTCTCTGTAATTTGGGGTTTCATCACCAACTGACACCATCTGCTTTACACCTCCCTCATTAATTTCTAGCACGTTTTAACTATCCTTTTCTTTTTTTCTTAATCTTCTGCCATTTTCATTGGAATTTGAAAGGAAGGCAGACCAACAAAACCCCCAGGCAGTCTTCTCAAAAGTGAAGCCGACCCAGTGCTCTTTCTGCCTAATTTGTAAGGTTTTTCAGAAGTCAGGTATGAACAAAGAAAAGTGTTAAAGATTTACTTAAGAATTAGGTATTAAACCCATTAAGGTCCACAGCTAAATAATCAGCAGATTCCTAAAGACTTCATTTATTTACTTGTTTGGAAAAAATAAACAGTATCCCTTCCCTTACAGTGAGGTTAGATTAAAAAAAAAATTATTTGAGAAAGTAACTAGTTCTTTGAAGTTAGAGAATGTATGGCTAGAGAGCAACTATGGAAGGGGGTGAGGGATGTGTTTTAAATAGTGAGGCCTGAGAACAGCAGAATCCTAAAAGAAAGAAGGTTAAAGTCCACAGCTGACTGTTAGCTGGGAAAGCCCAGTGCTGCCGAGTCCGGCTTCTCTCAGCAGCACCTATTACTCAAAGTCCCACTTTCCACACCTCAGAAGAGTAGGAAGAAAGGTCAAAAGCACATGGAATTATGCATCAGTGATAGTGATAAACAGACTCAGGGCCCGGGCAACTGCAAAGTATCAACTGTTAGTCTTAAGCCTTGATCTATGGATTTAAAAAAAAAAAATTAAAGGAAGGAAAAAAAGGTAAAGGAGACTTCTGAAGAGACACTACATACTTGCACAAAACAGTGTAAGTGGTTTTAATAATTTCCATTTGGAGAAAACATGAGTGACATGAAAATACCATTATTTACTTATTTGCCTTTTTAAATGTATCTCTACCAAAACAGTAGAAGATAGGCAGAGAAGCAATTCATAATCTCTTTTTTACAACTAGGAATGAAAACACAAAGAAGGGAAGTCAATGGTCAAGGGTCAAACAGTAAGTAGAAAAACTGACATGAAACTCCAGCATCCCCACTTCTCATGTTACACCTCCTCATCCATGAGGTAGCAGGCTCAGTGCTGCAACGTACCGGGGACGCTGGGGACGTCCCTGTCCTGTGAGCACCACTGCACTCCTCTGTGTAACTTCCGGCCTTCCGTAAACCCTTCTGTCTTCCAACAATACACTGCAGGGCTTTGACTCCACAGTTTCCCTGCCTGACTTTAACCATTTTTATATATTTGGCACCTATGAAATCTAATACATTAACTTGATAAATTATAATCTAATGAGGAAAACATGCTCATTTATTGAAAAGTGTGGAAAGTATAGCTCTCCCAGTTTTCTTTCCCAAGGAATACTGCTTTTCGACTCTTTCATTCACTATATTATTTTATCAGACAGCAAGGTGGTAACATACATAGATCTAATGAAGACAGGAAATAGGAGATGGCTTCTTCTAACAAAAAACATGTACAAGCCCAGGAATTCCCACAATTATAGGTAAGAGTAACAAGCAACCTCCCAAACCACTAAAAGAAATGCAAAGAGATTGAAACTAAATTTGCAGTATACTTACTTTTATCGATGCTTCCATAAGAATCACTTGAAATTTGTGTTCCAATATGTCTCAACTCTAAAATGTGGGGAAAAAACAGTTAGAAAAGAATACTGTATGTCAAAATAGAATTCTTAAGTAAGCATTAACTGAATACTCACCCTTTTCATTTTTCTGTTTAGAAAATTCATCAAGCTTTTCCTGTGAAAACAAAACACGAGCAGTGTTTGCAGTGGATAAAGGAGTGCTAGTTCTAGACGGGATGTAAGAGGGGGCGACCCAGGGGCACTGCTGACTGCCCTCAGCTGGGGGCCTCACGTGTGACTCCTCATGACGAGGACCCACGGGGCTTACAGAGGACCCAAGGAGTCCCGGAGGGAAGATCTGAACATGTGTGGGCACTGCTGTTATCTATTACCTGTGTCTTCCTAAATTCCTTTTCAAGTATTTTCTTTTCATTCCTTAGTTGCTTGAAGTCCTGAGTTTGCTTGACAGCAGCCTCTTTATTTAAAGAGTGCAGTGAAGTAAGAGAGAAAAGTAATTTACCACATTTATAATTACCATTAATGAAGTTCTCAAAATAAACTACTGAGAGCTTTCCTCATTTCTTAAAATTTGAAACAAATTCTGTAAAAAGTTACTGTTCTTTCAGTATTCTATCAGAATCAGGGATAAATGCAGGAACACTTTTGTTTAAACTATTATCTACAAAACTGAAGAATTGGCATATAGGCCCTAAGACTCCTTTCCAATCCTGAAACAAGCCAACCCCGACCCTTTAGTCAGGCAACAAGCCAACGTACAAGATCTTTAGAGGGAGAGGCTGTGGTCCCCTTGTTCTTCAACAATCAGGAACATTCAAGTTTTAGAGATTTAGAACTGTGATTTTATCAAGCAATAGTTAAGACCATTTTCTTCATTTGGGGGAAGGGACAATCTTCTCAATGTTTACTATATTTTTACTCCTTCCTGCCTGGAGTTCCCTTGCATCAAGCCAACTCATTCTAAGTCCCTATATCTTTACATAGATCTACTTTTAAGGTATTTTTATAGCTCTCCTGTGGATCTAGAGCAAATTCTTAACTCAAGTTTTCGGTTCTGAATGGTTCAAATATACTATTAAGAACCTGAGCAGTATTGACTTTATCTGAATACGTTCATATACAATTGCTATGAAAAGTAAAATCCTATAAACACCACAGTAACAATCCTCTCCTGATTCCTCTAACAAACTTGAGTATTTCTTTACCTGATTATTAGCCCTGTCACTTACTAGAAAAATATTTTTGTCACATGGGAAATACACTTTTGCTTCAAAGGAAGTTTGCTGTAAAAGCTTCATATAGTCTCACAGGCATTTTAGATCTCTTTAAAATTTTTCCTTAAATAGACATTATCTCCACCACAGTAGCAATAGAAGGTAATACTGAGAAAGAACACAGTGATGTTGTACTTACTGCCACACTCAATGTTTGTGCAACAACCAAATCAGAGGAAAACTTGTTAGCAAAACATTTAGAACCTAAGTCTGAAAAATTGGGCTCAATTAAGGCAAGTTAATGACTGGAAATATATTCAGCAACTTCTATTCAAATTCTCACTTCACACTCGAAATGAAAATAAACTGTTCTTCGACAGACTTGCAGTTGCCAATGGGGGCTGGGGGAGGGATGGAGTGGGAGTTTGGGGTTAACAGATGCAAACTATCATATACAGACTGGATACCAACAAAGTGCTACTGTCTAGCACAGGGAAACCATTCAATATCCTGTAGTAAACCATAATGGAAAAGAATATTAAAAAAAAGAATGTTTATATATGTATAACTGAATCACTCTGTACAGCAGAAATTAACTCAACATTGTAAATCAACTATACTTCAATTAAAAAAAAAAAAAAACCCATTCTCTGAAGCAGAGGACTACGGGAGTGATGACAGGGCAAAGAGCAGGTCCGTGAGCCCCACAGCTACGAGGGCAGCCCCAGCCCACACTGGAGAGAAAGGAGGAGGGGATCAGGGATGGGCTGGCAGGTCACACTTGTCTCTACTTGATGTTATTTCCACGTCACAACCACCCAATAAGGAGGAGAAAACAGAAGAAAAAATCTCGGATTCAATTCCTAAAAGGGCTCTTAGCTGCCACAGGAGGGCTGAGCAGACTCTCGTGTGGCCCTCTGCCTGCTCAGTGTAGACAGAAGGCCCTGAGCAAACGTGGGGTGCCGGGGGCAGGGGGGTGGTGGGCAGGGACACAGTGGAAATTCCCAGTGTAGGGAATCTCACAGAAATCTCTCCATCATGAGTGTGTCACAACCATCCAAATACATCGAGTTTCTCAGTACTAAAAGTAGTATCCTTTTCTACTAACCATTTATTTCGTTAGTAAAAAATGAGAGGGCCCCATGAGATTCAACTTTCAAAATTTAAGTCCGTTTCTTGATCGCTGCTTTTTACAGTAAAAGTATGGGCTGTTATTATTTTGAGTGAACACTTCAAGGATATGCCACATTCCATTTCCATGTCTATCCAGTAACTGAGAGAAGTACAGTATTCAACCTTCTTCCTAACGGTACCCTTAATACACTCATCCAGGGATGCACCATCAAAAACAGGACTCAACTACTTGACCAAGTACTACAGCCTTGTACAGTTACCAATCATTCACACAAAGACAATGACTTCCATTAGCTGGACGACAAGAGTGCTAATTACCTTCCAGCTTCTTCACCTTGGCTTCTAGTTTCTTCTTCCTGATAATTGTATAAATTAAAATGGTTAAAAAAAGTAACTTCACAATTTGTGATATACATGATTTTTTAAATTATTGAGATTTACATAATAAAGAAAATGTTAGTCACAACAAATATAACACATCAATCATTAAAAATACCAGCAACTGTTTTGAAGGTAAACTTCAGAAAGAACAGTATGCTATTTAGTGTGTAATATATGTAAGATGGATTTTTAAAACTCTGCATTTTTGCGGCATATCGTGCCTGTGTGGCTCATCTCTGAGCCAAGCTGACGCGTCCAGGTGGCATCCTGGCCTCAGTCCAGCACCTGACTAGGTGCGGTTGCTTTCAGGAGCACAGGCAGGCAAGGGCCGTACCACCATCTTACAGGAGGCAGTGGCCAGAAAACTGCACTTGTTTTAGGATAGACTTCTGAGGCAGAGAAGGTAGGAAACCCTCTGAGAAAGTCTCTGAATTACTGTGACATCACATCTACATTAAACTACTGTATGTGTAGCTCACGAGTTTTGTAAACAATGTGAATATAGTATTAAACTTCAAAACAATCAACTGACTTCTCTGGAAGAGCCCCTTTCATTAATGGAACACAGACACCCATTCCAGATGATATCTATTAAAGGAATGGTACAAAGAAGTGAGACGATAATCATGTTTTCTCTATGAAAACAAAATACAGACATAAAAGCATGTATGCATATAGACATAAAAACTTTTATGGAGTTCTTTGTGCAGGCCTTTAACATAAGATGGCTTATTTACTCCTATTAATCCTTCAACATAGGTATAATTTCCATTTTACAGATATGGAAACCAAGGTTGTGAGACTAGTTCAAGATCACCCAGTTAATTATGGTCAACATACCCAAAGACAGAGAAAAGAGAAACACTACTGATTTAAGCATTAAACATTTTCAAAGTTGAAAACACTATTTCCACAGTTAATTTCAGAAATACTTACTGAGCATCAGTTTTCAAGCATTCTTCTTTCACACGAGCATATTCCTGATGAGTATCCTGATACAACTTCAGAGAACTCTAAAAAGGAAATAAATGTGTGTGTGTGTGTCTGTGTGTGTATATATATATATATATATATATACACACACATATATGTATATCTCAACAATTTGAAAGTCATTGACCACCAGTGACAAGGATTTTGACCCTGATAAGCTAAATTATTATCACTTAATAGTATGAAATTAACCAAATGAATACATATGATTAGGCAGGAAACCAAAGTACAATTCATTGAACATTTTAACAGATATAACCAGATCCTAAACAGAGGTAATATGATAAAACAGTCTAATCAAACAGAGCTATAAAACTTAAAATATACTAATTTTAAAATAACCCCAAATCTTCATAATATCGAATAGCTAATATTTTTGTTGCAGCCAATTAAAATTCAACAAAACCTAAAGAAATTTTAGAGGTAATAAATATAAGCTATTATTACTACTATGCAAAAATATAAAATAAAACATTATACTTAATGATAATTGGGGAAAATATGTTAACACCAATCAATATGTATACCCTATGGACACTATGGAATGGGAAAGAAACATACTGAGCCTGATAACACAGTACAATATAATGTGTATAGCTCTTCGGCCGCCAAAGCTCTGAGAGACGGGCTTTATGACCCTTTTTACAGATGAGGGGTCTGAGGATCCAGACACTGAGTAATTCTTTGAACGTCACAGTGAAAGAGTGACTATTTAGGTTTATTATTCAGCTGTGATTCCAGTGTTCATGTTTCCTCTCAGGTATGGCTGATGACATTACTTTGTAGTCAGAGGTAGACAAAATTCAACATCTTGATTGTTTCTGTTTAATTTTCACCGCATAGTTAAATATATAATAATTTCTATAGAAATAGGAAAATCGACCACTGTTTGAGTATGTAAACCTCAGAGAGGTGCATGGCATCCTAAAATGAAACAATCTGAAGACTGGGAGGCACAAATACTATCAGACCGAGGAGCCAGCAATCATTCTGGCTTGGCTACGACTTGCCTAATGCTAACCACCTAACTTCACTGGCTTCAGAGTTTATTTTAATTTGTAAAAGGCATGAATTCTCTTCTAAGGCTCCAATAAAACAAAATTTATATTAAAAGTAAGTTTATAGCATCTAACATAGTTTTACTTAGTGCAACTGGGTTTTGAAATGGAAAACATACTTTCTGTAATTTAAGTTTGCACTTTTGCAGGTTACTTTACACTTACAGCAAGAAAAATGGAAAAGGCAAGCAATGCAGGGCACATAAAGTCATAAAAATTCATAGCTAAAAAGGTTCCTCTACTGAACCTCTCAAAAAGCATAAGCAACTAATACAGCATTACATTAATTACTAATAATTACTGTAAGGACCAAGCCGTCAATCTACTAATTCCATGTTCTCTAAGTATAGCAATACACTTAGAGTCTTGACTATCATTTATGTCCTTTGTTAAGGCATAAAATGTCCCCTTATCCCAATTATAGTAAATAAGTAGATCTTAATTTACTGACGACAACCTTCTGTAGGAAAATTACTTTAGGTACCTTTTTCTCTTCTAACTCTGCTTTTAAAGATCCCAGTTCTTCCTGACACTTCTGCAGAGGAGAAATTTTTTGAAGCATCTGTTCCACTTGGTGATGCAGAGTAATATTCTCTCTAAAAATGGACAATGCATTAACGTTATTATGCAAAAGTATCTACAGTGAATTATTAAATGTATCTACTGGTTTCAATTTTATTTCTACCTAAAAACAAAGAATCTCTCTTTTTAAATGCATTCTATTTGTACCAAAATGATTATGTATCACTTTTTATTTCTGACATGAGTCTATTTCTAATAAAAGTACATCCAAAACCATATGAGAAGCAAGCGCAATAGGCTCTCACTCTGCTGGAGAATACAAGAACACTTGGATGATCTGCCAGGTGATCTGGCTCTTCAATCCTGAGTTCATCACCACTGATTTCAATTCAATGATAGGCAACTGTGTGGTCATTTTATAACCATATTTTGCCTTCTTCTAATTGACAAATGTAATCAGAGTATAAAACATTACTAAATTCTAAGTAAGACTACTTTAAATTGATCAAAATATACAGGATAAACAACCACTTTAAATTATCCAATTCACAGAGACAACAATAACTGATAGCAATAAACTTCATCTCAGTGGCCACAAGATCTGTAAAATTTACTGAAAAATCAAACACTGGGCTGTAATTTAAGACCTCGGTAAGAAATTCATTTGGACAATTTAATAGTAAGGAAAATGTGAATCTTCTTTTATTATAAGCATCAAAGAAACAGTCTACATAATGGGTCAATTCTATGTGGCACTTTGTTGAATCTGTGTAAAAATCTAGTCCGATAAGTGTCTACCCCAAATAGACTAGGAAAACAGGTAGCTAGCTTACCTTCTTGCAAACTGCAGCTGTAAAACTTGTTAAAGAAAACTGTGACAATTTTATCTACTGACAATAAAACAATTTCATCTTGTCTGAAGATAAAACTCACCTTAAAACTCCAATAATCTGTGTTCAGTATACATACAGGCAAAACCATAATTCTTAAAAAACAACAAAGTTCCATCTACAACATATGATAAAGCTTTTTACTGAGTTACTCCTATTAATCATAACGTGTGCCATAAGTCAAAATATGTACTTCTATAAATTAAAAAAGATTCTTGATTAACTATACGATTAATATTAAATTCCAAGAATAAAGACAATGCAATAAGCAACTAACGAAAACTACCTTGAATCCTGTATGTATCAGAATACCCAAACATCCTGTCCTTCTTTTCTCAGAGTCCAGAGCTCAACTCCAGCAAATAAGAGTTACATACTTACTAAAACCACGTATATATGTGTGTATGTATATATTTAATGAATATAAATACTGAATGAATTAAATATATATATGTGTATGTATTTAACGAGCAATGAGAAAAGAAATACAGGGAGAACATAAAATCTGGAAAACCTTTCACTTTTTCAGTCTGCGCAATTTGGTAACTTCATTTCCCATCATGCTGCCAGTAAAATGTTCTAAGACAGCGAAAAGTCATTCCTTTAAGTTTCACCACCTGTCAAATCCTACTCTCATATCACAATATAGAAATGTCTGTTGGTCACAACACATCTGTACCCTCCTCTATTAGAATGTAAACTTCTGAAGATTAAGGAGTTTCACCCTAAATTACTGCAGTCTTTGCAAGAAAGAAAAATTAAAAAAATATGTGATGAAATAAAATATACTCTCTGCCCTGTACAAAGAGGAACTAATAAACAACAAAACAGTCAGAATTACACAAAAGAGTAAAGAATCGAGTCACACAAGAAGCCATATTAAACCTATAACGTTGGCACCTCAGGTTGTAGAGCAAACAACTGCATACTTGAGGTACAATGAATACATATTGTGAGCAAAAGTCAGATGTGTTTAAAAAAAAAAAATCTGTATTTACCTATAGTTGAGGCTGAAGCAGATTAGCACACTGCAGAAGGGAAATTCAAGAATAATCAAAAAGTTTTATCAATTTTTAATAAATTACCCTAACAATTTTGATTTTTTAAATTTTATAAATTTTAGAAAAGTAAATCAATAATTTCCCTGCTAGCTTACATTTGTAATTACCTCAAAAAGTTCATACCATTTTCTCCAAAAAGGATACAATGAACACATATTTTCCTAATACTGGAATTAACTGCCTATTTCCCTATTTAGCTAATTATAAGTGTTTATAGTAACTGTTTCTGTACAGCTTTCAAAATCAAAGATATTACTCTTGCAATAACATACATTTATAGTTAAACAGACTGATAATTTCAATAAAGCACAAGAGGAGATTTTCAAAGACCTATTTTTTTGAATGTAAAACTTGAGATACTAAAAATAAATCGAAATGCTGTGCCTTGATTTTATTCCTCTAATCACACAAATTAGATACAATGGTACCAACACAAACAAATAACTGGTGATTACATATAAGTTTAGGAATGCCAGAAATAATATTGAAACAGGCCTCAGGTTACTGCCAGAGTTGAATAGCAGTTATTTGCTCCAATACTGAAGTTAAGGCTGCGGGTCACACGTATGTGTGTTTACTGTCACAGGAGACACTTAATTCAGGTAAGTATCACCAAAAGATGTGGGAGGAATGATTGTGCACACTACTTCCGCCCTGCCAAGAAAATACAGAGGCCTGCAGGTGCTCTAAACGGCTACTGGACAAAACGGTGACACAGAGACCAAGGGCTGTCCTGGGGATACAAACTTACACTATGATTTGGGATGTATTCATTAATTCTCTACAAGTCACAAAACTAATCAACAAACGTTACCTTTCCTGCATTCTGAACATTCCTACAGCGCAGTCCTTATAGAAACCCCCAATATTCTCATAGCATCACATTCAGCTTCACATTATTCCTAAACCTAAAGAGCACAGGTCACGTCCTCAGTATAAATGAAAAAGACCTACTCTTTAAAAAGCTTACGAAACCTTAAGAAAATCAATGACAAAAACAAAACACATTCTATAACAAGGAGGCCAGCAGCCTTGACCATTAAATGTGTGTTATGAGTAGAAGACAGCTGCTCAACTGCGCTTGTCAGGGGCACTTCCTACTTGGAGCCTGGAAGCACCGCTTTCCAAAGAGTAACTATGAAATTTCTCACATTCCTTTACATTCTTAAAAATTCCAACGAAAAAGCCAGTAAAAGGATATCATCACATTTCTTCTGATATTCTGTCAACAAATTACTGTAACAAAGAAAAGAGTTACGTTACTTTTTCAATCTAGAAAACACACTATGTTAAAATCATGTCTCCAAATGTACAAGGCACCTTTCTTCCTAGGTTTCCTGCAACAAATTTATGTTTAATTAATTAAACATATGCACATACATATCACCTTAAATTCCTTAAAAGCACTGCAATGATACATGAGTTTTTAAGTTAAAATTCCTATGATCTAAATAATACCTTTGCCTACAAACTCTTGTAACTTTCACAGGATTAAAAAAACAATCACACCAGGAAATTTACTACAAAGAAATCCGATGTCCAGTCCTAAAGCTAAGAAGGCTTTAAAGATAGAAAACAGCTTTAAAAAAAATTTCCAGTTTAGCAAAAATCATGTTCTAACCGCTGAGCCTTGCTGTAAAGGTCTGAGCACTGGTAACTCCCCAGCGGGCCAGTGGTTAGGACTCTGCGCTCTGGCTGCCGAGGGCCTGGGGCAGGCCCTGAGGAGTTCCATTGTAACCCACACCACACAGGCACCGGGTGAGCAACCCCAGTTCCACTCTCAGCCCGAGGGGGTCTAACACCACCACCATCTGCTCCAGCTTGTATGTCAGGCTCACGAAGTTCGGCCAAACAGAGGAAAACATACTCACTCTGTATTAATAATTTTTTGCTTCAGGGTAATTAATGCTTCAACATATTCATTTAAATTCTGAAAGAAAAAAAGCTACAGTTAGCTATTTGCTTGTATAATATAAACTACTTTATTATTTTTTCTGTAACATTATAAAATATAAACATACTGTTCACTATATTAGATAAACATGGAAATATGTAAATCTATTATTTATGTTGAGTATAAACCCACAGAGATTCTGTGTGACCTTGAGCCCATGCTGCATTTCTCTGAATCTCTTTCTTTACCTGAATGACGTCACTCTAACAGCAAGGCAGTTGTACTGATGCTCTGACTACGTGTGCTTTTTCACTGCGAGAACTCAATAAATATTCATTACTTTAGTTCACTGATTACTACTGACCATCAGTCTACACTTCACATTATTTCCGAAAGGACTTAATCCAAAAATACACGTAAATTATTAAAAACAGCAAAAAAATAAAAATAACATGGGAAAAGCACATAGGAATATTAAAATGGGGTCAAGATTAAGTGAAACTTCTTTTTATAAGGATCTATGTTACACTTTAGGGACAAACTGCAAATGTGGCTCTAAATTACTGCTATCAACTTGACAGAAAAAAAACATTAGTTACACTGTTCAAAATGTTCCTAAAATTTAAAACTGAACAGATTTTCTTTTCTTTAAGTGACTTTTTCCTTTAATGTCTCCTTTTTTCACTGATAAACTTCAGAAATAAGAACTTATTTTTCATTAATTATCCCCAAAACATCTTTTTCTATCTAGGTAATCTAATTTTCAGAATTACAGAACTATTTTCCTTCATGCTAATATATGCATTTTCTTTGCCGTCATACATGTAACATATTTACTAAAATAAAAAAATCTACACATTAAAATATATAAAGTAAAATGTATATGTTATCTCATAATCACAACACCTGTCAAAAATCACTGTTACTTTTTGTATATATTCTTTCAGAACTATCACTATATATTTAAAATACGTCTGGATGTACTCAATTCACCAATTCTCCACTGAAAGCCAGTTAGGTCCTTTTCAGTCTTTACTAACAACAGGCAATGTATTTCCTTGCCCAGTTCTCTGGGAGACACTTCTAGTTTTCCCTAGGATAAAGTCCAAATAGGTTCCCTGCATTAGTGATAGCTAGGAGCTTTGATAATCTCAGAGACATATTTTTCATTTATATTTCTTTATGTGTGATACTGAGAAATCTTCCTTATCTCCTCATCATTTTTCTTTTAGTGAGAAAAACGGACCCTTATATCATTTGCTCATTGGTGTGGTTGCACTTTTCTTATGAGCTGCAATATATGAGGAACAGTAACATCCGGTCCAAAAGTTACAAATATATACATGTGTATGTTTCTCAATTGATCATTAAAATACAACTATATATGAATACAGTAGTTTCAAATATTCACTTAGTTGAATTTGTCATTTTTCTTAAATTTTGGTTTCCTAATATATTTAGAAGGCTCTACCCCACCTAAGATGCTAAATCATAAGGAGTCTTCCACATGTTTTTCTAGTACTTTTATGCCCTTTCTTCCTATTTCTATCTTTATTCTAGAATTGATTCTCGGGTACAGTAGAGACTCTGAACATTATAAATCAAAGGGCAATGAATGGACTATTCAATAACTTTAGTGTATTTGGCTTTCCACATTTAAAAAAAATCTTTCATTATGTAAAAAGTAAATTCTACATGGCAGATTTCTAGGCAGAGGGGGTAAATAATGCATCTGCTTTTACTCCCTCCCTAAAACCAGCTAAAACTGAAGTCAAGGGATTTCTTTTCCCAAAAGGCCAAACCCACAAGGATGAGACGAGGATAAAAGACAAAGGAACACAGGAAAGCTGACTTGAGAATACAGATTTAGCAGACCCAGGAGAGGCGGGCAGGGCGAGGGTGGGGGGCAAACCACTCAATTCTCAGTTTACACTACAAAACTTCAACAAGCACGGAGGGGCTAGGGTCCTCAGGAAGGTTGGACGGGGGTCACTAAGAAGATAACTAGTTGCAAGCTTCCTGGTAAGCATGAACCCTCAAATCCCCACTCTGCTCTGCTACCAGGAAACTGCCCCACCCCCAGCCAGCAGGAGGAGGTCTGCTTTTTGAAGAAGCCTCTGCCTAGAACACTGTGAACACTTGGGGCAGGTGGAATGCACCAAAAACAGAGGGACCAGGTACATCTAAGCACACTGCGCTGATACTGACCGCCTGCTTCTCCCCATTAAGCTCCCAGACAGTGGCAGCCAATCCTTTTGCCCTCCAGGCAGGAGACCAGAAGCCGTTTCTCTGAGGAAATCTAACCAGCCTGGAGACAAGATCTAAAGTAGCAACATGAGATATTCTTCAGTCAAGAAGTGGCCCACCCAGACCTACTGCAATGAAGCTCAGGGTCCAAACCCCGCAACACTCAGCATTGCCAGCCACTGCTCTATTAGCTACCGCTCTTACTATGAACAATCAAAGATTTCCAAACATCAGACAGGAACCTGTAATATGAAAGAGAGACCAAAACAAAATGAACCACAGCAACTTGCAGTAGACAAAAACTGAGAAACCTTTAAAGGTACTAATTAACATGACCTGAGATAAATGATGTTATTTTCATAAAACAAGAACAAGCAGCTATTTTTAAAAGGAATACTCAGAGTTCTTAGAAGTTTTTCAAAAAGTTTTTAAAAATTAAAAACAAACACCCACTAGGATGGCTGAAATCAAAATGACAGACAATAACAAGTGCTGGTGAGGATTCAGAGCAACTGGAGCCCTCATAGCATTGCTGGTGGAACAGGAAATGTGCAGCTGCTGTGGAAATAATTTGACACTCCTCAAAATGCTAAACAGTTAATTAGATGATTTAGCAATTCCATTCCTAGGTATATGCCCAGGAGAACTGAAAACATGCCCATGCCACATCTGTACACTCTTATTTAAAGGAGCATTTATTCACACTAGCCAAAAAGTGGAAATGCGACTGATAAATGGATGAACCATCACCTGATGAATGAATAAATAAAATGTGGTACAGCCATGCAATGTGAATATCTGACAATGAACTGGAATGAATGGCACATGCTACAATGTGGATGAACCTTGAAAACCTGCTCAGTGAAAGAAGCCAGTCACAAAAGGCGATACGCCGTATGATTCCATTCATATGAATTGTCCATAATAAGCAAATCCAGAGAGACAGAAAGTAGCCTAGTGATAGCCAGGGACTTGCAGGCTGGGGAAGGGGGATGTCTGCTGATGCTTAAGAGGTTTCTTGGCAGGGGCACGGGGCAGGGTAAACATGTTTTACAAGTGGCGACCAGGTTGTGTAACTGTGAATATGCTAAAAACCACCTAACTATACATATTAAAAGGATGAACTTCATGGTATGTGAATTACACTTCAATAAAACTGTTATAACTAAATTAAAAACAGGGAAGCAAAATAAAAGACTCAGAAGATTTGATGATAAAGCTGAAAAAATGTCCTCCAAAATTTAAACACAAACAAACAAAACACAGATGTAGGAAAAAATGAAGAAAAAATAAAAATCAGATTGTCAGTGCAAGAAGTCTCACATGCCCAACAAGAGTTCCAGTAAGAGAAGAATGGAAAAATGGAGAGATCATTGAAGAAATACTGATATTCAAGAAGAAAAAACCAAGAACTGAAGCCAGAAGTTTCTAAATTGAAAGGGCCCAGCACATCAATACAAACTGGATACAAACCATGAAACATAAGCACAAAATTTCAGAGCATCAGAGACAAAACAAAGATCCTATGAGAATCATGACAGAAAAAAATCAAAATGAAACAAGTCATGTACAAAGAACCTGGAATCAGAATGGCTTTAGACTTCAACTATCATCTAGAGACCTAGAAAGCAAGCTTTCAAACTTTTGAGAGAAAATGAATTCCAAGGTAAAATTCTGCACAAGCTATCAGCCAGTCATGATGGCAAAACAGACATTCTCAAACCTGGAGTCTCCACAAACTCACTTCCCAGACACCCTTGCTCAGGGAGGTGCCAAAGGATGTGGACACACTCCACCCAAATCCTGGAGTAAACTGAGAAAGGACGAGGTGGGCGCAGAACAGAGGTAAAGAGAATCCAGAAAGGCCGCTGCACACCAGACTGGAGCAGCTCTAAAGGCCCAGAAGGGGATTTTTTTCCCTTAAGAACAAAACGACAGAATTATCTGGTGGAATGAAGGCATTAAGATGATATTTCTACCTCACTGGCAGAGAACTGCAAGCGCCACGTAGCGTCATCACGCATTTAAATGGATTTTTTTTTTTTTTTTTTGCGGTACGCGGGCCTCTCACTGTTGTGGCCTCTCCCGTTGCGGAGCACAGGCTCCGGACGCGCAGGCTCAGAGGCCACGGCTCACGGGGCCCAGCCGCTCCGCGGCCTGTGGGATCTTCCCGGACCGGGGCACGAACCCGGTCCGTGCAGGCGGACTCTCAACCACTGCGCCACCAGGGAAGCCCTAAATGGATTCTTTTTTAAATAACCTCCTTCTTTTCCCATTCTCTTTCGAGTTCTCTGCTAGTCAATCTCATCTTCCCAGGCTTGCTTCCAGATGCCATTCTGTAATGTCAAGTACTGTGCCAGAGACGTTCCAGAAACCTCAGGCTCTAGAGGTAAGACACAGCTGGATTCAAATTCCTGTTCCACCACTTCCTGGAAGGGTGCCTTGGGCAAACTGACTTAACTTACCCCTGCCTCAGTACTATTTCCAATGTTATAGATAAGGAGACTGAAACTGGTTTGGGTGTGTGTTTCGGGGGTAGGGGGTTACCTAACTGGCTTGCTATCAGGGTTAAGCAGAACGAGCCATATAAAGTGTTTAACAGTCTCTGACACATAGTGAACACTCATTAGCATTTTCAAGATGAAAACACTGAATTAAGGAAATAGGCATTAATCGGGGAAACAAGAAAACACACAGGTAAGGAAAAATCATCCTAAGTTACTCCATAGTTTGGCTCTGAAAAACAAATGGTCATAATGATGTCAACTCCAAATAGTGACCTAAGGGAAATTCACAGCTACACTGAGAGGACTTTTTTGGGGGGGGCGGGGGGCAGGAGGGAATGCTCAGGCGTGCTGGGGTACAGGGCAGAATGACAGCTCAATCCTCACCTTCCGAAGTCAGAAATCAAACAATATGCCTAAAACTGAAAAACAAGCAGCAGCAATATACATCTATTATTTAACCAGATGAAACACACAGAGTGCAAACAAAAGTGGTATCTCTAGGGAACGGGGACAGGCTGGCTGGGGGCTAACAAATTCTGTACATCTAGCTGTCTCTCTAAACTATGCTCATGTATAATTCTCATTTTAAAGACTTAAAAAACATAGCATTACACAGGAAAATAAAACACAAACTGAGTGAGGACAACGTCTTAGTTTCCTACAGCACTCCAGTCCCTAACTGTTTTCCTATGGCCTGGCTGAGTGGCAGCTTGAATCTGGTCTGTTACTGCAGTGTCCTAATAAAACATTCTTTGGTTTTTCTCCAATCTGATTCAAAGGTCACTTAGGCTGATTGCAATCAAGGTCTCTAATGGATCTCAGAACTGTGAATGCTGAGGGGGCTGTGTCTAGGTGGAAGGCAGTAGGGCCCTTCTGACTCAGGGTCACTTACGAGTACACACACCGTGTGCCCTCCCTACTGCTGTCCAGCCTCTAGGGAAGGACGCAGGGTCCAGGGTGTTGTTCTTCCTCTCCAGGCAAGGGGAAGGTGGCCTGGCGTCTTTGATTACAGCTTCTCTCCCTGCAGTCTTGTCCTCTCCTCCTGGAACTTCTATTATAACATCTACTGGAAAGCTTTATTTATCTTTTCTGCTGTCCTAACTCCCACCTTCTGTTTTCCTCTGCCTTCGGGCCAAGCTCCTCAAGCTCTATCACGCTCACCCGCTCACGTGTTCCCTAACACAGCCCCCAGAGCAGCCCTCGCCCCGCCCCCCATGCCACTCAGACGCGCTCCCCATACCCCCGCCCCCCGCCGTAGCACACTGCATTTCAGCCATACAACAGCCTCCTGAACGTCACCGTGAGACGGAGCACTGAGGAAAAGAGAGGCAGTGCACTCTGTGCTTCCCGTCTCCCCTCCCCTTCTCGGGGAAGCGGGATCGACATGGTGGCTAAGCGCGCAGGGTGAGGAGAGGGGGCCTTGGCACGGAGCACGCAGTGGGCCTGGGGGCTGAGAAGTGGACAGAGGAGACGGCAGTATAGTTAGGAAAGCGGTTTTACTAAACCACTAAGTAAAATACATAGACACAGAGCGAACAAGGAAATACACAGATGATAATGGAATAACTAAATTGCCTGAGTCGACCTCAAATTATACTAACATTTGGAGATGGGAGATTCTTAGCTGTGGGGCTGCCCTTTGCACGGACAGGCCTGCCAGCTTCCCTAGCTTCTACTCACGATGTGTCCAGAGCACTGCCTCATCCCCAAGGGGTGGTGCAGACAAGAGTTCACAGGGCGGCCTGAGACTGCTGTCCTTAGAAAGGCCTGCTCGAGACGTGGGCCCTTCGCTGGCGTCTGGGAACTTGGATTTCTGGAGGGTTCCCACCATTCCCCAAACTGACAGGAGTGGCCCCCTGTACCTCAACTGCGCAGTGTGGCCGATGCTGAAACCTGCTTTCCTTCTGGGAGTCTGGAGTTTTGGTACATGCTAGACAGGGGGTGCCCACGTGACCAGCCCCTAGCAGTCTTTGGGCTCTGAGTCTCTAATGAGAGTCCCTGGTAGACGATACGTCACACGTGTCACAACACACTGCTAGAGGAATTCATGAGTCAAGTCACTCACTTGGCTTCCTCTGCACGTCACCCCACTCGCCTGCCCTTTGTATCCTTTCACTACAATATACCACACCCTGGAGCAGTCCCCCTAGGGAATCGCTGAATCTGGTGTGGTCTTGGGACCGCTAATACAGTGTAACCACCAAAAATGTCTCCAGATCTGGCCAAATGTTCCGCAGAGGATACAAGGCTGTACTCAAACTTCCCTGAACGTGAAAGACAGAGAAAGACTAAAGGAAAAAGGCTGAAGAGACGTGACAATGACATACAACACATCTTCCTTATAGGACCTTGAACCAGAAAGGGAAAAGCTACACCTGGGCCTAACCATAAGCGCAATCGGATGGGTCTATGGGCTGCAGGGAAGTGCTGCACCGAGGCTTACATCCTGACTGGAGAGCTGTGGCTCATTCTGCTGACAAGTGCTCAGGTCTCAGGAAACACTCCGTGGAGTGCGCAGGGGAGGGAAAGTGTGCGTGTGTGCACACCATGATGGAGTGAATGCAACCATCTTGACAACCTGTGAGTGGGGTGAAGAGAATACCAGAGTTCTTCGCACTATTCTGGCAACTTTCCTATGAGTTCTCAATTATTTCAAAATAAATTATTTTTTAAAACCACACTAATCTCCTTGATTGCTCTGCTGTGGGCGATCTGCTAAATGGTCAGCTTGAATCCTCTCTGATAAGCCACACTTCCTCCTCCTGTTTGCTAACTTCTTATTAACTGCTCTTACTTAAAACTGAGAGTCTAGGTTGAGCTCCGTCAGAGCTGAGTGTGTCTCTGAACGGTTAGACAGGACCCCGGGTGATGCCCTCTGGCACAGTGGTAACAGCCCACCCCTTTTCACCTGCGCGCACCCACCAGGACGAGCTGAGAGGCTCTGGCGCCCGGGAAGGCAGGCTCCAGCCTCGCTGGCCTCGTTTTCCTCTCCTCGCCTTCTGCTTTGTGCTTACTCTATCACAGACTCCATTCTCCCCTCCTCGTCTTTGACATGATGCGCCCTCTGTCCATACTCTCCCTCCATCTCTTGCCTCTTATTTAGTCAGGAACCACCTTCAGGCCTAGACTCCCTTCTGCTGCAAAGCCTTCACCCATCCGTCCTTGATGCTCCCAGGGTACCTACCCTGAACATCCCCTAAAATAGTACAGTTGACCCCTGACCAACATGTATCTGACCTATGCAGGTCCACTTTTCCTCAAATTCTTTTCAATAACTATGCGTACTTATTACACTACAGTTATATGGTGGTTGCTTTTTCACTCATCCGTAACTTTAGCCACAACACAAGCTCCATGCCTCTTCTGTTCATGGTTGTATTCCAACACATGCCACGGCATCACAGACACAGTGACGCTCAAAAAATGTTCACTAAATGAATGAATTACAATTTTGTAAGCATTCTTTATAACCACTTACAAATCATTATGTCTAGGGACAAGTATGTTTCAAGTTCCAAATGATGAAGTTCAAACCACTGGTGATTATCAAATAGGAGTTCAACAAAAGTTTATATAAATAATTCGCTCAAACCTGCTCCAAGGACAACCAAACACCATTTGTTCTGACTGTATTCTAGTTACATGAGCTAAACAGTATAACTATGTGCTTCAAACTCCCACCTGGATTCCCAAGAGAGTTAACCTGTTTCACTCTGCAATGACTGAAACTGGTAAAATAAAAGGGCCTCTCCTTCACCAGAATTAAAGGGACTTATGCCAGCTTGACTTAAAACCACTCAAGACTTGTTTAATTGCACATAATATCACCAGAGTAAGGATCTACCTTGGTTTAGGATTCCCAAAGCTCGGCAACCCATATGCACACTGGGCTACAGATCAGTGATAAACCATTATAACCAATAAGGATGAGCAAACAGATACGGTGATGTGAGAGACTAGAAAAAGAGAAAATAGTGGGTATCTCCGCACCCACTAAAGAAAAACAGGGCAAGGAACTCCCTGGCAGTCCGGTGGTTAAGACTCTGCACTGTCACTGCTGAGGGCTCGGGTTCAATCCCTGGTCACGGAATTAAGATCCCGCAAGCTGTGGGCACGGCCAAAAAAAAAAGAGAAAGAGGGCAGGGAGGAGTGAGACAGGAAGGAAGACTTGCAGCGCACCCCAGCACTGTTCCACTGGGGACAGAGACAGCCAGCCTCCCACGGAGGTTCAGAATGAAGCCACAGCACTGATGCCAGGGCTCCTGCAGGCAAGACGCTTGTAACGTGCTCATCTATGTCCTGCAAGATCCACAAGTCTCAGCGTGTTAGAGCTATACAGCAGGATGCCTCCTCTATGTACAGAACCTCTTCCGTTTCTCCCTGGTACAATTTTAGTTGAAATACAGAACTTGCTGTGACACTATGTAAACCTGCAGAAACTTCTTTTCTACCGGTGACCGATCATGGACCTTCTACCTGGCAAATGCCATCGCCTGTTCTCAGCCCTCCATCTTTCTCATCCTGATTTCCATATGCTTCCTGTTTAACTCTGTTTCTCCTTGCTTCACCATTCCATGCTCACCTTAGTCATGAGCCCGCTGGTTTTCTTTTAAGAGACAGAACATACTTCTCCATTCTCTCTCCCTCTCCAAATAAAATTCTTACAATGAACTCAGTGCCCATCTGACCTGGCTGCTTCACTATTTCCCTGGAAGTGTATCACAGTACCTTGGAAGCACCTCGCACTACAAACAAATGTGAAAACAGCTGAAAATCCACTATGCTGACGTCATTCCAAAGCTTCGCTCCTACATTTCCAACGTCTCTCCCATCTTGGTGTCTGCTTTTTCCTACCTCTACCACAGTTCTCAGAGTCACTCAGGATTTAAATCTCTGGACCTTCTGTTTTCCTGACTCGAGATCTGTCCACTCTTTGCAGTTTCTCACACTCAGAACCTTCTTCTTCTCTATTCCCAATCCCAAGACCCTTCAGTTAAGCCACCCTCTTATTACCACTAGCATGCATTAGTGAAATCATTTACCTCCTCAATCCAGCATGCACACCGCCACCGGTTATTTTTACTACAAACACTGCTCTTGTGTAGTAACCATACAAAACCCTTCACTCTTCATGGTGCAAACGGAATTAAGCACAAAACTTTAAGGTGGTTACCATTCAAGGTCCTCCATAATCTGCCAGGAACTTACTTTTCCAGCCTTACTTTGCAATATTAAAGACTTGTTCCATGGACTCCACTCACAACTAACCATTCTCTTCCCCTAAAAATGCATTCCAGGCAACAGAAAACCCAAATGCAATGGAGTACTGCAATCTAGGAGAGAGGTCTGCAAATAAGGTCCTTGGCCTGTTTTTGCAAATCAGGGTTCCATGGAACATAATCACACCCATTCCTTCAGTGTTATCTGTGGTCATCTTTACACTATGCAGGCAGAGCTGAGTATCTGTGAACGAGACCACAACACCTAAATATTTACGATGCTGCCCCTTACAGAAAGGCCTGCAGACCCCAGGACTTAGGGACTTCACAGGACAACTCGTACTGCTGTTTTGAGAACCAGTAGCAGGAATGTGGCATGGGAGGAAGGAAGGCAGCGACAGGAGGCTACTGCAAAAACCCCCGGGGCCAGAGATTAAAGCAGTTCACACAAGAGTGGAAACAGTGGGGACGGTGAGAAATGGGTGGCTAACAAAGAAGCCAACAGAATCAGTTGATGGACTGGATGCAGGTTATTAGAGAAAAGTGAGGAACCAAGGATGACATCTAGTTTCTGGCCTAAGCTACCAGAAGGATACAGTTGCTACTTTGAACCAAGATGGGGACTACTACGGGTAGACCAAGTTTTTGAAGGAAAATCAGATCCACAACTGGACAAGATAATTTACACCAGTCGTTCTGCTGCACAAAAGCCTCTCAGGACTCACTATCCTTTCAGAGTAAGAGCCCAAATCCTTACAATGGTCTCTAAGGGCTCCCACAGTCAAGCTCTCTTCTCTCTGACTTCATTAAACTCCCTGATTGCTACAGGTCGTTTGTGTTCCCCACAAAATTCATATGCTAAAACACAATCCCCAATATGCTAGCCATTTGGAGATTGGTTCTTTGCTAGGTGAACAGGTCGTAAGGGCAAAGCCTCCATGGATGGAATTAGTGTACTTATAAATGAGACCCCAGAGAGCTCTGAGCTCTCTCCCCGCTTCTGCCATGTGAGGACACAGCAAGAAGGCATGAACCAGGCATCTTGCTCTCACCAGATACCAAAGCTGCCAGTCCCTTGATCTTGGATTTCCCAGCCACCATAACTGTAAGAAATAAATTCCTGTCGCTGACAAGCCACGCACGTTATGGGACTTCATTAGAGCAGCCCCAAGCAGACAAGACACCAACATGCACTCCACCATGCCCACAGCGCCTCCCTGCTCTCCCCGGGCACACCAGTCAAGCTCCTGCGTCAGGCCACCACACCTGACGTTTCTATTGTCTGGGATGCTTTTCTTCAAAGACATCAACAGACTTATTCTCACCACCTCTGCTCAAATACAACCTCTGTGCGGACGCCCTATTTAAATTCCACTAGCCCCTGGCCCCTTCCTCACCCTTTTGTTCTCCCCCCTTCTCTGCTCACTTTATCTCCAGCACATTTATTACCTTCTCACATAACTTGTTTAATCTGTCTCCTCCCCCCATCTCCTAGAATGGAAGCTCCAAGAGATGGAGAATATTCGCTTTTCCCCCCACTGTGTAACTGCACTGCCTAAAACACAACAGGTGATCAATAAATATTTGTTGAGTAAATAAACCGGCCCAAAGAATAAATATAACTCGTGAAAGAGTCAAGAGAACTTCACTCACGTTCCTGGGTTTTGAGGGAAAAAAACAAAAGCACGTTCTAAATGCCTACGTGTGGCAGCTCAGCTCAGACAATTATTTTACTAGTAGCTGCCCCTCTGTTTCAGAGTGCCAGCACATGACTTCCTTTTCTCCCTCCCCTGCTCTCAGCCCTTAAATGTTTGGGATCAGTTCATAGATGATGCAGTTTAAAATAAAAACAAAACAAAACAAAACCCTAAGCTTATCTAGCCTACATTCCTTTCTGGTTTCATCAGTGCTCTCCCCTCTGCGCTACACTCACACCAACCAGACTTCGTTCTGCTCCTCAAAGACACCTTGCTCCTTTTCACGTCAATAATCGCTCGCCCGTTAAGCCCTCTACCTAGAAAACTCCTCTCACACCTCTGCCAGTCTGCTTCTTCTCATCATTCAGGTGTCCGAATGCCACCACTTCAAAATCACCCTGCCTGCTGCCACCCTAGCCAAGAGACAAAACCACCACTCCAACTCCTCCTTTATTTTCCTAACACTTAAAACCTTCTAAAGTCCTATTTGCACAAATGTATCTTATTTATGACAGCAGATCTTACCTCCTTTGCTCACCACTATGTACGTGGTGCCTAAAATACTAAGTAAAATAGGTGATAATTTAGTTACATGTCAATACCGTAGTGGACAGTTTCGCTTTACCATTAAAGACACTGATAGCCAGAAGAGAGATTCCTGATATCAGATAGCTGGGAGAGGCTACTGGAAACGACTACTTGGGACTATTTCCACGACTCCGTGAGACCTGGGGCCACACACTAGCAGCTCTTCTGTCACGGTAGCGCACAGACCACGCTACAGTTAGGAACCTCCAGTATCGTCATGCCTTTAATCGATGAATGACCTCTCGGCCAATACGCAGGCCGCATAAGAACCTGCCCCCAGGCAAGAAATATTTTAAGGACGGACCAACACAATAAAAAAAGCTTATCCTGGGAAAGGTGGCTTCGCTTGTCATTTTGACCATCCCTCATCTACCTACAAGTCAGCCCTGGGGAGCCCTGAGACTGCATAAAGGCAGCAGGGGGCCCTCCAGAACTCGCTCCCCAACCACTGCATCCCAGTAAATGAATCCTGGAACCTAAACCTAAATAACACAAAGGAAGCCGTTTCCAAAGCAACTAAAGGAAAGGGCGGCAGGGGGGAGGGGGGCTTCCGCCCGGGAGTGGGAGCAGCGCGCAGAAGCTTAACGCGCGCGGCCCGAACCCAGCCGGAGCCCTGAACGGCCGGCCCAGCCCCTCCGCACCCTCGGCCCGGGGGAGACGCCGTACCTGCTGCAGGGAAGCGCAGCCCTGACAGCGTGAGAGGTCCGCCGCCGTCCCGGGCGCCGCCGAGTGGGTCTCGCCCGGCATCATGGTGCCGCCGCCGGGCCCGGTGAGCCCGCGCGCCTCAGGGACCCGCGACCTCGGCCCTGTCCTGCCTCTGCTGACGCCGCCGGGGCCGCCGCCTGCCAGGCCGCTTCCCGCCGGGTCCGGGCGGGTCCATCCGTGCACAGAGGTCCCCGTGGAGCTGACAAACCACTCTCCGAGCCAGAGCTGCCTCGGGCACTAGAAAGAAACGATACCCGGCGCGGCCCCCGAGCGCGACGCAGTCCGGCCAGGACCCCGCCCCGCCCTGGCTCGCTCCGCCCCTCGCCGCGGCGCGGGGCTGCCTGAGGCGCTGCCTGAGCAAAATAGGGAGAGGAGCCGCGCCGATGCGACTGAGAAGACGGGTGCGAAGGAAACGTCGAGGAGAGAAGAGACATCGGAGGGGCCCTTCTTCCACAGTGTAGCGTTTACTCTTTCATTGCCGGCTTGCTGTGTGGCACACTTCACATAGACACCTAAAACCTTCAACGAGGGGGAGGTGACCTGAGAATGACGTCATTCCAGGCGCCTCATGGTCTTGAAGGACCCCGCACCCGGACGGGTCAGTGCGCGATTCTTAAGTGGAGGAATGGACGCTGTCCGAGTCCGGCCGGGTCCAGGAGGAGACGGCAGGACTACAGCTCCCAACGCCCCGCGCGGCGGGCGGACACCGAATGGTTCCTCCGGCCGCGCCCGGTGCGCTTTGGCGCCTCGCCTTGTTTGTCGTCGCCGCTGACCAGTCCTTTCTCCGGGAACGTCTTTCTTCCCGACAGCGCCTGCTGTGTCCACTTGCCGTCCGACCCGGCGCTCCTCGGCCGCATTCCAGACCCATCCCCGCCGCGTCCCTGAAGCCGGCTGTGGGCGCCGCCACCCACTAGGTGCCAAGCACAGCGCCTGGCCGTCTGCCACCAATTGCTAGCTACTACCAAGTCTTATTTTTTAAATCTCTTGGAAAGGGAAAAAAGAAAAGAAATCCTCACCTGACCGCAGTTCCTGGATACATTCAGGTCCCCATCTTCTTGTTTGAACCGAAGTTTTTCCCATCTGTATGCCAATACCCACCACCACCAGAATCTCTTTGATAATCACAGCTTTCTGTCATCGGTACCTTGCTCGGAAGCCTGGTTAGAAAGTCCAACTTCTTAGCATTCAGTACAAGCTTTGTATGTGTTAAGGAGACGTCCAGACCTTACCCGCTCCTTCCTAAATGTACAGGATGGAAATTGCAACTGGAAACACCCCTTCCAAGAAAGCATTCTGGGTTCCTCTCCAAATATCGCACCCCTGCCGTTGCTTACACGCTCTGTGGCTGACGCTTGCTGTGAGGTGGAGGGGCAAGGTATCCAGCAGATCCCTAGATTACCTGTCGTGGGCACTTAAGACGCACCTGTACTTGTCTCAAGAGGTGCTGTGGGATGCGAAGAAAGCAAGAGTAGGGTTAAAAGTGAAAGGAGAAGTAAGCAGATGGACAGCGGGGAAGCAGGTGTACCTTGGAAGAGAAAGGGGAAAGGAGGCCCTTGCGGTCCTGGTGACTTTCCATTTCTGGTTTCCGATCCCAGACAACTGGTCTTAAGAGTAACTTCCTTTTTATTTAAGGTTTCCCAAATGAGTGTTTCTTCCAGAGTCTCTTCGTGGAGGAGACACCAGCTTACCCTCCGGCGTTATCTCCCTCTGCACTGCACCCACGCACACAGCGCACCTCCCCTTGCTGGAACTGGGAACCCTCACTACTACCTTCCTGCCTTTGGGCCCCTGCCCTTGTCTTTCCCCCAGCTTGACAGTCTGTCGTCCTTCTGTTCCGGGCCCCACGTTTTACCTCCACAACTGCAAGTAATATCTAGGTCCCTTTTTATCCCTTAGCACTGAGCAATTTTTTTTTTTTTATAACACCACATTTTGACTTGTACTGTGGTGCTTTTTATGTCTTAGAGGTGCTTTTTCCTTTCAAACGCTGCGAAGTGCTGTACACTGTAGGTGCTCCATGGATGTCAGTGAGTCAAATTTGCTGCAGCTAGCTGAAGGTGAAAGAGAATAAGCACTTGCATTAAGTGGAAGTGCATTTGTTTCAACTTCTGCCTTTCTCATAAGATATTTAAAGAAAAGTCTGGTTTGTGTAAAGTAGGGTGGGCAAACTTTCCATAAAGGGCCACATGGTAAAATATTTTAGGCTTTTGGGGCCATAAATATGCAGGTCTCTACTTCATATCTGTGTCATTTGTTTTGTTTTTGAAAAACTTTCTAAAGGTGTACCTGGCGGGCTGTACAGAAACAAGTGTCATTGTAGTTCATGATGGTAACTGATGTTGGCCACTAGCTAAGGAATGCTGAAAACATTTTTCCTCTTTCCCACATGATGGGCCACACCTGTTTTGTCATTGTGATGGAAACAAGCAAGCAAACGTCTACACTGCAGAAAGTGGTGAGCAGTGGCTTTGGAACCAAACGCCTAGCCTTAAAGTCTAGCAAGGGACCTATTTGAGCTGGTATTTCCTTACAGAGGATTAGCTATAATTTAAGTGTAAAATGACAAGGACAGGGCCAAGTCCATAGGATCTTCTATACAGAGGGTAGGTATTAGCAATTCATTGATGGTGTTACCCACTTTGGAAAATAGAGAAATAATATCCGCAGCCTACTCATTAAAAAAAAAAAAATTGGTTTTGTTTGGTGTTTTAGCTTTTTTTTTGGTCAAAATTCCAAGGAAAGCTGTGTTTTTCTGTCAGACTGTTCTAAGACCTGGAGGGATGTCTAGATTCTGACTCTGATTTGGTGGACCCCTTGCCTGTAGAGTCCAGTTAGTTATTTAGAGGAGAAATAACTATAAAAGTCTCAGTTCTTGCCCTGCACCCTCATCATCAAGATACTCCCAGATACTTGGTAACTTCTCACAATTAAAGCTTTAGAGTATACCATAATTAAAAGGTTAATTAAATTGATTATTTAATTTATTAACATATGATTCCACTGAAATGTCTAGTAGATATTGTCTAGAAGTCAAGGCTTTCGTCACAGGAACTCAAAATGGAAAGTTGTTTGTTGTTTGAATGTTCTTGTATTTTGCTTTATGAAGAGCTACTCTCATCTGTTGCGTTTACCCATAAGAAAAATAAACTATGTTTCTTCTTTCTTTTAAAACCCTGAAAGATGTCTTATGGAGTAGCTGCAACTCTAGCACTCTACAACTCAGTGATGTTATCTGATGGAGTTATATTAGTTTCCACATCTGTGATGTAATGCTAACATAAGCCCACAAGATGTCTGTCTTTCCCTGTCTGTGGTTTAGGCCCAAATGGAATTTCCAGCCGTATTTATGTATGATATAGACCCTTCTTACGGGAGTAGAAATGCCGTCTCCTGGGGCATCCTGTGTGGAGGTATTTTGTAGGAGCCACCTTGCCGTCTGCCCAGTCGTGTCCACTGTGTTTGGTTCTAGCGTGCCTTTGCCTTGGTGTTTCTTACTACCCTAGGCAATGGTGGGGTTTTGATCCTCCCCCAGGGATCGGGAGCAGGCCCTGTGACTTTGCTTACAGCCCAACTCTTAAGTTCGGGGGTGGGGGGTGGGGTAAGCATGTTACTTCTTCCTGGAAGATCGAGTTCACTCAGAAACCAGAAGAACCCATTTTTGTTTGAAAACAAGCATAATTTGGAATAGAATGCAAAACTGATTCGATTGTTAACGCTGAAGCACAATTTTAAAAGGCTTTCCTGGTTGCTAGAGCCCTCTCCAGGGGAGTGTGGGGTATTTTGTGAACATCTGGCAGCTGTAGCTCCTTGTCACGTGAGACAGTTCCTGTGGTCTCAGGGATTTGCTTCCTAAAAGTTTCTACACTACAGCCCCAGTAACTGGCGCATTACAGCCCCAGGATCATCTATACAGTTTGTGAGGCCAAGTGTAAGACGAAAATGCCAGACCCCTTGTTCAAAACTTCTGGAGAATCTTAACATGCAACGGCCAAGCACCAAACAAGCACGGAGCCCTTGGGAGTGTGGATCACTCTTTGACAAAACAAGTAGAACACTGAGGAAGTGGCCCCGCCAGCCACCTTCCTTCTAACCAGACCTGCTCCCAGCCCTGCTCACCCTGCGTGGTACCACCCCCTCCCAAACCAGAGGTACAGGGCTGTGTCATCACTACTTTCAGATTCAGCCTGCCACATGGTCGCATCTAACGCCCCACTCCCTGTCCTCAGAAACACCAGCATCTGGCCAACCCAAAGGTATCACTGATTGACTTCTCACTTCACCAAACTCTTATCCTGGGTCTCCCCTCCTCTCTCTGTCTGTCTGTCTAGGCCCTTGATGAATCTGGTTACACATGACCTCACCCTCCCGTGCTGTATATCAGGGGTCCCCAACCCCCGGGCCACGGACAGCTGGGCCGCACAGCAGGAGGCAACCAGTGGGCGAGCGAGCGAAGCTTCATCTGCTGCTCCCCATCACTCTCCATCACTCCCCGTCGCACCCCATCGCTCCTCAATGATCCCGATCGATCCTCAACGTTCTCCATTCCTCCCCCTCACTCCACCTCGCTCCCCATCGCTCCCCATCGCTCCCCCTCGTTCCACCTCGTTCCCAACCGCTCCCCATCGCTCCCCCTCGCTCCCCATCGCTCCCCATCGCGCCCCATTGCTCCCAATCGTTCCCCATCTCTCCCCCTTGCTCCCCCTCGGTCCCCGTCGCTCCCCCTCGCTCCCTACCACTCCCCATCACTCCCCATCTATGCCCCTCTCTCCATCTCGCTCCGATCGCTCCCGATCAATCCCCATCTCTACCCATCACTCCGCACCACTCCCCATCTCTCCCCATCACTACTCATCACTCCCCATCCCTCCCCCTCGCTCCCCATCGCTCTCCATCACTCCCCATCGCTCCCCACCGCTCCCCATCGCTCCCCATCACTCCCTGTCGATCCCCATTTCTCCTCCTGGCTCTCCATCGCTCCCCATCACTGCCCGTCACTCCACATAGCTCCCCATGTCTCCCCATCGCTCCCCCTCGCTCCCCGTCGCTCCCTCTCACTCCCCCTCACTCCCCATCTCTCCCCATTGCTTCCCATCACTCCTCATCTCTCCCAATCAGTGCCCCTCGCTTCCCATCACTACCCCTCCCTTCCCCTCGTTCCCCATCTCTCCCAATTGGTCCCCATCTCTCCCCATCTCTCCCTCCCCCTCTCCCTGGCTCCCCATCGCTCCCCATCACTCCCATCACTCCCCATCTCTTCCCATTGCTCCCCATCGCTCCCCATACCTCCTCATCTCTAACCATCACTCCCCATCGCTCCCCTCGCTCCCCATCACTCCCCATCGTTCCCCATCTCTCCCTGTCTCTCCACATCGCTCCCCATCTCTCCCCATCACTCCCCATCTCTCCCCATTGCTCCCCACCGCTCCCTATCGCCCCCCATAGCTCCCCTTCGCTCCCCATCTCTCCCCATCCCTCCACATTGCTCCCCATTGGTCCTCCTCACTCCCCACTGCTCTCAAGCACTCCCCATCACTCCCAATTGCTCCGCATCTCTCCCCGTCACTCCCCATCGCTCCCCAATGCTCACCATCTCTCCCTATCACTCCCCCTCAGTCCCCATCGCTCCCCATCACCTCCCATCTATCCCAATCGCTCGCTGTCGCTCCCCATCTCTCCCCCTCTCTCCCCCTCTCTCCCCATCTCTCTCCATTGCTCCCCATTGCTCCCCATCTCATCCCATCGCTCCCCCTCGCTCTCCCTCGCTCTCCCTCTGTCCCCATCTCTCCCCGTCACTCCCCATCGCTCCCCATCTCTCCCTATCGCTCCCCATCTCTCCCCATCTCTTTACAACTCTCCCCATCGCTCCCCATCTCTCCCTATCGCTCCCCATCTCTCCCCATCTCTTTGCAACTCTCCCCATCTCTCCCCATCGCTCTCCCTCTCTCCCCATCTCTCCCCATCACTCCCCATCGCTCCCCATCTCTCCCTATCTCTCCCCACCTCTCCCCATCTCTCTGCATCTCTCCGCATCACTCCCCATCTCTCCTCACCGCTCCCCGTCACTCCCCATCTCTCCCCATCTCTCCCCATCACTCCGCATCTCTCTGCATCGCTCCCCATCTCTCCCCATCTCTCTCCATCACTCCGTGTCGCTTCCCGTCACTCCTCCTCGCTCCACATCAATCCCCATCACTCCCCATTGCTTCCCATCACTCCCCATCTCTACCCATTGCTCCCCCTCGCTCCCCAACGGTCCCCATCACTCCACCTAGCTCCACATCGCTCCCCATTGCTCTCCATCGACCCCCCCGCTCCTCACCGCTCACCACCGCTCACCATCGCTCCCCCTTGCTCCCCATCACTCCCCAACTCTCCCCTTCAACCCACTCGATCCCTACCACTCCCCACCGCTCCCCATCTCTCCCCATCTCTCCCCGTTGCTCCCCGTCGCTCCTCCAAGGTACCCCTCGCTCCCCATCACTCCCCATCACTCCCCCTTGCTCCCCATCTGTCCCCATCTCTTCCCAACGCTCCCTATCGCTCCACATCTCTCCCCATCTCTCCCGGTCACTCCCCGCCTCTCCCCATCACTCCCCATCACTCCCCATGTCTCCCCATTGCTCCCCCTCGTTCCCCATTGCTCCGCATCACTCCCCATCTTTCCCCATCGCTCCCCCTCGCTCTTCTCTCCCCCTCACTCCCCCTTGCTCCCTCTTGCTCCCCCTCGCTCCGCATCGATCACCCTCGCTCCCCATAGTTCCCGCTCGCTCCCCATCGCTCCCCATCTTTCGTGGCACCGCCTGAATCATCCCCCGCCCACCCCAGCCCCATCCATGGAAAAACTCTCTTCCTCGAAACCAGTCACAGGTGCCAAAAAGGTTGGGGACCGCTGCTGTATATCACTCCTCTCTCCTATGTTTGTTGTCATAAGACTCCAGGGAGCCCTAGGATAACTGCAGTGTGACCCCAGGAAAATTCTGAGGCATTCCTAAAGACAAAATATTTTCTAACTGTTGAATAAAAAAACTATTCACAACACTTGACAAAGAACAGTTAGGAAGCCTTACATAACACCATCATGATAGCTGTAGGGACCACTGCAATGGGATTTCGAGGTAGCAGTTTGGGCTCAACTCCAAATACCACCAGGAAGAGTGGGAATTTATAGCCGTGGAGCAGGATGGGGGGGGCAGTGGAAGGAGCATTTCTAAAAGGAAACATCAGGCATGAGAGGGTGGAGGGCAGGAGTTCTGGCTAAACCATGCTAACAGGATTCTTGCTGAGGGCAGGCCGGGTGATCAGGCCTCCTGTGGGGTCGGTGGAGGATGAGGAACAGTGTTAGAAATCTTGGGAGATCCGATATCCAGGGTGGAAGATTCTGGTTCAAGTGACTTAGCAAGACCCTAGCTAAAATTGCACAAAGCATAGATGAACCCAGAATCCCGGAAGTCAGGCCCACAGTGAGAAGACAGTTCAGAGGAGTCCTGTCGAGGGACTGGCAGCTCAGGCAGCAGCTGCTGGCCTGTGGCTCTGCTCCCCCAGCCCCACTGGACCGCCTCCAGTTATCACATAAAGCAAAGATTTCTCTCCCAGGAGAGGCTTGAGGACCTCTTTCATTCTCAGAGCCACAGCTCAGCCGGAGTCTGGGTGAAGGCCTGCCGAGGGCTCTGTGCTCTTAGAAAACCCACCAGGGCATTTCCAAATCAGAATAATCTTCGCTGCTACCGCCTCAAGGCCGAGAGTGGGTCCCAGCCCAGGGTGACAGCAAGGCTGGATTCCGCAGGTGAGAGGGGGTGGAGAGGTGCCACCAGAGGCCACCCATGGATGTCTTCTGATCCCAGATCCGTTCAGGCAGATTGGAAGGAAGGGTCTCTAACAGGCGTTGTCCAAGGATGGCGGTGCTCCTTTTGAGACAGGCTGACTTTTTCCACTTCATGGGAATCAAAGCTGCTGAGGAGACGGAGCATCAGGAGGGCGGGGGGAAGCTGTCCTGCCTGTTGGACACCCTGCCTGGGTCCTCCCACCCAAACCCCTCGCCAGCCCTTGCACACCTGCACTGCTAGCTCAGTCCTCACCCAGGGAGTCCTGCTGCCACCTCGGTAGATCCAGCAGGTACTTAAAACCCTCTGCCCACATCTAGCCATGATATTCTCTGGGATGCAAGTCTTCTTTTTTCTACTATTTTTTGGAGACAGTGACTGTTCTGCTTCCTTTTAGTCCCTTCCCTTGGGCATTGCCTTCTCTCCCGTCCCACTCACCCTCTTCAGAGTCTGTGCCCTGAGCTGAGGTTTGGTTCCCACAGTCTCTGCTGGTTTATCCTGTATCCTTGAGCTCTCAGAAGACCACCTCTGGAAATGATCTGTTTCTACGATGCCTCTGATACCCGTAATTCCCATGCTCTTAGCATCCCTTCTTGTCATCATTTAAAGGGAACTATCTTTGCTAATTTAACAGGAACATCTCCTAAACTGACTTTTCTTTTTTCTTTTTTTTGGCTGCGTTGGACCTTTGTTGCTGCGCGCAGGCTTTCTCTAGTTGCAGTGAGGGAGGCTACTCTTTGTTGCGGTGTGCAGGCTTCTCATTGTGGTGGCTTCTCTTGTTGGGGAGCATGGGCTCTAGGCGCACGGGCTTCAGTAGTTGTGGCTCATGGGCTTAGTAGGTGTGGCTTGCGGGCTGTAGAGCACAGGCTCAGTAGTTGTGGTGCATGAGCTTAGCTGCTCCGCGGCCTGTGGGATCTTCCCGAACCAGGGCTCGAACCCGTGCCCCCTGCATTGGCAGGCAGATTCTTAACCACTGCACCACCAGGGAAGTCCCCTAAAATGACATTTGTGTTGAACGGCACTTCGCCCTCATCTTTTCATGGTTATTAAATATGAGGTCTGGTGAACCCCATTCACGGTTTGACACAAAACTGCCCATCGGTGTCCTCAGCCCCCTCCCAGGAAATGTTTTCACGCACCTGTGAGCTTGGCTGTAGGTGAGAGTCCCATCTGGAGTCTGCTAGAAGGAGTTGAAGGTAGTGGCTGCTCAGAAGGCGGGTCTCTGAGGGGTGCCGGTCATCACATCCACACTGCGAATTCTCACTCCTCATCAGTGTTTCCCATCCTCATGCTGCTGCTCTCTGGGACTGGATAATTTTGGATAACTGTGGAGCCTTCCTGCGCATATCAGGATATTAAACAGCACCCCTCCAGGCTGCACACCAGATGCTAGTAACCCCTCACCCCCCAGCCCCAGTGTGAAAATCAAAACTCTCTTTAGACCTTGCTCAGTGTCCCAGGGGATGGGGGGATGGTGTTTGAGAACCACTGCTCTACATCATGGTAGTTGCATCTTTAATTTTCTTGGTGGCTGAAAGGGAAAATAGGGAGGTGAGGGAGAGATTTTTTGAAGATGGGGGATGCACATCTCAGCATGGAGTCCTCATCTTGCACAACTTTCAGCATCATTTGTCGCAGCTGTCCGTCACCCTTTCCTCCTTCATCTGGGTTTTCAGCGGGGTCCTGGTACCCTCTCTCTGAGTGTGCTCCTGCTAAGTCTCTCTTACTGGGCCCACTGGCTCACCTCGCAGGGTGTCAGTGCTGATGGCCCCACTACTGTCCTCCTCCTCTCCTCCCTCCAGGTTCACTACCTGTACAGCGGCGTTCAGCCACCTGGCTTTAAGTACCGTCTGACTCCGTCCAGCCTGGGCCTCTGGCCTGAGCTCTAGAAGAGCATGTCACCCGCCTGTGTGCTCTCTCCCCACATCCTGACTGTCTCCACCTGGGTTAACTGCCATGTGTGCTCCCGCTTGCAGGCGCAAAGCTGAGGAGGACCCTTCCCTCCTCTCCTCTGTCAGCCCGCGTCCAACTCGCAGGCAGCTGGGCAGACTGCAGTCAAATCATGTGAAGCTCCCAGGCTCCCATAACACCTACCACCCTCCCCCACGTCTGTCCCCAGAACACTCATCCTAATGATGCTTTCACACAGAAGTCCTATCAGATTCTTCTTGGACCAGGAAAGAGCAAAGTCACAGCTGTCCTTGGAAGTTCCGCTGCCTCTGTGTTCTCAAGCCCGCTCTCTCTCCCCTACTCACCCCGACCTGGCTCCTGGCCTTCAGGCTGCATCATGGCGGCAGACACCTCTGACCCCAAGGCCTTCGCAAGGCTCTTCCTTCGCCCCCAACATCTGTTGGCCTCCCTCCCCCGCCTCGTTCACGTCTCTGCTCCAGGGCCACCTGACCAGAGGGCCTGCCTGACAAGTCTGTCCAGAGCAGCCTTGTTGTCCATCCTCCTTCCTCTTCTTCTGAGCTCTCATCAGCACCCAGCATCATCTGTCTGTTTGTTGATGGCTTCCCTCCGCTAGAATGGGTGCTTCAAGGAGGAGAAGCACTTTTTATCATTCTGTGTCCCCAGTACCTAGACCGCACCTCACACGTGACAGTTATTCAACAGATCTCATTGTGGAAAGAATCGATGAGTGAATTAATAAATGAATATCTGGATAAAAAATATAGTTTAGTGAGGTTAGCAATCAAGAGCTCCACAGTCGTGCACCTTGATACTCACCCAAATGAGCTGAAAACATGTCTCCACAAAAACCTGCACACAGATGTTTATAACAGCTTTGTTCATAATTGCCAAAACCTGAAAGCAATTCAGATGATCTTCAGTGGGTGAATGGATAAAAAAACTGGTACATCCAGTCAATGGAACACTATTTAGCACTAAAAAGAAATGAGCTCTCAAGCCATGAAAGACATGGAGGAACCTTAATTGCACATCACTAAGTGGAAGAAGCCAATGTAAAAAGCTACATCCTGTATGATGCCAACTCTATGACTTTCTGGAAAAGGCAAAACTGTGACGACAGTAAAAAGATTGTGGTTGCCAGAGATTGGGGGGAGGGAGAGGTGTGTAGGTGAAGCACAGAGGATTTTTACAGCAGTGAAAACATTACTCTGGGGACTTCCCTGGTGGTGCAGTGGTTAAGGCTCCACGCTCCCAATGCAGGGGGCCTGAGTTCAATCCCTGGTCAGGGAACTAGATCCCACATGCATGCTGCAACTAAGAGTTCACATACCACAACTAAGGAGCCCGCCTGCAGCAACTAAGACCTGGCACAGCCAAATTAATTAATTAATTATTAAAAAAAAAAAAAAGAGGGCTTTCCTGGTGTTGCAGTGGTTGAGAGTCTGCCTGTCGATGCAGGGGACACGGTTTTGTGCCCTGGTCCAGGAAGATCCCACATGCAATGGAGTGACTGGGCCCGTGAGCCATGGCCGCTGAGCCTGCGCGTCCGGAGCCTGTGCTCCGCAACGGGGGAAGCCACAATAGTGAGAGGCCCGCGTACCGCAAAATAAATAAATAAATAAATAAAAGTTAAAAAAAGAAAAAGAAAATATTACTCTGTGTGATATGCTAATGATGGATAGATGTCCAAACCCATAGAATGTTCAACACCAAGAGTGACCACTACCGTAAACTATGGACTTTAGGTGATTATGATGTGTCAGTGTAGCTTCATCAGTTGTAACAAATGTACCATGTGGAAGGGGCTATTGATAACGGGGGCCGGCTGTGTGTGGGGGGGACAGGGACTATATATGTACTTACCACTCTATTTTGCTGAGAACCTAAAACTGTTCTAAAAATTAAATTCTAATTTAAAAAAAGAACACAAAGTTGTAGGCAGTGGGAATAACAATAAAAAGTCTCCAAGTCAGGAGGAAATTTGGCATGTTAAAGCATCATAAATCAGCTCAGGGACTCGGGAGTGTGTGAGCAAGGGACCAGTGGTGTTAATTAACTGAGGTGAGGAGGGGGACACGGACCAGATCCTACAGGGTCCTGTAAGCCAGGCTAGAAATGCTTTCGATTTTAAGTGCAATGGGCAGTCATTAAATGTTTTAAGAAATGGAATGGCCTGATCTGATTTCCATTAAAAACTTCTCATTCTGGCTGTCATATGGAAATAGACTAGGAGACCAGATGTCTTACCTGAGTTGGGTAAAAGCATCAGCTTTGGGCAGGAAATCAAGGATGTGTTTCTCCAAAGATGCGCATAACTTAAAAAGAGTTGTTTATGGATTTCACAAAGAAAGATCACACGATAGAATTATCTGGGCCCCTGAATGACAAAAAGGTTTTGAAAAATAATGTTTTGAGTTTCTTACTGGCCTTAAGAAGCCATGATTCTCAAAACTTCTTTGTTTCTGAAATTGGAGGTCCAGGCTGTCAGTTGGGATGGTTTTATTCTAAAATCATGAGAATATAGCACATTCTGTAAATTATCCTGGCAGGAAAGGATTGCCAAGGAGGAAAAAAAAACAAAACGGCTTTCATTTAGAATAAATGTCTAGCGATTGTTTGAATTTTAGATAAAATGATACCAAACATCTTTGGCCATAAATTTTCTTTTGGCCTCATTCTCCAGCCCTGACATAAAGAAAAATGCTGCTAAAATTTAACAATACATTCCAGATATGTGGTGTGGAGACAATCATTCAACATATTCTAAAGTGAAAAATATATATCTTAGCTTAATGTTCTTCATTAAAAAAATAGGAAAGTATGAACCCCAAATGCCTCTTGGATATATCATATTGAATTCACTATTATATTTTGAATTCCTGTTAAAAAAATAACTTTTCTATCAAGTAAAGAACCTTACAGCTTCTGAGGAAAATAAATTAAATATCTGCTTAAGCATAGGTTGAAATTTCCTTGAAAATTCAGAAGTAGGATCTGAGAAGTGCTGTTGTGAAAACAGATCACATCCCATTTTTAACTCTGGAAGTAGGAGTTGCAGGCTGTCAAGTCCATCTTGGTTCTCGAGAACTAGGACATCCAGTTTATGTGGAAGGAAAGAGGAAAGGGGAAAGGATAATGACGCTTCCTTTTTCTTTGCAAAAGTATAAACAATCATGGGAATTTCAAGTAGACAAAGTGATTCAACACTCTGCTAAAGCTGGGTAGCCATATCACTTAGAAATGATTCAGTTGTAAGAAACAGGAAATTTAATCTCATTTGAGTTTTAAAAGAGTGTTTTGATTCATGTTAACTAGTCTCATCCAGGGGTCAGCAAATCTGACCTTTTAACTCTGTTTCAGGGATCAGACAGGCCCTCCCTGCCCAGCCACATGGTAGGATGGGTCCTCTGGGTTCTCATCCAGTAGGAGAGAAGTACCTGCTCCTACAAACAAAATCCTGGCTAACTTACGTCAGTTGCTCATACCCAAACCAGCCTCTGGGCTGGGAGAAGCTTAGGTCTGGATCACGTGTCCTGCTGGACAGCCAAGAGCACAGGCAGCCTCCCACCCCATGACGTACGGGCGGGGCCAGATACCAAAACGGAGTCAGGCACTTCTACTCGAGATAGAAGACTAGATGCTGGGCATCCCTCTAGCACAAGTGGCGATTCCAGGGGACTCTGTGACTGCGCTGCCCGCTGTCATTTCCAGTGGCTCCCTTTATTCCTATGGTGACCAATAGTAGCAATGACCTCAGGAAGAGGAAACCAGATTTGGGCCGGTGATTATGACAGCAGATTTTTTTCATTTGTTCATTCACTGGACATATTTTATGGGCCACCACCCTCCTCCGTGGCAGAGCCTGTGCACTGTGCTGGGATGAGGAGATGCGAGCTCATAATACCTCACCCCCAGGAGCTCACTTCTGGATCAAGTAACTGAGAGTTAGGAGGTAAGAGTGCCTGTCATTGAAACCATGCAAGAAAAAGAAGGAAGCCCTGGAAGAACTTAATGGTCAAATAACATTGGGAAATTGAGTTACACCTGGATATTTATTTAAAGAGCTTTATGGGGGCTTCCCTGGTGGCGCAGTGGTTGAGAGTCCGCCTGCCGATGCAGGGGACATGGGTTCGTGCCCCGGTCCGGGAAGATCCCACATGCCGCGGAGCGGCTGGGCCCGTGAGCCATGGCCGCTGAGCCTGCGCATCCGGAGCCTGTGCTCTGCAACGGGAGACGCCACAACAGTGAGAGGCCCGCGTACCGCAAAAAAAAAAAAAAAAAAAGAGCTTTATGGGAGTTCCCTGATGGCCTAATGGTTAGCATCCCAGGCTTTCACTGCCGTGGCCCAGGTTTAATCCCTGGTTTGGAAACTTAGATCCTACAAGCCGTGTAGCAAATAAAAGAAAAAAAAAAACAACCCAAACCAAATAATAATAATAAACAAAAATAAATAAATAAAGAGCTTTATATCAATATCATATAAAAATCAAGGGCTTGGCCCTATACAATCAATTATCTTAAAAGGATGAGCAAAAATGCTTGCTCAGCACTTCTTTAGTAAACTGCTTAACAATGATTAGTTGTTGAGATTAAGTAGCTATAAACCAGGACACCAAAACTTAAATCATGGCAATTAAATCAAATTATAGACAAAATATAGATTGTAGAAAAGAAAACAACAAACTTCTCCAGTGGTACTGAATTTTCAAACCTTTATCTTTGGAAGAAAAAGTATACATACGGTAAACAAATTCAAAGCAAGGAAGTGGATTGTGTAAAATTAAAGTAGATACTATGCCGTCGTTTAAACATGACTTCGTGTGGTGGAGAGAGGTGATTGGCAACCACATCCCTTTACCGTCTCTCTGGCGTGTCTTTTTCAGATTTAAGGTCTAGAAAGAAAACATGACTGTGCTCATATGTCTTTGCAGTTAGACTGATGGATGTGAACTAGCTTCTGCCAATTAGATGCACTCACAAGTATTTCGGAAGAACTAAGCAAGGGGGAGGTCATGTTTCTGCTGCTGTGACTGTGTGAGGTTTGTTTTTGATTTTTTTTGCAGCAGTATTCCAGGATGCCGTCACTAGTTTCTTCGGTGTTGAGAGCCCTTTGCAGCAGTGATGGCTGGAGCTGCTTTGCACAGCTAGGAAAAGAGGTCCCTGGAGACACCAGGTTGACACTGACTCCATGACCATGGGCCTTCCCCACTTGGCCCAGGTAGACATTCCTGATCCATTTTGGCCTGCAGAGCACTGGGCCATTCCTGCAGGCACAGCCTGGGGTCACTTTTCCAACTCAGTGTCCAACGATTCTATGGTTACTTTGTTTTAAATCCCTTTATACTTAAAGTAGTTGGAGTGTTTTTTATTTCTTGCAATTTCATTCTTAACTCATATGGAATTTGGCAACAAAAGTAATTGTAGGCAACAGACCCTCAAGGACTGAGACTGTGAGATGATCTATCTGTCTTGATGGAATTCGAGGGCAGTAAGGATTCAATCACCATGAGAAAATGAGAAACTGGGCATTTATGGCACAGAATAGGAGAAGCTGTAACCGAGCAGGACCCTAAGGGGCCTTCCCAGGACGGGCCTTCCCCCATATCCTCTGCTTTAGCTCCTCTCTGAAGTACCCAGATAATAGTAATTGATGCAAATTTCCTGAGTTGTTTTGCAGATGTGAAAAACACCCACCAAATGGAAGATGTTAGCAACTTGATGACCTTGAGCACATAGCCCCAGGCCTCCTGGAGCCTAAGAACTGATAATGTGAACCCCTGTGACACCACCCTGTTCCCTCACCATCAGCCCATCAGAGAATTGTGCACGAGCGGATCACCTACCCTGAGACCCCCTCACCTTCAACTGGCTTTTAAAAAGACTTTGCCGAAACCCTTCGGGGAGCTCGAGGCTTTTTAGGGCATAAGACACCTCATCTCCTTGCAAAGCCTTGCAATAAACCTTTCTCTGCTCCAAACTCCAACGTTTCAGTTTGTTTGGCCTCACTGTGCATCGGGCGCACGAACTCGTGTTCACAAAGCTGCCTAAATTGTCACCTGAAGCTTTCAGGAATAAAGAGCCTGTTAAAGCAAGACACTGGTGGGCGAGTGGCTGCTACAACCTCATGGCGAGAATGAGAAACGTAAGGAGGGATGGTGGGCTGGCAGCTTGTGGCTAAACTGAAGATTTCAAAGAAAGTGTCAAGCCCAAGGGTTTACACTCTGCTTAAGGCACAGTCACACAAGGAGCTCCTAAGTCTGACATGTGTTGCTCCTCTCTAGTAGCTGCCGAAGTGGCCAAAATTATCATAGGACCCGATCACGCACATCGCTGAGTTGCAGTGTCAGCTGAATTCAAAGACTGTCCAGGCCTCTTTTGAAATACAGGGGACTGTTTGGTTGAGCTGGAACAAGAGAATTGTAGTGGGGAGATTCCCTTGCTAATGGAACTTCCTCCTTCTTTGTCTGATGAGGTCAGTCTTATCTACATCTGACAGAGTTTCCTTGAAAGGAATGCTAGTTCTCTCCTAGCCGGTTCCTACCTCCCCCATCGCCCCTAGACCTGTAATTAGAATCAGATCCCCACATGCCTTAGAAGCAAAGTATAGAATCTGACTCACGAAGAGAAGACATACTCATCAAAATAATTATAATTTGTTTATACAGTCAGCCCTCTGTATCCATGGGTTTCACATGCACAGATTCAACCAACTGTGAATCAAAAATATTTGAAAAAAAACAAAATCCCAGAAAGTTCCAAAAAGCAAAACTTGAATTTGCCACTCACTGGCAGCTATGTACATAGCATTTACATTGTATTTACATAGAATTCACATTGTATTTACATTCATTTACATAGTATTTGCATTGTATTAGGTATTAATCTAGAGATGATTTAAAGTTTGCTGGAAGATGTCTGTAGGTTATACGGCAAGTACTACACCATTTTACATAAGAGACTTAAGCATCCATGGATTTTGGTATCCTTAGAGGGGGCCTGGAGCCAATCCCCGTTGGTTACCTAGGAAGGACTGTATTTAATTACATGAGAAGAAGCCTGGGTAATACGTTTTGGAATGGATTAGAAACACACTAAATAAACTAGAGTAAAAGGAATATAACTTTAGTTTGGGCAAACTGTATCAGATATTCTAGACTCTTAAGCTTCGATCTGCATCAGTATTTTCATTCTCTATAACAATGGACTCATAGAGAATTTGATTTTACCATTCTACAGGGCACCATACTGGTTCAATTTATTGATGGCATCATGCTTATTGAACTTCGTGAGCCAGAAATATCCTATCATGTGTAAGAGCAGGCAAGATAAAACTATGAAAAGTTTCATAGGCCACCACAACCAGTGAATTTTTTGCAGGTCCAGATATATTCCAACATGGGAGAGGACAGTTGATTGGTCTTTGAGACCCTACCACTGAGAAAGAAGCTCAAGGCTTCGTCAGACGTCAGACTTCTTCTTCTTCTTTTTTTTTTTTTTTTGAGGCAGAATGCACCACATTTGTGTGTGCAGCCCTGACCCATTTATTGAGTAACCTGAAAGACAACCAACTTTAGAGGAAATCAAAGCAAGAGAAGGCAAGGTGCTCTGACACCTGGCTTCCCAGCAGATGCAGAGGGACTGACCAGATGTGTCATGGAACCTACTGCAGGCCCTGCTAGGGGAACTGGTGAAGCCCTTACACTTTTGGCACAAAAAGTAATGCCTTTCATGGAAATAAGTATAACTTTTATTATTATTATTTTTTGCTAAAATGGCTCTCCTCTACTGAGCCCTGGAAGAGATTGCCTAACCAAGGGACATTGTGTATCCTTATGAGCTAACTGACTGGGTCACGAAGTGTGGCTTCCATAATAACACCTGGTCAAAGGGAAGTGACATAGGTGAGCCTGAGCATCAGCAGGTCTTGAAGGTCAATTAAAATCGCTTAAAGAAGAGGCTCCCCCTCTTGGCGTCCCCACTAACGCTTCACTGCTCCTTTCCTGACGGGCTTCATGGAAAGGTCCTATGCCCAGCTGGCAAAGGAGGGAAACATTAAGCCTAGTTCACAGAGGGTCCTGCATGGTATGCTGGTAACAGGCCAGGATAGATTTCTGCAGAATTACAGCTCTTCTTGGGTTTGTCCTTGTAGCTGAGTAGTGAAAGAAGTTTCTCTCCGAGGCAGAAATCGAGCAGTTCATGTAATGTCTCATCTTTATTGGAAGGAGCTATGGCCGGAGGTGCAGACCTTAACTGATCCATGGGAAGTTGACGGAGTTTGGTTGCTTAGGGACTTGGAAGGAATAAGGTTGGAGGGTTGGTGACAAGGGGTCTGGAGCAGAGGCACAGACACAGAGTATAAGGGAATTTATTTCCTACAGGTGCTCTCCGAAGGGCACCAACCTCAGAGACATTTGCAGCAACCAGGTGGACCAGATGGTCTACCTGTGACAGTCAGTCAGCCTTTCCCCACATCACCTTGGTTTTCCACGAGCAAGATGGCCATGGTGAAGATGAAGGTGGGACGACAGCACTGCTTTCCCTCACGAAGCTGATCTGTCAGCCTGCCATGGGCTCAGCCTGCCAAGAGCTAACAGTACCAAGTGTCAGATATGGTGTCATTCCATGGGGAGTGAGAAAATATTGTCTGCCATATCAGTAAACAGAGGATGTAACAGCCATCGGTGATTGCAGCCACCCCATATGGCTGAGGGAACTCACGATGGAAACAAGGAATGCCAGCCGGCCATCTAGCCATCATCACACTGCAGCCACCCCAGCGGTGCAGCTTGAGGAAACTCAGGATGAGAAAGCACAGGATACTGGCCCCAGATAGCTGAGGTGCATAACAAAGGAATTATTTCAGTGAGCCCAAACTCTTGCATCTTCTCATACATAGAAAAGCGCTAAATTCCTTAACTTGAGATATCTGGTTTTATTTAATTAACAATAATCTTTTGATGTTCCAACTACCTGCCCTTTGTTGCAAAACTTCTGTAGATCCTAGCTCCCCTCTCACCTCCTTGGAGCAGTCTCTCAGAGTTGAGATTCTGTCTCCCAGGCTTGAAGTCCTATGAATGTCCACCGAATAAAACATAACTCTCAACTTTTAGATTGTTCATTCCTTTTTACAGTCGACAGGTGTCAGACGAACACCCAGAGGAAGGTAATTACGTCGGACACTTCCATTTTGACAGGGACCATGATTTGTCCTCTCTGGAATAGATACTTTGGGTATGAAAAGCTTCTGCCTATACTACCATTGAAGGAGTGCCATTTACTATCATGGTGGCACATCTACCCTTGCTTCTGACCAAAGTACACATTTTATGGAAAGAGTGGTATGGCAAAGACATACGCCTCTGGATTCTGCAGTCTTTCTTTCTTCTGCAACCTCCAGAGGCAGCTGGAGTTTCAAAATATTGGAATGATCTATTGGGTACCCAGGCAAGACATCCATCAGGACACATCACGTGAGGGTGGGTGATGTCCTATAGAATGCAGTAGATGCTTTGAAATGGTGACCAATATTTGGTGCTATTTTCCCAGTGGCTGAAATACCTGGACCCCAGACCCTTGGAAGCAAGTTTGGCTCCTTTTGGTATTACCCCTAGTGACCATCACACAAAATTTACTCCATGTCCTCAACTTTGAGGTTTACTTGTTTAAAGGCTTTAGTTCCCAGGTAAGAGATGCTGAAACCCAGGTTATCCTCAGGGATAACTCTTAGAACTTCCCAACCAGTGGCAAAGGCTAATGGAAGATTCAATCATCCAACAGAGACAGGACCCTAAAGGGCTCAAGTCTGCTAAGAATAAAGGTTCAATTTACCAGGTAAATAGCCGAAGTATTTTCTGAGTGGAGAAAAGGAAGTAATATGTAAGTAATTACATAAATATAAATAATATCTATGGCTTTGTGACCACTTGTGGGAGTGAGGACGTAACTACAAAGGTTTCTTTCCTATTCTGTAAAGATAGCTTAGCCAAGTCCCTTTTTCCATTCTTTACTTTTCTCTTTTTATTTTACACACGGTTTGTTGGCCATGGTTAGCTTCTTAATTTAGTCTTTAGGTTGCAGAAGGTGATATTGTGGCTTCAGAGGAAATGGTCCAATGATGGACACACTGATGGACAAGACTTGGGATCTCTCCCCTTTTGCGGAGAAGGTGGAGTTACTTTTTATTTGTATGAAGAATAAACCTATTATGTTGGACAGGAGCTTGGTTGCCCTTCTAGCGGTTTGGAAGATTCAGTGTGGGGTGTTCCTGTGGCACATTTGGAGTGGCAGCTCTCAACGTCCATTCCAAACTCTTGATGTGTCTTCCCAGAGGGCCAAGGTTGAGACGGTGTTTCTCTTATTCCTTTCCAGTTTTGGTCTGGATGGGCATTAACTCCTGAGAAGCAGATACCCTCCCAGGACAGTTGCCAGACAGAAGGGCAGCAGTGCTTACCTTGCTGCCACCTTGGCCATTTCAGCTGATTCGTAGAACAAAGATGTCGGGCTCCTGTAACCGTGCTCCACTGTCTAGGCCCTCACTTCCTGCACCTCCAGGGACAGTTTTCTGGTACCTGGAACACAGCGAAGGCTGTGTGTTCCTGAAGCCACTGGTTCCACCATGATTCTCCACCTTCCTGTTTATAGAGGAAGTACAGCCAGAAAGCACTTCCGGAATTATTCCCTGAGCCCAGTGGGTGTACAGACCCCTCCTCCTTTTGACCCTGCTGGAAGCACACAATCCCTTGCACTAAATCTCTTTTTGTTTAAAATACTTAGTGATGCCTGCGTCTGGCTTGTTAGCACGCGTATTGGCTTTGGAGGCAGGAATGCAAACTACACCTGAACTCTTGATCCCTAAGCTAGTTCCTCTGCCCGTCTCCCTTGTTTCCCTCCAAGACCCCTCAGTCTCCCCACCGGCTCACAGTTCACTTGCTTCCACCCTACTCCCTCTTCTTCTCCCCATCCTTACGCCCTCCCACTTGGCTCAGGCTGGCTGCATCACTGCCCGTTTACACCCAGACTGCTGCTGACCCATGCAGCCTCAGACATCTCCTTCCACTTGTCTTTAATAGCATCGACACATTTGTTCTCTTAAATCAAATCAGTTTTTAAAAAAGCAAGTTATTCTCTTTCCCTAAAATCTCTGTCACTAAGGTAACCTACAAGAAAAAGCCCAGATGCCATTGAATGGGGTGAATATCCTCCTGCCTCACCCCTCCCTCCACGTTCCCTGCACCTCTGAAGCTTTATAACCAATTAGTACATTTAATCCACCCTGGGTCTCCCAGTCACTCCTTGGGTCACCTCACCTTGTGTCCGCATTCCAAGCATCTCCCTCACGGAGAGAACTGCCTGCCCATAACTTCAGACGCCCAAATGTTGCCACCTTTGATATCCTGCCCAAGCCCACATTTTCCATAACAAACCCCTAATTTATCTAGCTCGGGATAATTGCTTTGTCCTATGAACTCCTACAGGATTTAGAATACAACCTAGCTATGCACTAAATCCCGCACTGCTTTGTGTTGCTGTTGTTTAAGCCTGAGCCTCTGCTTAGAAACTTGTGTTATTGCCACCTTCCACAACGTGTATCACAAATCCATTCATAAAGCAAGCTTTACTCCATAATCATGCAACTGAAACGAACACTTGAGAATAATGGATGGGGAAGTATAACTCCTACCATCAACCTTGGAGGGTGGTGTTAAATACTTTACGTTCTAATAGCAACACGGGCATGCATTTCTTGTGTGCTTAGAACATTTTTTTCATGTGTGTTTTAAGTTTTCTGTCCCCAAAATGGGGGTATGTATATTGACTCACTTAACAGGAATCCTGTGAAGTGCAGTGTAATGTGTAAAGCACCTTGTTTCTCATTGATAAATAGCAACAAGAAGAGGACGGTGTCATTTCCTTTATGAAGTACGTTTAAGTCATAGATCTGAAATTTGAGAAAAATAAAAGGAATCCAATAAATTTTAAACTTGACAAATATGATCGATTGTCTTTGAACCAAATAGTACTAATTTGGCAAAGAAAAAGGCAAAAAAAAAAAAAAAAAAAAAAAAAAACCTTGCTCTTGCCAGAGTATATGTTTTTAATTCCCTTATCCAAAAAGTCCCTCTTATTCTTTTTTAAGGGGAATTCTTTTTCGCACTAGGTTTGATGAAACTCCCATTTGTTAAAGGAGTAGGATGCATTATTTCTTCATCTAAAGTCTCCCCTGAAAAGTGAGGGTCCGTGTTAGAAATCAGCACGTTTGTTCCACTTTTGTTTATTGATCACAGGTGGACTGAGCGTCTGCTCCAGGCTGGGCCCTGCTCTGGGTGTGGAGATGGCCGAGGGACACTACCTGGCCAGGTGAGCACCTCCTGTGCTGTGATGCTCTGCCCCGAGGACTATGCTAGAGGAGCAGAGAGGTACAGTGTGTGGGGTGGCAAGAATTTTACTAGATATTCAGGGACCTTCACAGAGGAGATGAGCTTGGAATTCTGAGCTGCACATTAAGAAAGGATTTTGCCAAGGACAGAGCCATTAGGGTCAGAACATTCCCAGGGGAGGAAGTAGCTTTGGCAAAGTCACTGGGCATAAAAGTACTGGCTTACCGAGGGCAGGTGAGTAATGGCATGTGGCCAGAAGGAAGGCTGTGTAGGGCAAAGTGAGGGAAGACTGAAAAAGAGGTGGGTTGTGGGTGGTCTTTAAGCTCCAGAAAAGGAGTTTGGGCCCCAAGGACACTGCATTTTGTGGAAAGTCAGAGAAGAGAAGGGTTTTGTCTAACAAGCTGGACCTCCAAGGAAGACAAGTTTCTCGGATGGATTTCTTCTCTTTTCTGAAGGACAGACATAAAAATACACACAGTACTATGGATGACTGATGTTAAGCCATATAGGTATAGGTGTGCACATTAGTCGTATGTATTGTGCAAACCCTGCTGAGTCAACAGCAAATGCAGCAGCAGCTTCCTACAAATGCCAGGGGGCAGTGTGGGATCATGCAAAGACATCCAGCCTTAGGACATAGCCGCTCACTGCGAAGCCTTGGCTGGACACTTGATCTCTGAGAGGGTCTTTATTCTCACATCTGTAAGATGGGGCAATGAGACTTTCCTTTGTCGAGTTAGTTGCATGTATAATATCTGAACGACCAGTAGGTGCTTAGTAAGAGGCAGATGTTACAATATGGAGACAACTCGTGTTCATAAATTCAGTGCTTGTTAACTTTCTTCTCCGTTGCCACAGGTGACCTCTCATTGGAAGCAGGTCTATGTGGTTAACACCATGTTGTTTTATTTGAATTTAAAAGAAAAGGCTCACACTTTGCCGGCATCCAGAATTCACCCCGGTGTGGGACACTGACCCACCCACTCCTCGGAGCAGAAGCACATCCCATGTGGTTGGTTAGGGCATCCAGCTGTGTGCTGGTCACTTGCAACACATGCGGCTGTCACTTAAGTCATTCTTCCTCCTTCCCATCTCCATGTCCACATTTTCTGTCATTTGAACACACCCTTGGAAGTCATCCGGGGCGTGGGTTTTGGAAATCATGCGGAGAGAATGTTCCTCTCTGACAGCTGCCTCTTTGCAAATTACCCAGGGCATGGCATCCTGCCCTCACCATTGGTTTGACTGTCTCAGTTCCTATGGGTGCCTTCTGGGTTTTCTATCAAGTGGGGACCTCCTCGAAGCACGCTCTGCCTGAATCTGATTCCTTTAGGAATTTTTGGTGGGCTGAGTGTTGAGAACCTAAAAGTCTACCCACATAACTGACTGTCTACATTAACATCGGTTTACCGTTCCACCGTCTAAATCAACCTGACTTCACCTTTCCAGATAACTCTTGCCCAGGAGGATAAAACTTGCAAATAACTTTATTGCTAATTTCAGGAGCTTCCTCAATATTAATTTAAATGAACATTAAGCTACTCGATTTGCAATGGATAATGGTGGGTGATTATATGCCCTCAAGACATGCTGAGTCTGCCTCTCCTAAACTATTATATCATGAACTTTAAGCAATCCTAATCCCACCCCACTCCACTTTGAAAGACCAGCCTTAAACCAGACACCAGAAATCTCATAAATATCCCAACGTTGCCCCACCCCCTCCAAGACAAATCTAAGATAATCAAGGTAGTGCTTGCCTGTACCTTAGTGAGCAACAAACTCAGCTTTGGTCTGTCATCAACCTGCACGGGTGGGACTTTCAGGGAACCGACATTCAGCAGCATGGATGTCTCAATGCCCAGGTCCTTCCTGTCACCTCACTGCTCTGTGTCCTGTGTTGAAGATGTGTGTCTCTGAGGACCATCAGGGACCACATGCAGGGTGGTTGCATTGTCATCCTGGCCAAGCACCCAGGCTCTTGGTATCATTTTGGTGTGGTGGGCTGAGTAATGGCTGCTGAATTTATCCACATCCCATCCCTGTTACTTTGTATGGCAAAAGGGACTTTGCAGATGTGTTTAGGTTAAGCATCTTGGGGTGAGAAGATTTTTCTTGATTATCCAGGAGGGCTCTAAATGTAGTCTCAGGTATTCTTATCAGAGGGAGGTTTGTTAGAGAGAGGAATACACACATAATGAATTCAGCTAGGCTTGCTGAAGTCAGCTTTGAAGGCAGTGTACTTCTTCTGCCCCACACACGAATGAGGATCATAGGATGTTCGCTAAATAGGGATCTTAGCCTTGGTTGCCCATCAGTATGAAGACAATGGCCATTTGCAAGGTTATACTGGTCAATCCCAATGGTTCAGCTCAAATTTTCTGTGCTTTATATAACTTCAGTGTAACACCAGTTTTCTCAAATGTATCTCAAACGTGATAATGGTTATAAATAATAGCTGAGGATGCATGGAATCATGGGCTTTTATTGCTATATTTTTTCTGTCAAGATGTTCTCTTTCTTTATAAAGTTATTTACCAAATCTTTTATAATGAGACATTTCTATATAATCTGATTTTTGATCATATACCTTTGCCTTAGTTTTGGAAAATTCTGATAAATTTTCTGAAGATCTAAATTATTCCTGGCTAAGGACATGGAAGCAACCTAAGTGTCCATCAACAGATGAATGGATAAAGAAGATGTGGCACATATATACAATGGAATATTACTCAGCCATAAAAATAAATGAAACTGAGTTATTTGTAGTGAGGTGGATGGACCTAGAGACTGTCATACAAAGTGAAGTAAGTCAGAAAGAGAAAAAGAAATACCTATGCTAACACATATACATGGAATCTTAAAAAAAAATGGTTCTGAAGAACCTAAGGGCAGGACAGGAATAAAGACACAGATGTAGAGAATGGACTTGAGGACATGGGGAAGGGGAACGGTAAGCTGGGATGAAGTGAGAGTGGCATGGACATATATATATATACTACCAAATGTAAAATAGATAGTGGGAAGGAGCTGCATAGCACAGGGAGATCAGCTCGGTGCTTTGTCTCCACCTAGAGGGGTGGGATAGGGAGGGTGGGATGGAGATGCGAGAGGGAGGGGATATGGGGATATATGTATACGTATAGCTGATTCACTTTGTTGTACAGCAGAAACTAACACACCATAGTAAAGCAATTATACTCCAATGAAGGTGTTAAAAAATTATTCCTGGCTAGAGTACTTTGTCCTAATTACTTAAAATATTTAATTTAAAAAAGACATTCTCCAAATCAGGTTTCCAGAATTCTGTTTTCACATGGTGCTGTAAAAAGACCCATCTCCTTTCCCCTCAATAAGAGAGCAGCTTCCCATCACTGTAGGAACAACCAGCATTTTAAAATCTTTACTGAACACGTGGTTTGGAGTCATCATTGGTAACATCTTCCCTTAACACTAAAGGCAGCCCTGACCTGGTTGGCTACCCACCTGGAAAGATGCACCTCTGTGAAGGGATACAGTCCTCATCTTTCCAGGTGTGGCAGGCTCCTGCCCTGTGTAACTTTTTTTTCTTCTGACAATGAGTAGTTCTGAGCCTCCTCCAAACACTGCATGCAACAGAGACACAGAACAATGATCGGGCCAGGCTTGGCACAGCAAGCAGCCAGAACTGGAAACCTCATGAGTCACCAGTCACTGGCATACACGGCAGTGGAGGAAAGGAGTGGGGACAGTTTGAGCAGCTGGATCGGGGTGGTTGACCAACGTTTGGACAGCTGAGAGGTGGCACAGACCTGGCAGCGGGGAGGATGAGTGTCCACTGCAGCCCAGAAGCACAGGCTATGGGGCAGGCTGGTCTCAGGGAATCCTTGGAATGTGTGAACAGCCCAAAGCAGTCACAGAGGGCCCTCTTGCCTGAAGATTTAGGTACAGTTTGTTGTCACCATTTCAGAGAATTTAGTTGGAAAATGATGGGTGGAACCAAGGTTAAGAACCCACCCACTGTTTCTGTTTAGTATAGCATGTTCCTAAATTACCAGAATGTTTGGGCAAGTGATGGCCATGATAAAATCCTCTTCCCTTCCTCCTTTTATGGCCAAACCTTGCCAAAATACACACTACAATTTCCTGTGTTATACTATACAGTAATTGTTATATCCACATAAAAGGCACAATATATACACTATATAAATATAGTATATTGACTGATTCTTTGCTATATGAAGACTTTGAAGTTCATTAGCTTCGCTTTTTTAGCCCATTAGTTCATTCCTAACATCAGTGATGACAGTAAACGCTGACAGGTAGATGACTTAACTGGCTACAAGTTGCTCTGAATTTTATTTTTATTTTATGAAATCTCTGATGGATATTATAAACCTCTTATGGAGGTTATTTTGTTCATGTGTTCTCAAAGGAGAGGAAGCTGCCTGTATTAGTCATCTATTGCTGGCCAGCAACTCACCTCAAACAGCACATATCAGTGGTCCCATGCTCTCTGCAGGTCAGAAGTCCAGGCGCAGCCTGGCTGGGTCCTTTCCTTGGGTCTCACCAGACTGCAATCAAGTGTCAGGTAGAGCATTGGGCTCATCAGAGGCTCAAGTGGGGAAAGATCTGCTTCCAAGTTCTTTAGATTATTGGCGTAATCTAGTTCCTTGAGGTTGTAGGGCTGAGGTCTCCCCCTTGTTGCCAACTGTCAGTGGGGGACCACTCTCAGCACCTATAGGCTGCCCTGTGCTTCCCTGCCACATGGCCCTCTTGCAGGTGGTCCCAAGAGATGGCAGCTCACTTCTTCAAAGTCAGCAAGGGAGATTCTCTCTTCCTCTAGCCTGCCAAGGCAGAGGCTTACATGATATATAACCATAGACATGACAACCCATCACCTTTGCCATATTCTGTCATTCAAATGTAAGTCACAAAGCCCACTCACACTGAAGAGGATGGGATTACATAGGACATAAATCACTGGGTTGGAGTCAACTTAGGGTGTGTCCACTACATCACCTAAGTGTATATTAAACATTTGTATGCATTCTTCTATTTCCTAAGCATTCAAAAGGAATACATATAGAGATTATCATACTAAGTGAAGTAAGTCAGACAAAGACAAATATCACATGGTATCTCTCATATGTGGAATCTAATTTTTAAGAAATGATACAATTAAACCTATTTACAAAACAGAAACAAACTTACAGATATTGAAAACATACTTGTGGTTACCAAAGGGGAGACATTAGGGGGGCACATAAATCAGGAGCTTGGGATGAACATACACACACTACTATATATAAGATAGATAAGCAACAAGGACCTACTATGTAGCACAGGGAACTGTACTCAATATTCTGTGATAACCTGTATGAGAAAGGAATCTAAAAAAGAATGAATATAAGTATATGTGTAACTGAATCACTTTGTTGTACACCTGTGATGAACACATTGTAAATCAACTATACTTCGACAAAATATATATAAAAATAATAAAAAAAATAAATGAATAATTTAATGATTATTTAAAAAAAGGAAAATCTAGGTTAAATAAATAAGTACAAAAAATAAAATAAAATAGGTCCTAATTATCATTAGTTCTACCGTGAAGAGATGATCACTTATAACATTTAAATGTATGTGTTGGACCCAATGTTTTGTATCATCCCAGCTTCTTTAGTCATGATTTACTTTGATGGTATTTGACTGCTCCACATGACAGATGACTCTTCAGAAACGTGGTCTGGGACTGACCACATTCCTGTGGGGCACAGAGAGCAGCCTTCCTTCCTCACTGGAGAGAGAGAAGCTTCTGGAGCTCCTTCCCCACCTAACAGTGGAGGTCACTGGAGCCCCATGTGGCCTGTGATGTGACACTCTTGAATTCTTGATTGTCACACTGTCTGGATTGAGGGAGGGCTACTGGCATCAGTAGGTGGAACCTAGGAAGCTGTGACACATCCTACGACACACAGGACAGACCCTCACACACCGATTGTCCAGCCTCAAACATCAATAGCGCCCAGGCTGAGGACCCCTGGGCTCATCCTCACACAGCATACTGAAGCTGAGGGTACTGTGGGGATTTTGTTTATTCACAAAGCTGTTCCTTTCTCTCTCAATCACACCGCACAGCTCAACCCAATAGAAATAAGGAGCAAGAGTCACCTGGTTTCAAAGCATCTACAGAATTCAACACTCCTTAAATCACATGACAATCTTGAGTAGATATTCACATGCACTCACAGATCAGGCAGAAATATTACTCCCAGAATAAAGCACTGGAGAGTGGGATATTTATTGGGCTTTAAGGAAAAAGGGGAAAATTATGTTATCAAGTGAAGGATTGGAACCAACCAAAAATTAGAAAACGTAGGACACGGCCAGCCTCCTTCCCAGGGGAGCAGCAGGGCTGGCTGACCCTCTGGATTTCCACGGTTACACATCCCTGATTGAGAATGTTTTGTAGGAAGAAATTTGGGGGGGACTTTTGGGGCCCAGAACTTGGAAAGAGGTTTACTTAAACTCCTCCCTGGAGTCTGTGATCATTTGAAAGTAACAGAAGAAAGTTGTCAGGCCAAGAGAACGATTTCAACAGGCACATCAGTGGTCATTGTGGAGACCATTCATTGCAAAATCGCAGGGAGAGATACATGATGGAGAATCCAGAGGAGCAGAGTACTGCAGAACTCCTGGAGACCGCTGGGTAACGCGCTCACTTCACAGACGAGGAACCTGGAGTCATAGGCAGAGCCAGGGCGGGAGGCCAGGTTTGGGATGGACAGTCCTGCGTGTTCTTATCTCTTTGGGTTTGCTGCTCTCAGGCTGACTCAATGAGTGGAGGAATAGGGCTGGCCTAAGGGAAAGCGGCAGGACCTGTGTCCACCCCATCTGCATCCCTTTCCTGGGCTGTTCAGAGTTCCATCCTTCTTAGGAGTAGTCCTGTAGCTCAGCACCAAAGCTGTCTGTTCCTCAGCTGAGTGACAGGCAGGCCACCCGATTTAATGAATAGCTTCCTAGGCAGGGTATATGTTCATAAGGGGTCTATGTGCTATCTCTCCAGGCACAGGCATTATAACAGCTTTTTTTTTTTTTAACATCTTTATTGGAGTATAATTGCTTTACAATGGTGTGTTAGTTTCTGCTTTATAACAAAGTGAATCAGTTATACATATACATATGTCCCCATATCTCTTCCCTCTTGCATCTCCCTCCCTCCCACCCTCCCTATCTCACCCCTCTAGGTGATCTCCTAGAGACCGTGCTGATCTCCCTGTGCTATGCGGCTGTTTCCCACTAGCTATCTATTTTACATTTGGTAGTGTGTATATGTCCATGCCAGTCTCTCACTTTGTCCCAGCTTACCCTTCCCCCTCCCCGTATCCTCAAGTCCACCCTCTAGTAGTTCTGCATCTTTATTCCCATCTTGCCCCGAGGTTCTTCTGACCATTTGTTTTTTCTTTTATCTTTTTTGTTTTTTCTTTTTGGATTCCATATATATGTGTTAGCATACGGTATTTGTTTTTCTCTTTCTGACTTACTTCACTCTGTATGACAGTCTCTAGGTCTATCCACCTCACTACAGATAACTCAGTTTTGTTCCTTTTTATGACTGAGTAATATTCCATTGTATATATGTGCCACATTATAACAGCTTTAACTGTGTCTTCACTTATAGACAGGACTCCTTAGTGAAGGAACCTCAGGCATCATCACACTACAAAGGAAGTAAATTGATATATAAATCAATTGACAAAAGATACAGAAGAATACATATGATAATATGTATATATATAATATATATTTCACTCATATGCTCCTTTCTATAGTCACATATAATTAGTCTCTCCATGGGAAACATGAGGTATAATATTCTATAAATGTTTTTTATTATGTTTTTTACAGCCATATGACAATTTCAAGTATAAATTTATAATCATTTTTTTCACTTAGCAATGAGTTCTAAACATAAATATGAATCTAGACCTACAATACCATAGTTTTTTCTTATGCTTGCAAAACATTGCACTTTAACTGATTCAACCTAATCTCTGCAGTTGTACATTTTGGTCAGGGTTTCTTGGCCTTGGCACTTTTGGCATTTTGGGCTGGGTCATCTTCTGTGGTGGGTGTGTCCTGGGCATGGCAGAATGTTGAGTAGCCTCTCTGGCCTCTGCCCACTAGATGCCAGTAGCAGCCCCTTTCAGCTATGACAATTAAAACTGTCTTCAGACACGGCCAAGCATCTCTTGGAGGCAGAATCCCCCTGGGATGAGAACCAGTGATGTATGTTGTGTTTTTTTGTTTTTTTTTTCTTTTGGCTCTCATTAAACAAAGTTGCCCAAACTTCCTTGTAGCTGTCTTCCCACATCTATCCAATTATATCCAGAGGGTAAATTCCTTGATGCTAAATTACTGCTGCAGAGAAGAAACATCCATTTGAGAACTTTAATATCCTTTTGCCAAATTTCTGTCAAAGTATAATTTTTTTAAATTTATTTTATTTTATTTTATTTTTGGCTGTGTTGGGTTTTCGTTGTTGTGCGTGGGCTTTTCTCTGGTTGCGGTGAGCGGGGGCTACTCTTCGTTGTGGTGCTCAGGCTTCTCACTGCGGTGGCTTCTCTTGTTGTGGAGCACGGGCTCTAGGTGTGTGGGCTTCAGTAGTTGCAGCATGCAGGCTCAGTAGTTGTGGCACACGGGCTTAGTTGTCCCGCGGCATGTGGGATCTTCCCGGACCAGGGATCGAACCCGTGTCTGCTGCATCGGCAGGCAGATTCTTAACCACTGCACCACCAGGGAAGCCCCAAAGTATCATTTTTAAAAAGTTAAAAACAAGGACTTCCCTGGTGGTATCCCTGTGAATACCAGCTTTCTAAGCTCTGCAGCCCAGGAAATGCTATTTCCCTGATACTATGCTTTTTCAAGCAAAATTGTGAAAAAGACAAAATATCTCTCTTAGTGAAAAAGAAAACAGGTGTAATTAACGATGAGCACTGATAAGACAACAGGATGCATGCTATCTTGGAGTCAGTTTCTACTCTTCTGTACATTTTCTGGGCAGCCCTCCCCATTCCCCAATGAGGGCTGGAGGACAGCCCTCTTTGCTGAGAACACTGACGTCCTGCGGCTGTGCGATGGGGGACTCTGCTCAAGAGTCTGCATCTGTTGACTGCACAGCAGATTTTGTTAGTTTTCCTTTGCTGTGTAAAGTCACAGAACTTAACAGTGTAAACAGACAGCCATTTATTAGCTCATAGTTCTGCAGGTCAGAAGGCCAGGCACAGTGAGGCTGGGTTCTCTGCTCAGGGTCCCACACGGTGAAAACGGGAGGTTGGCTGGGCTTCCTTCCTTTCCAGAGGCTCAGGGAGAGATTCTGCTTCCAAAGTCATGCATGTTGTTGTTGGAATTCATTTCCCCATGTTTGTAAGACTGAGGACTCCAGGTCCCAGAGGCCGTCCACATTCCTTACCATGTGAGTCATCCCCCGCCATTTTCAAAGTCAGCAACAGAGGAACCCCCTCATGTTGACTCACTCTCAGTCTTCCAATTTCTTTCTTCAGGAAGAGTCTTATCCCGTGTGTAGGCTCACCTGATTAGGTCAGGCTCAACCAGGGTAATCTCCCAAACTTGAAGTCAATGTATTCAATATTTTGGACCTTAATCCTAACAACAAGATCCCATGACAGCGGTACCTAGATCAGTGTTTGATTGAGAGACTGGGAGCCAGTGTGTACACCATGGGGTTGAGGGGCCATGGTGGGAATCTGGGGGCTGTCTTAGAACTGCCTCCACACTCACTGTCTTTTTGTTGGGGGCACCAGGATTGCACTGGCTTTAGATATTTTCTGCGCTACTGAGATGTTCCTTGTGTGATTGGGAAAATAAAAATGAGTCAGAAGAGATTTGATCTTGGTTAGGGGAAGTAGAATGCATGGGAAATGCAGAGAGGCTCCCAAGAGGTTGACGTTGACAACCTGGCAAAGTTCTTTCCATGTCTGTGGCAACATCACTTTCCCCACTGCTGCCTGGCTTGCTGTACTGGGGATTGAAAGAATCTGTGTGGTGGTTCCATGGTTGCCTTTTAATGAATATTTTAATAAGAGTCTATTTTAAGCTTCATTGTTGCTTGTGGTTGATAAAATGCTCAATATATTTGAGACAATTAGATAATTAACAATCGTGGCACTGATGTTCTTTATGGGGTGCCAGGACAATTCATGTTTCGTTTTCTCTCAATGATACATCCAAAGAAACCCCCCATCCCAAACCCCCAAACTGAGACTTGTTAATATGGAAAGCATCACATGCTCCCACCCGTTGTTTTCCCCAAGCTACACCTAATCTCCCTTTCTGAGTTTTGGATCACAAGTTTGTAAAAGTCAATTTGTAAAGTTTTTAGTGAAATCTAGCAAGTAAAAACATCTAGTCCAACCAGGCTCCCAGGGGTCGGCAATTGGATGGTTGCAGCTCCACGTTTTCAGCCAGTGTTGGGGGGAGAGGGCTGAACCCTGGGGAGATGCTAAATGATTATCCTCCCTTTGCCTCCATGCCAAGCTCCTCTCTGCAGGAACCCTCAGCTCCCCTCCTTGATGGGAGGAAGCTGTGATTTCCTACTTCAATGTGAGACAAGCTGGGCTCCTGTGGGACAGAAGATACAAGCCCTACTGCATGGTTTCCTCGCTCCAGGGCTCCTGGCCTCAGCCACCCGATCGGAGCTCTGATGTCATCGGTACAATGAGCCCAGAGGCTGGAGGTCAGGCTCATCTTCTCAAGCAGGCCTCACTAATGTCATTAAGCTGCCTGGTTTTAATTTTCAACCACTTCCCAACTGTCTACTTAGGAGTGTTTAAAGCCAAACTCATTCATTCTTTCCACCATATACTGGTGATTGAAGCAGTTTCATGATGGTCTTGTGAGGAGGAGAAAGGAATACAGATCAGGAGGAACTGGAGAGTGATGAGAAAGTGGGATTCTCAGGTGGAAGAGAAACACGAGATAATAAACGTGTAATCGAAAACATCATCTTGTACAATCACCAGGGTGCGGGGCTTGCTGAACGGGGGGATCTAAATTTATCTTGTTGCTGAGAGTTCACTGTGAGAAATAAAGTTTAAGGAAATCTGGGGGGCTTTCCAGGATTTCTCAACAACTTTATCTAACAGTTTGGTATGTGGGAAATAGAGCGTGGGGGTGATTTAAGGGGCTTCAGCCATCCCCTTGCCCCTACATAAATGTTCCAGCCCCATGACAGGCTGTTTGTATCTGAGCTGAGTGGCTGACCAGGACCTGTAGGACTTGTCTGGTCCTCTCTGAGAGAGAAAACAGACACGTTGCTGGACCGCCTCCAATGCAGTGTCTTGTCCTGTTGACAGACTTCATATTTCAGAGAACAGTGTGATGACTCTGGAGTCAGTCATCACAGGCTCTTCTCTGCTTGTTTTATCCTTGAGATGCCCATGTAGAGGTCCCATAGGCATTGCACACATGTCTTCCCCGAGCCGACCTGAGCATCCCTGGAACCTCTCCCTTCTCAGTTGGTAGCTCCCCCTCCCTGCAGAACTCACCCTTGGAAGTGTTTTTGGGTCTCTCGTGTCCTCAGATCCAATGACAGGATGGCCCATTGGCTCCCCCTCTTCTGCCTCTCCTTCTGGCCAGGCCGCTTCTCCCAGCAGACAGCTGAGAGAGCCACTCCCAGTATCTGGCTATTGAAATATATATTTAAATTAATTAGCATAAAATACAATTAAATATTCAGTTCCTCAGTCACACTATGCACAGTTTGAGGGCTCCATAGTCACATGTGGCTAGTGTCTCCCCAAATTCATACGTTGAAGTCCTCACCCACTGTGATGGTATTTGGAGGTGGGCCCTTTAGGAGGTGACTATGTTTAGACGAGGTCACGTAGGTGGGGCCCCCATGATGGGATCAGTGCTCTTGTAAGAAGAGAAAGAGAATTCCTCTTCAAGAAATTCAGAGTCGGGCTTCCCTGGTGGCGCAGTGATTGAGAGTCCGCCTGCCGATGCAGGGGACACGGGTTCGTGCCCCAGTCCAGGAAGATCCCACATGCCGCGGAGCGGTTGGGCCCGTGAGCCATGGCCGCTGAGCCTGCGCGTCCGGAGCCTGTGCTCCGCAACGGGAGAGGCCACAACAGTGAGAGCCCCGCGGACCTCAAAAAAAAAAAAAGAAAAGAAAAGAAATTCAGAGTCTACTGGGGGAGGACAAGTGGGTAAATGCCAGCTAATTAGTTCTGGTAGATGTTTGCATAGGTGCTGAGGACTTAGCGCAGAAGCCCTGCCCTTGATGACTCTGAGCTTTTTCAAGCATGAACAGGAGCCATCAGGTAGAGTTGAGTGTGGAAATGTGGGGCTGACCCTACCGACTATCCTGAGAGTAAATATAAATACCTGAAGACCTTAGGAGGAGATGTAACACCCCAAGAGTATGTTTGCTTGCCCTGCAACCTTTCCCCACGTCCTTATTCATTTCACTTAACAAGAAAGAACGTGACACCTTTGTTTTTGGCGAGACTGACATATACAGATGGTCCCTGATTTACGATGGTTCTACATGCAATTTTTTTTTTCACTTTAAGTTTTTATATTATATTGGAGTATAGGTGATTAACAATGTTGTGATAGCTTCAGGTGTATAGCAAAGTGATTCAGTATACATATATATGTACCTATTCTTTTTCAAATTATTTTCCCATTTAGGTTGTTACATAATATTGAGCAGAGTTCCCTCTGCTATATAATAGGTCCTTGTTGATTATCCATTTTAAATATAGCAGCATGTACATGTCAATCCCAAACTCTCTAACTATCCCTCCCCACACTCTTCCCTCCTGGTAACCATAAATTTATTCTCTAAGTCTGTGAGTCTGTTTCTGTTTTGTAAATAAGTTCATTTGTATCATTTCTTTTGAGGGTGTGGAGAGAAGGGAACCCTCCTACACTGTTGGTGGGCATGTAAATTGGTACAGCTATTATGGAGAACAGTATGGAGTTTCCTTAAAAAAACTAAAAATAGAGCTACTGCATGATCCTGTAATCCCACTCCTGGACATATATCCAGAGAAAAACATGGTCTGAAAGGATACATGCACCCCAATGTTCATTGCAGCACTGTTTACAATAGCCAAGACATGGAAGCAACCTAAATGTCCATCGACAGAAGAATGGATAAAGAAGATGTGGTACATATATACAATGGAATATTACTCAGCCATTAAAAAGAATGAAATAATGCCACTTGCAGCAACATGGATGGACCTAGAATTTGTCATACTGAGTGAAGTAAGTCAGACAGAGAAAGAAGTATTGACTTATGATTGTTTGACTTTATGATGGCACAAAATGTCTCTACATTCAGTACAAGCCGTACTTTGAATTTTGAACTTTGATCTCTTTCTGGACTAGTGAAATGTATCACAATACTCTCTCATGATGCTGGGCAGCGGTTGCGAGCTGTAGCTCCCAGTCAGCCCCAAAATCATGAGGGTTGACAACTGATACCTTGACAACCATCCTGTGCCCACACGACTTTCAGCACAGTATTCAATCAATTATGTGAGACATTCAATACTTTATTATAAAATAGGTTTTGTGTTAGATGGTTTTTCCCAACAATCTTTAAATTTTATTTGTCTATTTATTTATTTATTTATTTTTGGTTGTGTTGGGTCTTCATTGCTGTGCACGGGCTTTCTCTAGTTTTGGCGAGCGGGGGCTACTCTTCGTTGTGGTGTGCAGGCTTCTCACTGTGGTGGCTTCTCTTGTTGCAGAGCATGGGCTCTAGGCAAGTGGGCTCCATAGTTGTGGCATGCAGGCTCAGTAGTTGGGGCTGTCAGGCTCTAGAGCGCGAACTCAGTAGTTGTGGTGCATGGGCTTATTTGCTCCGTCGCATGTGGGATCTTCCAGGACCAGGACTCAAACACGTGTCCCCTGCATTGGCAGGCAGATTCTTAACCACTGCACCACCAGGGAATCCCTCCAGCTGTCTTTTAATGTAAGTGTTCTGTGCACATTTAAGGCAGGATGGGATAAGCCACAGTTGGTAGCTTAGGTATATTAAATGCATTTTTGACATACCACATTTTCAATTTACCAGGGTTTACCAGGAGGTGACCCCATAGTAAGTTGAGGAGGATCTGTGTAGAGGTTTATCACAGTAGAAATGGACGTTTGGGATAAGTCACTCTGCATAGAAGAAGCTAAACTAACATTTGTGAAATTGAAGAAAGAGCAGAAGACTGTGTGAGGTGCTGTATGTCATGTGAATAAAAAGTCTCAGTGTAAGGCCATGAGGATGGTCAGAGTCCACACCTGCTACCGAGGGAGCTCCCTTGCGATGAGCCGTGGAACAGGTCCATGCACAAGTGCGGGTCCTCCGAGGACACAAGACATTACTTCCCTGCTGGGGAAGCTTGTTCAGCCTTCTCCCTGCACACCTGATGTCAGTGACTTTCTTGCCAGGTATGCAGGGGTTTCAACTATCCCAAACCAACCATCTTCCTTCCTCTATGACTTTGCTTCCCAGAGTCCATGTTTCAGTTCCATGTCAAAATTTATGCAACTCTTTCGCATCCCGGTCTTCCTTTCCTCCATGGCACCTGGCAGGGTTCTTCCTGGAAGCAGGCATTTCACCTGGGAATGGGTGCCTTTTAAAATGGTACATGAAGGAAAGCCACCCAGTACTCAGCTGAACTCTGGACTTGTTCTGGTTCCCCTGAACCCCATCCCATGGTGGTGAGTAGGAGAGAAATAAGACAGAGGACTTTAGATTTCCCAAGATGCTCTGGAAGTAACCGTATGGTAATTCTGTGTGGCTTTCCAGGGACCTCTGTGAGCTGGGTGGCAAAGGAGAGGCAGCCATCTGAATGTACTTCTTGGGATTCTTGTACTTCTTGATGGAAGGAGGAAGGGTCATGACACAGCTTGGAGACTCTGAAGCTGCTTTACCCAGAGAACAAGCTCTGCATCCAAATCCCAGGCCACCTCTGCTGCTCACAAGGAAAAGCGGGACAGTTGCAGTGCATTTACACAGGTAAGAGGGCTTCTCCTCCCCCAATCTGTGTGGACCATTTTTCATAGCCTTTTGGAGGCTGCAATGCTGCCACTCTATGTTGCGCTCGAGATGATACAGCCAGCTGGGCTTCATATGGAATAAATGTTGGCAGCGATACCAACTTTAAATTGATATTAATATCAGGGTTACTTTTTATAGTTTCCCTGGAGGTTTTAGCAACAATAGATTGAGGCAAGCTTCATGGTACCCGAACCCGAATCAAGCTTACATTTTTCGGACGCATATTTAATTTGGTTTTGGCACAGGGTTCCTGTTTTCTTGGGTTTTACATCATTTATGAGGTTGCATGGATACACTCTAACAAAACACCATCTATAATCAAACGAGGCTCACAGAAGAAAGAAATGCATGCCAATTCCGACTAATCTTCGCCTTTATGGGAATAGCTGTGTGCTATCAATGATTAGCCAAACATCTGTGTCAACACTTCCTGAGCTGGAGATAGACATTGTTAACCAGCACATTTACAGTGATATTTCTAACTCTGTAGAGGGGGAAAAGCTTATTACAAACAAATGTCTCAGCTAAGCTCTTCTGAGTAAAATCTACTCTCCTAATTACTTATGATAATTAAAGACACAGATATTTGCATGGGTTGCATGCACATCTCTGTGTGTGTGTGTGTGTGTGTGTGTGTGTGTGTGTGTGTTGGGCAAATATATTTTGTCTCGTTTCACACTAAACTTTCTAAGAAAATGACCTCTAGTCACTCTTATAGGGTCTTTTTAGGGAGAAAGACCTCTTCCTTTCCCCATTGAACAGAGGCATACGGTCTCAACTGTACCTCTAATCCAGGCATCACTCAGCATTTTCTGGGTTGAAAGGAGGCCTGTATGCTCTTCGAGGATGGTTTATGGGATTAAGAATGACAAAAATGTTCAATAATTGAATCCGTTGTAAAACATCTCCTACAAGGGTCAACATCTGTACTCCATTGTTCTGCACATGCACGGCAGTTTTCAGTGTTTGCGGTGCGGAGCGTGTTTCTCCTGATGATCACAAACACACGGCTGCCAGACAAGCTACCCACTGAAGCTCATGTTTGGGGACTGCGTGGGCCATGCCTGAGGGTGGGCGTGACTGCCTTTCTGCACGAGGCTTTGCCTTTTGCTGAAGCTGTGCTCTGCCGGTGATCTATTCTGTCCATGCACGACATCCATTACTGTCATCCGTCTGTGGCGTTGACACTGCAGGAAGGTATGGCCGGAGATCTGGACACATCAGCAGTTGGACAATTTTCTCAAATTTAGAAACAGTCATAGATGGAGCTGATGAAAAGGCAGAACACTGTTCCTGGCCTCGGACGCACCTGATGCCTCTCCTCTCTGTTTTCCTGCCCTGGAGAACTCAACGCAAATGGGGCATTTCTAACCCATCTGAATCAACTGAAAGTACCCATTGATGTCAGGATCAGCAACTGTCTGTTTTGTCAGCTGCATCCTCTGTGGGTATGTGAGGCTTTCCCAAGCCCTCAGAGGAGGCCAACACGAAAACTTTGAGTCATCGGATCAACCCTCTTTAAACCTAGACACAAATTCCTTGAGTTTAATAAAATGAAGTTTTAAATAAAATGAGTTTTTCTTCTTAAATGTCTGTCCTTATTGAATTTGGCATCTTCTTAAGACCCTGAACTGTGGTGTGAGAGAGAAAGGGATGGAAATAGAGCAGCCTGAGCTATTCCAGCCTCAGAGTCCAGTGGGTCCTTTGAATTAATAACGCCAATTGGATGGAATCCAGTTTCATATTTGACCTCACTCCGGACAAGCAGTCTTTTTGTTTCCTTAAGTCTGCCTTTTTGCTTTGTAAAAGTTCACCTATGAGGCAAGTTATCATGCAGCAAAACCCGGGAAAATGGCTCGAATACATCTCGGTAGAATCTGTGTTAAGGCTTGCAAGTCTCTTTCCAAACCGTTCCTGCTTGCTTGGGAGAACACACTGAGACTGAAGTCACCTTATTTCCAACTGGTTTGCCATCAGCTTCCATCACCTCAGCGTGAGTGAGCTTTTAGCATGGCCCTCTGCTGCTCATTACCAACCCTCAGGTTGTTCTTGTTTTTGCATATTTAACCAGGAAAACCAATTTTTACCTTTACTGAGAAACTGAAAACTGACAGGAGAGAGGATTGGTTTTTATTTCAAAGTCGGCAAATCTGGGGGCCAGTTGAGTAACCCCCGATCTCTTGTCTGGACAACTATCTGCAACATCACGGGGACCCTGAGTACTGCATTCCTACCTTGGAATTCAAGTGCTAAGCAGAAACTCGATTCAGTGTCTCAAGGAAGCAGATGTGTGTATCAGCACCAAAATGACAAGCAGACAAAAATGTAGCTGGAGAGAATGTTCAGATGCTCAAACAAGTGACAGTGAGATTGAAGTACTTAATTTCTCAATAATTTTATCATGCATCGCGTCACGCCAATTGGTCACGCCTCCCCTCAGTTGAACTTGCGACTTCATTGGATGGTAGCTGGACTGTGTCCCAGGGCAGCAGCTCCCCTTTTGGTGTGTGGTAAGGACAGGGGTGACTAGGCGCCAAGTCTAAGCACCCCCGTTGGCTCTAAGCATCTCCCACCCCTTTTCTTGGGTTCTCAAACGATTGGAGCCGTAGGCACCTACATCCAGTGTCCCTTTGGAGTATAGACGTGTCACTGCTTTGAAATTCCTTGCTTTTGAAAATGCTATTCAGTACTAACAGATTGATGGGCACAAGAAAACACAATGTTCTTTCTTGTTAAACATGTGGGTTCATTCCAACTTGTAGCTGGAATTTAAATTACTCGCTTTTGAATGAACAGAGATGGTCCTGTCATTTTTAGACTTAAAGGAAATTTCCATTATGGCTTGCTTTGCTGTGATGGAAACATAAAATAAGAGCTTGTTCATTTGAGGGTCAAATAAGAATTCAGTTACTTTGGGAGACTGTATGTAAAACCTTGGGACTTTGGAGCAGCCTGGGGTGAACTGACTCAGGGCAGGTGCCTGTCTTTTAGGGGGTGTGTTTGAGCTGATCACAGGGGAATGAAGGATTCAACAGGTGAAGTGGGTGAGATGGGCATCCCAGGCCAGGGAAGAGCCTTCATCATGTTTGTATATGCTCTGCATTGACCCTGATGTTTGTCAGGATCCATACAGGAATCAGCTGGGATTCTGGTCTTGTCCACCAGCCCCACGTGCCACCATCCTCTATGTGCTGGAGTGATGCTCTGGTCCTGCATGTCCCCTGAGTCCCCAGTGAGATTTAGCTGCTTCTCTCCTGGGGATCATCACCCTGGTGTCCCCAGAGCGAACAGAACTGACCTGCTGTCACCCATACGCCCGTGTGCAACATGTGCCCTGCTACCCTCTTCTCACCTGTCCCCATCTCTGTTCTTCTTCCAGGCTGGGCTGTGAAGCCTCCTCCTCCGTGTTTCCCCTGCACCTTCTACAGAGTGTAGCGCACAGTAAGAGCTCAGTAGACATCGACTAAGGGGATGGAAGGAATCCCCACCAGATGCCTACTCATTAAGCCTCAGGGAGTCACATGGTGGAGAGATGTGAGCCTGTGTACACTTATCTCCAGGGAAAACCTTGTCAAGGTGAGGACTCAACAGCTCACCAATCCCTTCTTGCAAGTAACCAAGTATTTTAAAACTCACTTATTTTCCCAACGATTTATTTTTATTAGGCTTTTTTTTTTTCTGGGAATGAAATATGACTCACTTCTTCTGGACAAAAGCAGTCCATCCCTTCTTCTGCTGTTTTTTGCTCCTCCCAAGGGCACTGGCTTCTTTTCATTTTGTTTAGCTGTCATGTCTTCACTCCTCCCCGAGTACAGGACTGCTCACATCTGCTCATATGGCCTCTCCCTGAAATCTTTATCTTTCTCTTTTATACAGTCCTCTGCCCCCACCTCCCATATCCACAAACACTCACATACCTTCCCACTCCACTCAGGCTCCCTCCACACTCCCCAGTTAGCACTCCCCCATTGCAGCTGGCCAGGACCAGCTCATAGTTTGGGAGATTAGGTCACTGTGGCTTGTCTATACAGCTGCGCTTCTGGCAGGGCCCCGGAACCACTAATCCCATCCCTCATGGTGGAACCGATCGTTTAGTCTCATATCCACTTTGCAGGCATGCTCACAGTCCTAGAAATGTGACACATTCATAATAAAGCCAAAACATGAGTCACCTAGACCTGTAACCTAGCACCCACTTCCAGTGTCTTCCTGCAAGTTCTATGACCGTGGTGGGAGCCCTGGACTCATTGAAAAGACCTTTCTAGCTGGTGGTGGGAGTGGCCGTGTTACGACCACCATGGATGATGATGGTGAAGTCTGGGGATACGAGGTCAGCTGAGTGCAGTGAGGCTGTTCTTAGGATGATGAGGGCAGTGCCTGCCACTTCAGGGTAGAGGAGCCTGGCATGCTGGCTTATTTCTGGCCACACCTTGTTATGGCACTAGACACACCTAATTTGGAATTTGACGGGTGAAACAGGACCCAGAGATTGGGTCCAAACCAGAAAAATGTCCAAGGCATGCCAGAAGGGATTTGAGGATTAGGTAATAGGGAGGGGAAGGGGCTAGTCCAGGACTGGACTCTCTGTCTGTCTGTAGTCACCAACAGTCATGGCTGGCCGAGGTCTATGTGGAGGCAAGGCCAGAGTTGTCAAAATAATAACTCTGCTTGAACACAGACCACACAGTCATGGGACGTTAGAGCAGAAACTGACTTTCAAGCTAGTCTAAGATTCACGAGGTTGACCAGTTGCCTAAGGTCACAGAGCTGTGGGACCTGTCTCCAAGTCCCCTTCCCTTCCAGTGGTCTTTTCTTAATTTTTTTGTTTTAATGTCACAGGGCAGACAGGTGAGTGTGAGGCAAGGGGTGTGCTGGCTGCTCCTCTAAGTACTTCACTGCTGCCACCCGTGAATCTCTGTCGGGGACATGACATGGTTTTGTGGTTGTTGGAAACTACATTCCAGCGTCTCTTAGAAGAAAAGAATAACTCATTTGCAGCACCTGAGCACAGTGAGCAGGAAATCAACCAACGATTATGGTGTCTGAGCAGATGTGTGTGCGGGGATCTGCTTAGTGCTCCCAGGGCCGCCGCCTCTGCCTCCAGTCCGCCAGCTCAGAAGCTGCCCTGTTCTTTTCCGAGACCTTCTCCATGGCCTTCCTGATTAATCCAGGGATGGAAACCTGATCCTCTAGGAAACACTGAGTCTCTCCCCAGGGTTTTTGAACAGGAATTCCCCAATGTGGAAACTCAACACAGGAGCCAAGGGTACTCCGAGTGCCTTGTTTCCTGCCCTTTGGAGGAAGGGTCTGGGCTCACGGTGGACCCCCTGAGAGAAGGAAAGACCAGGTCCTGAAACTAAGGAAGCCTGACACCATCTATATCTGGGGGTCAGTGCCCCCTGGGGTTCAGAAGCACCACTCTACTTCCGGAGGTTGGTTGTTCAACCTTTCCTTGGATTCTGTCAACCAATTTAGTGGTGTTTGTTTATGCTCATTCAAGTCAAGTTTTCTGTTTCTTGTCACCAAAGGAGTCTTATTTAACTAGGAAACTTCAATTTAGACTCTAAGTACTTATTAAAGAAAACTCTCTTTTTAGCATCGAAGCAAACCAAGAAGAAGTCAACTATCTTGTTTTAGATATAAAAATGGCAGATCCCAGGGTTGGGACAGAGAAAGTAGAAGATGAACTTGGAACGTCTTATTGTGTCAGAAAGTAAGAAAATGGTTAAAAAAAAAAAAAAGACAGGGTCTTGTCATGAGGACAAAGATAACAGTTGCCACTGGAAGGACAGCAGCCACATCTGGGTCAATTTTTATTTCAGCATCATTGAGGATGGTAATGAATTTTTGCAAAAATTCCTGCCTCCTTGTTACCAATAAGTAGATACACAAAATAAGTGGGGGAGAGGAGCGGGCTCTTGCCTACTGTGGAATGCCTCGTTCAGCTGATAAAGTGGAGGGTGAGCTGGGTTGAAAAGGCTCCACTTGGCAACCATCGCTGTACAAAGTGGTTCAGGCAAGAATCATCAGTGAACGCTCAGTCTATTCGGGGGCAACAATAGATCTGGATGAGGAGCAGGATGTTGACATGTCTTAATGTGCCTCCCCACAGATTCCTTATTAGAAATTAGGGGAAAACTAGTAACTACAGAGTGGAGACATTGTATCACACAGTGACTGGACGATCAAAATCTGCCTCAGCAACGAGGGCAGACCACAGCCTGTGCTCTGGGTGTGATGCACGATGCATAGTGTCCCTCACGCAGGGCATGGACCAGCTCTAGATGAACAAACACTGACAGACCCACACTGAGAATACAGGGCAGGATTCTGAACCGTTTCACGTGAAAGGGGATTAAAAGGTGGGATGACCAGATGAAGGAAATGGTCCTAGACCAGCTCCTTTACTGGAGGGGGAAATGCCGTAAAGGACATTACTGGGTCAGTTGTCAAAATTGAAATATAGATAGTGGGCTAGATGAAGCAATTGCACCAAGGTTAAATTCACTGCAGTTGATAATGGTACTACGGTTATGCAAAAGCAGACCCACTTCTAGGAGTAAAGTGCCATGACCCACACAAGCTATTCTCAAACGGTTCAGAAAACATTATACACACACACACATAGACAGAGAGAGAACGAATGCAAAAGCAGATGGGGAAAAAGGAAATAATATGTGATGCTGAGGAAAGGGTATATGAGTGTTCTTGCTTGATTTTTTAAAACTTTTTCTCTAATTTCGAAAATATTTCCCAATAAAATGTTAAAAACCACAGCAAAAGTGGTGCAATCTCTCCCTAAGGAAGAAAACCCAGACCTGCCTGGGCAGTGGGAGCTTTCTCAGTTTCGGGGTTTGCTGTTTGAATTCAGCAATGCGGTAGCAGGCCCGGCCTGAGGGCTTGCACTCTTGGGTCCCCTGTTTGGCGAATTTCTCTTTTCCAGGATTTTTGTTTCAATTAACCCACAGGTAGCAGAGGGTGAAAACAGCCCAGCTGCATGCCAACAGTAAGGCCTGGCTCTCCTGCAGCCTCAGAAAAACTGTAAATAAACCAAAACACAGGGGACATTATTTGATCTGGAAAAGAGTTACTTAAGTATTCCAGGATGTTGGAAACAAAAGATACTTTAAATACCACAAGGCCTTCAAGAGTGATTTAGAGGATGTAATTCTGCTCAATATTAGCTGACATCAATTCACGGAAACCACAGCTAAGAACTAAAGCCCCAAGGGTAAGAGAAAGAATGAAAAAATCCACTGACTTAGACCCCAAGATTTCAGGGATCCTCATTTCTAAGTGGACAATAATTGGATCAGCATATATCTGCAAATCCTTGAGCTCCTCGTGACTACATTAGCCACTCCTGCATGCGTAATTTTTTTCCCTCGTGGCAACATCTAGAGTTGGGGACTGTGTCATTGCCATGTGGCCAAGCTAAAGGGACAACTTCAGTGGTTCCTGAAGTGGGGTCCCTGGACCAGCAGCAGCACCACCCGGGAACCTGAGAAATGCAAACGATCAGGTCCCACTCAGACCTGCCAACTCAGAGCTCTGGGTGTGTTAACAAGCCCTTGGGTGGTTCCGTGTCCACTACAGTGTGACAGCAGCTGGGCTACATCTCACTTCCATCTTTCATTTCCAATGGAATGTCAATTGCTCAAGGAGCCAGGTTTTAATCCAGTTCTATCACTCCCTGTAAACCTGGGGGGAGCCAGTCAAATGATTGTGCCTTGCTGTAAATGTAGGTACTTTGATCAGAAGATTTCTCATTTTCTATTTTCTTTTTCTTGTTATTTGTTTATTCAAAATCACATCAAACAGGACTTATCTAATTTGAAGAGGTTTGCTCAACCTTACTGCAAAATGACACGCAGAATCCATTCCTTTCTGGATCCAGCAACAGACGAGGACGTGTGGGGCATGTCAGACTTCCCTCTGAAGGGCAGGGATTTCCTGCGGAAGGGCCCGGGCAAGGAGACTGGCACACGTGTGCTCCCAGATTGCCTTGTCTGTCCCCCTGCTCACCGTCCGGGTTCTGGCAGGCGCAGTGTCAGAGAGAGGGAGTGCCAGGCTCAGGCTGAGGCCATGTCCCCATTCAGAGTGGGGAAGTCCTCGCACATTTCAGGGTGCATATGGGTGTCCAGGAGAGATGCCGCAGGCTCTGGCCTGAACCAGGGCACAGACACCACTGGGTGGAGGTCTGCAAACCCTGAGGGTCTGGAATGGGTGGGGGGCCCATCAGCCCTGAGCTCACAAGCACAGGGCTGTGCTTCCCTTTATCAACGGCACCCTTTGGGAAGCTAGGGGCCACTGGAGCGTTGGGGATTAGGGTCCATCTCATCTTTGTCTTTGGCACCTGTGGGATCGTGGGTTCCACAGCCACCCATGCTGTAGTCCACTGTGGCCCACGTCAGAGGGCGAGGCTGCTTTCCTCACTGGACTGAGGGGAAAGGCGTTGGGCCAAGGAGCTCCCCATCGTCTCTCCAGTGTACCCTGATCTCCCTGACCCTCAGCCCCTGAAACCTCTCCTGACTAATACAGGCTGTGATGGGAGCAGGAAGTTCTTTACCAACTCGGCCAAGAGGCAGGGCTCTCTCAGTGGGGTGGGAGGGGCTCAGGACCCCGCCTCATCCACCATCAGACATTCATTTCTATAGAACTTGAATGCAGACCTCAGAGAAGGCTTCTCAAGGCCTGAGTAGCAAAGACCAAAGTCAAGGTCAGAAATTAGAAGCTATGAGAGAAGAAGCTAGTGTTTGCCAGTGGGGAGAGGGGATGGGGGATGGACAATACAGGGGTAGGGGATTAAGATGTACAGACTACTATGCATAAAACAGAAGCAATATACTGTCCAGCACCGAGAGATATAGCCATTATTTTGTAATGACTTTTTATTTATTTTAAAAAGTTTAATTTTATGTTGGAGTATAGTTGGTTAACAATGTTGTGTTAGTTTCAGGTGTACAGCAAAGGGATTCAGTTATACATATACATGTATATATTCTTTTTCAAATTATTTTCCCATTTAGGTTATTATAGAGTATTGAGCAGAGTTCCCTGTGCTATACAGTAGGTCCTTGTTGGTTATCTATTTTAAATATAGCAGTGTGTACATGTCAGTCCCAAACTCCCAATCTATCCCTCCACCCCACCCTTTCCTTGGTAACCATAAATTCATTCTCTAAGTCTGTGAGTCTGTTTCTGTTTTGTAAATAAGTTCATTTGTACCATTTTTTTAAGATTCCACATATAAGCGATATCATATGATATTTGTCTTTCTCTGTCTGACTTACTTCACTTAGTATGATAACACCCAGTCCATCCATATGGCTGCAGATGGCATTGTTTCATTCTTTTTAAGGGCTGAGTAATATTCCATCGTATATATGTACCACATCTTCTTTATCAATAATTTTAAATGGAGTATAGTCTATAAAAATATTGAATTGCTATATTGTACACCTAAAACTAATATAATATTGTAAATCAACTATACTTCAATTAAAAAATATTAACTAAAAGAAATTATAAGCTGTGGAACTCTACTCCCTTGGCAGGAGATGAAGTCGCAGTCACTCCTTATAAAATGTGTTCTTACCTCTCGTTGTCACCGTTTAGCTTCTTCCATCCTAAATTTATGTGGTGCTCTTTTCATGGCCTCTGAATAAGAGTGATATAAGGAGAAGCGTTCCTCAGCAGGGAAGGACCAGCCCAGGGTGGTTCTGGTTCTCACTTATCTTCCAAATAAGTGAGTTTGGAAGGCCCTTGTGTGTACGTGTGAGTGTGTATGTGTATATATGTGTGTATATGTGTATGTGCATGTGTGAGTGTATATGACTGTGTATATGTGCACGGTGTATGTATGTGCTCATGTGTATTCAGTGTGTACGAGCATGTGTGTGTATATGTGTGTGTGACTGTGAGTGTGTGCATCTGCAGTGAGTGTGTGTGTGTGCACTCTCCTTGTAACCTTCAATCAACAACAGAGTCCCAGTGGTCACTCAAAAGTGGCAGGAAAGAGAAGGAGAGAGGGGGAAGGAGGAGGGGAAAGAGAGAGATGGCAGGACCCAGGTCTCGGGCATGGTGCAGATGGCTCAGCAGGCCCGGCTGCCAGAGCAGCTGGACACAGGCTGGGACACTGGCCAGGGAGGACGATGGCAAAGCATTTGCCTGTCTCTGTACTTTATTTCATTCTTTTTGTAGAGAACTAATACCTTAGTTTGACAGGTATGGTCAGGGAAGAAAGAAACATTTACTTAGGCTTGTGGGGAGGACATTGGAGACTTGGAGGTGGCTGAGACCCTAAATTCTAAACCCAGCCTTGCCAGCAGTGCACCTAGGATTATGACTTCACCTCCGTGAGCCTATTCCTTTATCAGCCAATGAGGATATTAATATGACTATTCTACACATAATATATGTGTATTATAATATATGTAAAATACATATATAATACATGTAATATACATATAATACACATATATTATATATAATAATCTTATTACTATCCTCATTGACTGATAAAGGAATAGGCTCAGGGAGATGAAGTCATATATATATGACGTGAAAAATCGTTTCTTCACTCACAAGACCCCCTTGCAGAAAGAACGTTCTAAGCACACATACTCACACGTACACACAAGGGCCTTCCAAACTCACTTATTTTAGGACAAGTTAGGTCCAAGAATCCTCTTTTCTTAGCCCCATCATTCATTCCCCTGCTGTTTCTTCTTTTACGAATATACATATTTTTCCATCACTAAGCATGTTAGTGGTGAGTAATGGATTATAGCTGGAGGTTAGCTCTAGTTCAAGAAAAATTTCACATTTTCTTCTACTTCTTCAGAGCATCTTTTGCAGGTTATCAGACAACTGGCCATGCTTTTCCCACAGAGCAGGATTCTAACCACATGCCCACCTGCTCTCCTCTCCAGAACCACCCTGGACTGGTCCTTCCCTGCTGAGGAACACTTCTCCTTATATCACTCTTATTCAGAGGACATGAAAAGAGCACCACATAAATTTAGGATGGAAGAAGCTAAACGGTGACAACGAGAGGTAAGAACACATTTCATAAGGAGTGACTGTGACTTCATCTCCTGCCAAGGGAGTAGAGAGTTCCACAGCTTCTGATTTCTTTTAGTTAATATTTTTTTTAATTGAAGTATAGTTGATTTACAATATTATATTAGTTTTAGGTGTACAATATAGCAATTCAATATTTTTATAGACTATACTCCATTTAAAATTATTGATAAAGAAGATGTGGTACATATATACGATGGAATTAGCTACTTCTTTCCTGTCCTTTCTGATCTGAATAAAAGCCAAGCACCGTGTTTATGTCCAGATTTGAGTTGAGTTAAAAATAAAACTAGTTATTATACAATTTAGAGCAGGCTCATACACTAAAATAAAACAGTGAATGCCACTGAATTCCACGCTTGAAAGTAATATGGTGAATGTTATGTGAATTTTACCCAAATAAAAGCTACGTAAATAACATGAAATAAACCCAAAGCAGTAGCCCTCAGCTGAACCCCTCGGCTGCCCCAGGCTCCTCACTCCTTGGGAGAGGAACCCCCCAGCGTTAGAGGGGGTGTCGGAAACTTCCCACAAGCTCCCGCCTAATTCTCTCAGGGACCCTCCACTCTTGCCTGAACAAGAATTTTCCCTTTAAGCTGACTCTGGTCTACAGAATATTCTCTGATTTCTGAACACTAATTTCTACATCTTTTTTTTTCAAGTCATTCCCTCTGCCTGGACCCACGCCAGAGGAGGAAGGCCCTAGGGCCAGCCTCACCCCAGGATGGAGGGACTGAAACCCTAAGTCACCCCGTGGGGAGGGCAGGATCTGCATTGGGCAGACTGGCAGCGTGAGTGTGCCCAGGGCTCCGGCCAGGCGGCCTTTGGTGGGTCAAGGATCCCCAGACTCACCTCTGACTCTGGGGCCAAAACCAGAAGTTTAGGGATAAGAGGAATGAAGAACTGACCCTCTGAGTGACTATAGCAGGAAAGTTTAAAGCCTGAATGAGAACCTGAGAACAATTAGAGGTGCACACTTAGGTCAATTCAAGCTGAAAGAGACCCCAGAGAATCAACAATCCCAAACCCCTTGTTTTCCTCATTGAGCAATGGAGGCCTTGTTCCTGGTGTCAAAGAGAGATGTTAAGCAGAATGTGATTAAAATCCCAGTCTCAACTCTGTAATGGAGCCCGCTTGTCACCCACCCACGCTACCTTGGGAAACAGAGAACTCCTCAGGCAGAATTTAATGAGAATATAGAAAAGACCTGCAAGAAAATGTGACTATTTACAGGTACTATTCAGTAGTGCTCTCCTCAAACATAACATGTTGGATAAAACAGTTTTGTTTGCAGTGGGCAAAACCCTGCCTCAAAAAGAGGGAAATAGTTTTATGAGGCAAAAGAGTTGCAAAGCCTTAGTTTTCTCCAAGAACAACGCAGCTATTGATTCTGTGAACCCATTTTGCAAATGAAACTTTTCAATAAGCTAGAGAACGTTAATTTATTATAAATTATTATTATAATTATAAATAAACATAAAAGTACATAAATAATAATTATTATACATTTAATATTATGAGTCCCAGAAAGGACTGAAAACTGGGAAAAATAAAGCCAAAAACAACGTTTCTGTGTCTAGATTCCAGTAACTAGAGCTTCAAGCACTTCATGCAGTTCTATTTGTAAACATCTTTAAATAAATCACTTGCCTTGTACGCAGAGTGAATGTAAATTATACATTCTTTTCAGGTAAAACCTAACTAGTCTCAATATTACGTTTACATAAGGGGAGTTATAATACAGTGGTCATTTTCACAGAAGTAGAGAACAAACATATGGACGCCAAGGGGGGAAAGCAGTGAGGGTGGTGGTGGTGGGATGAATTGGGAGATTGGGATTGACATATATACACTAATATGTATAAAATGGATAACTAATAAGAACCTGCTGTATAGAAAATAAATAAAATAAAATTCAAAGATTAAGAAAATAAAGTGGGAGGCTTCCAGGAAGATGGCTGAAGAGTAAGACACGGAGATCAACTTCCTCCCCACAGAGACACCAGAAATACATCTACACGTGGAACAACTCCTATAGAATACTTACAGAACGCTGGCAGAAGACCTCAGACCTCCCAAAAGGCAAGAACCCCCCCCCACGTACCTGGGTAGGGCAAAAGAAAAAAGAAAAAACAGAGACAAAAGGATAGGGACGGGACCTGCACCAGTGGGAGGGAGCTGTGAAGGAGGAAAGGTTTCCACACACTAGGAAGCCCCTTCGTGGGCGGAGATTGTGGGTGGCGGAGGGGGGAAGCTTCGGAGCCCCAGAGGAGAGCGCAGCAACAGAGGGGCAGAGGGCAAAGCGGAGAGATTTCCGCACAGAGGATCGGTGCCGACCGGCACCGAGTGGCCCGAGAGGCTTGTGTGCTCACCCGCCGGGGCTGGCGGGGCTGGGAGCTGAGGCTCGGGCTTCAGTCGGAGCGCAGGGAGCGGACTGGGGTTGGCGGCGTGAACACAGCCTGCAGGGGTTTAGTGCACCACGGCTAGCAGGGAGGGAGTCTGGGGAAAAGTCTGGACCTGCAGAAGAGGCAAGAGACTTTTTCTTCCCTCTTTGTTTCCTGGTGCGCGAGGAGAGGGGATTAAGAGCGCTGCTTAAAGGAACTCCAGAGATGGGCGCGAGCCGCGGCTAACAGCGCGGACCCCAGAGACGGGCATGAGACGCTAAGGCTGCTGCTGCCGCCACCAAGACGCCTGTGTGCGAGCACAGGTCACTCTCCACACCCCCCTTCCGGGGAGCCTGTGCATCCCACCACTGCCAAGGTCCCAGGATCCAGGGACAACTTCCCCGGGAGAACGCAGGGCGTGCCTCAGGCTGGTGCAACGTCACGCTGGCCTCTGCTGCCGCAGGTTCGCCCCGCACTCCATGCCCCTCCCTCCCCCCCGCCTGAGTGAGCCAGAGCCCCTGACTCAGCTGCTCCTTTAACCCCGTCCTGTCTGAGCGAAGAACAGACGCCCTCCGGCGACCTTCACGCAGAGGCGGGGCCAAATCCAAAGCTGAGCCCCTGGGAGCTGTGAGAACAAAGAAGAGAAAGGGAAATCTCTCCCAGCAGCCTCAGAAGCAGCGGATTAAAGCTCCACAATCAACTTGATGTGCCCTGCATCTGTGGAATACATGAATAGACAACGAATCATCCCAAACTGAGGAGGTGGACTTTGAAAACAAGATTTATGATTTTTTCCCCTTTTCCTCTTTTTGTGAATGTGTATGTGTATGCTTCTGTGTGAGACTTTGTCTGTATAGCTTTGCTTCCACCATTTGTCCTAGGGTTCAATCCTTCCTTTTTTAAAATTTTTTCTTATTTTTTTTAATTTTAATAAGTTTAATATATTTTATTTTACTTTATTTTATTTTACTTTATCTTCTTTCTTTCTTTTTTCCTTCTTTCCCTCCTTCCTTCCTCCCTCCCTTCTTTCTTTCTTTCTTTCTTTCTTTCTTTGTTTCTTTCTTTTTCTTTCTTCTTCTACTAATTCTTTCTTTCTACTTTTTCTCCCTTTTATTCTGAGCCATGTGGATGAAAGGCTTTTGGTGCTGCAGCCAGGAGTCAGTGCTGTGCCTCTGAGGTGGGAGAGCCAAATTCAGGACACTGGTCCACAAGACACCTCCCAGCTCCACATAATATCAAATGGTGAAAATCTCCCAGAGATCTCCATCTCAACACCAGCACCCAGCTTCACTCAACGACCAGCAAGCTACAGTGCTGGACATCCTATGCCAAACAACTAGCAAGACAGGAACACAAACACACCCATTAGCAGAGAGGCTGCCTAAAATCATAATAAGTCCACAGACACCCCAAAACACATCACCAGATGTGGAACTGCCCACCAGGAAGACAAGATCCAGCCTCATCCACCAGAACACAGGCACTAGTCCCCTCCACCAGGAAGCTTACACAACCCACTGAACCAACCTTAGCCACTGGGGACAGACACCAAACAACAGGAAATACGAACCTGTGGCCTGCAAAAAGGAGACCCCAAACACAATAAGATAAGCAAAATGAGAAGACAGAAAAACACACAGCAGATGAAGGAGCAAGATAAAAACCACCAGACCTAACAAATGAAGAGGAAATAGGCAGTCTACCTGAAAAAGAATTCAGAATAATGATAGTAAAGATGATCCAAAATCTTGGAAATAGAATGGACAGAGTGCAAGAAACATTTAACAAGGACCTAGAAGAACTAAAGATGAAACAAACAAAGATGAACAACACAATAAATGAAATTAAAAGTACTCTAGATGGGATCAATAGCAGAATAACTGAGGCAGAAGAATGGATAAGTGACCTGGAAGATAAAATAGTGGAAATAACTACTGCAGAGCAGAATAAAGAAAAAAAGAATGAAAAGCACTGAGGACAGTCTCAGAGACATCTGGGACAGTATTAAACACACCAACATTTGAATTATAGGGGTTCCAGAAGAAGAAGAGAAAAAGAAAGGGACTGAGAAAATATTTGAACAGATTATAGTTGAAAACTTCCCTAATATGGGAAAGGAAATAGTTAATCAAGTCCAGGAAGCACAGAGAGTCCCATACAGGACAAATCCAAGGAGAAATACACCAAGACACATATTAATCAAACTGTCAAAAATTAAATACAAAGGGAATATATTAAAAGCAGCAAGGGAAAAACAACAAATGACACACAAGGGAATCCCCATAAGGTTAACAGCTAATCTTTCAGCAGAAACTCTGCAAGCCAGAAGGGACTGGCAGGACATATTTAAAGTGATGAAGGAGAAAAACTTGCAACCAAGATTACTCTACCCAGCAAGGATCTCTTTCAGATTTGATGGAGAAATTAAAACCTTTACAGACAAGCAAAAGCTGAGAGAGTTCAGCACCACCAAAACAGCTTTACAACAAATGCTAAAGGAACTTCTCTAGGAAAGAAAGACAAGAGAAGGAAAAGACCTACAATAACGAACACAAAACAATTAAGAAAATGGGAATAGGAACATATATATAGATAATTACCTTAAATGTAAATGGACTAAATGCTCCCATCAAAAGACACAGATTGGCTGAATGGATACACAAACAAGACCAGTATATTTGCTCCCTAAAAGAGACCCACTTCAGACCTAGAGACACATACAGACTGAAAGTAAGGGGATGGAAAAAGATATTCCATGCAAATGGAAACCAAAAGAAAGCTGGAGTAGCAATTTTCATATCAGACAAAATAGACTTTAAAATAAAGACTATTCGAAGAGACAAAGAAGAACACTACATAATGATCAAGGGATCAATCCAAGAAGAAGATATAACAATTATAAATATTTATGCACCCAACATAGGAGTACCTCAATACATAAGGCAAATACTAACAGCCATAAAAGGGGAAATCGACAGTAGCACATTCATAGTAGGGGACTTTAACACCCCATTTTCACCAATGGATGGATCATCCAAAATGAAAATAAATAAGGAAACACAATCTTTAAATGATACATTAAACAAGATGGACTTAATTGATATTTATAAGACATTGCATCCAAAAACAACAGAATACACATTTTTCTCAAGTGCTCATGGAACATTCTCCAGGAGAGATCATATCTTGGGTCACAAGTCAAGCCTTGGTAAATTTAAGAAAATTGAAATTGTTTCAAGTATCTTTTATGACCACAACACTATGAGACTAGATATCAATTACAGGAAAAGATCTGTAAAAAATACAAACACATGGAGGATAAACAATACACTACTTAATAACGAAGTGATCACTGAAGAAACCAAAGAGGAAATCAAAAAATACGTAGAAACAAATGACAATGGAGACATGACGACCCAAAATCTATGGGATGCAGCAAAAGCAGTTCTAAGAGGGAAGTTTATAGCAATACAATCCTACCTTAAGAAACAGGAAACATCTCAAATAAACAACCTAACCTTGCACCTAAAGCAATTAGAGAAAGAAGAACAAAAAAATCCCAAAGTTAGCAGAAGGAAAGAAATCATAAATATCAGATCAGAAATAAATGAAAAAGAAATGAAAGAAATGATAGCAAAGATCAGTAAAACTAAAAGCTGCTTCTTTGAGAAGATAAACAACATTGATAAACAATTAGCCAGACTCATCAAAAAAAAAAAAAAAAAGGGAGAAGACTCAAATCAATAGAATTAGAAATGAAAAAGGAGAAGTGACAACTGATACTGCAGAAATACAAAGGATCATGAGAGATTACTGCAAGCAACTAATTGCCAATTAAATGGACAACCTGGAAGAAATGGACAAATTCTTAGAAATGCACAACCTGCCAAGACTGAATCAGGAAGAAATAGAAAATATGAACAGACAAATCACAAGCACTGAAATTGAAACTGTGATTAAAAATCTTCCAACAAAGAAAAGCCCAGGACCAGATGGATTCACAGGCAAATTCTAGCAGACGTTTAGAGAAGAGCTAACACCTATCCTTCTCAAACTCTTCCAAAATATAGCAGAGGGAGGAACACTCCCAAACTCATTCTATGAGGCCACCATCGCCTTGATACCAAAACCAGACAAGGATGTCACAAAGAAAGAAAACTACAGGCCAATATCACTGATGAACATAGATTCAAAAATCCTCAGCAAAATACTAGCAAACAGAATCCAACAGCACATTAAAAGGATCATGCACCATGATCAAGTGGGGTTTATTCCAGGAATGCAAGGATTCTTCAATCATGTAAAACAATCAATGTGATAAACCATATTAACAAATTGAAGGAGAAAAACCATATGATCATCTCAATAGATGCAGAGAAAGCTTTCGACAAAATTCAACACCCATTTATGATAAAAACCCTTCAGAAAGTAGGCATAGAGGGCACTTTCCTCAAAATAATAAAGGCCATATATAACAAACCCACAGCCAACATCGCCCTCAATGTTGAAAAACAGAAAGCATTTCCACTAAGATCAGGAAAAAGACAAGGTTGCCCACTCTCACCACTCTTATTCAACATAGTTTTGGAAGTTTTAGCCACAGCAATCAGAGAAGAAAAGGAAATAAAAGGAATCCAAATCAGAAAAGAAGAAGTAAAGCTGTCACTGTTTGCAGATGACATGATACTATACAGAGAGAATCCTAAAGATGCTACCATTAAACTACAAGAGCTAATCAATGAATTTGGTAAAGTAGCAGGATACCAAATTAATGCACAGAAATCTCTTGCATTCCTATACAAAAATGATGAAAAATCTGAAAGTGAAATCAAGAAAACTCTCCCATTTACCATTGCAACAAAAAGAATAAAATATCTAGGAATAAACTTATCTAAGGAGACAAAAGACGTATATGCAGAAAATTATAAGACACTGATGAAAGAAATTAAATAGATGGAGAGACATACCATATTCTTGGATTGGAAGAATCAACATTGTGAAAATGACTCTACTACCCAAAGTAATCTACAGATTCAATGCAATCCCTATCAAAGTACCACTGGTATTTTTCACAGAACTAGAACAAAAAATTTCACAATTTGTATGGAAAAACAAAAGACCCCGGATAGCCAAAACAATCTTGAGAACGAAAAACGGAGCTGGAGGAATCAGGCTCCCTGACTTCACACTATACTACAAAGTTACAGTAATCAAGACAGTATGGTACTGGCACAAAAACAGAAAGATAGATCAATGGAACAGGATAGAAAGCCCAGAGATAAACCCATGCACATATGGTCACCTTATCTTTGATAAAGGAGGCAGGAATGTACAGTGGAGAAAGGACAGCCTCTTCAATAAGTGGTGCTGGGAAAACTGGACAGGTACATGTAAAAGTATGAGATTAGATCACTCCCTAACACCATACACAAAAATAAGCTCAAAATGGATTAAGGACCTAAATGTAAGGCCAGAAACTATCAAACTCTTAGAGGAAAACGTAGTCAGAACACTCTATGTGATAAATCACAGCAAGATCCTTTTTGACCCACCTCCTAGAGAAATGGAAATAAAAAAATAGGACCTAATGAAACTTCAAAGCTTTTGCACAGCAAAGGAAACCATAAACAAGACCAAAAGACAACCCTCAGAATGGGAGAAAATATTTTCAAATGAAGCAACTGACAAAGGATTAATCTCCAAAATTTAGAAGCAGCTCATGCAGCTTAATAACAAAACAAACAAACAACCCAATCCAAAAATGGGCAGAAGACCTAAATAGACATTTATCCAAAGAAGATATACAGATTGCCAACAAAGACATGAAGGAATGCTCAATTTCATTAATCCAAATCCAAACTACAATGAGATGTCTTCTCACACCAGTCAGAATGGCCATCATCAAAAAATCTAGAAACAATAAATGCTGGAGAGGGTGTGGAGAAAAGGGAACCCTCTTGCACTGTTGGTGGGAATGTAAATTGATACAGCCACTGTGGAGAACAGTATTGAGGTTCCTTAAAAAAATACAAATAGAACTACCACATGACCCAGCAATCCCACTACTGGGCATATACCCTGAGAAAACCATAATTCAAAAAGGGTCATGTACCAAAATGTTCATTGCCGCTCTATTTACAATAGACAGGACATGGAAGAAACCTAAGTGTCCATCATGAGGTGAATGGATAAAGAAGATGTGGCACATATATACAATGCAATATTACTCATCCATAAAAAGAAACGAAATTGAGCTATTTGTAATGAGGTGGATAGACCTAGAGTCTGTCATACAGAGTGAAGTAAGTCAGAAAGAGAAAGACAAATACCGTATGCTAACACATATATATGGAATTTAAGAAAAAAAAATGTCATGAAGAACCTAGGGGTAAGACAGGAATAAAGACACAGACCTACTAGAGAATGGATTTGAGGATATGGGGAGGGGGAAGGGTAAGCTGTGACAAAGCGAGAGAGAGGCATGGACATATATACACTACCAAACGTAAGGTAGATAGCTAGTGGGAAGCAGCTGCATAGCACAGGGAGATCAGCTCAGTGCTTTGTGACCGCCTGGAGGGGTGGGATAGGGAGGGTGGGAGGGAGGGAGACGCAAGAGAGAAGAGATATGGCAACATATGTATATGTATAACTGATTCAGTTTGTTTTAAAGCAGAAACTGACACACCATTGTAAAGAAATTATACTCCAATAAAGATATAATAAATAAATAAAGTGGTCATTTTAATTTTTTTTTTTAATTTAAGGCGATTTAAAGATTTTTTTTTCTTTTACTACTGAAAGCAACTATCATCTGAGACTGTTACATAAAACAATGGTTTCAGAACAAAACCAACCCCAAAACACCAAAATGAAGGCAGTTCCCCATTCAGTTGGGCTGTGTTATGCATCATTTTTAATACAACGTCAGGGACAAAGTCAGTGGCTTCACATATGTGGAGCTCCTTTGATGAATCTCTCTTTGAGTTCAAATTCATAAATTAATCCCCTCTTGATGGCGGTCCTTTCATTACCAGGAGCCCTGGAATCTGAGTCTGTCCATGACGGGTGTGATGAGAGCAGGACCGGACAGGTGTTAAGACCCCGCCCTCCCTGCTAACACCCTTCATCACCTGCTTTCACATCTCGGCCTTGGGATATCTGCCCACGTCTGCCACCATTTTCCAGGTGAACATCTCTGACATAGACATTTATCCTACCTCTTCCAGACAGATGAAGAGAAATTAAGATTTATGGGACTGCACCTTTTGTATCCAGCCAGCTCTGTTTGCCAAACCTGTCTGGTGTCTCTGGAGATGATTTTATCTCCTGCATAGATGGAAAGAGCTTTGTGTATTCAAAGTTCACAGAGGATAGCACCTTCTAACAAACACCTCATATTTCTTTGGGTTAGATTAGAAAAAAAAGCCTTTCACTTCTTGTCTTGTTATTGCATTAACTTTCTGCATTTCACTTTCAGAATCTGCTCAAATACTTATCTTTTATTTAGGCAAAACTGCAGGAACTATTCATTTAATGAAGTAGTGCTTTAAACTTCTAAATCTAGACATTATGCTTTCTAGAGACCTCATACAGAGATGTTGGGCAAGGGGTGGTTGTTGGCTGACAAGTCTTCATTCCATTGGTAATTTTCCATCAAATACAACAGCTGTCCTGAGCCTGACTCTTAAAAGCCTGTAGCATCACACACGGGAAGACTCACCAGACCTCTCTTCTCTTCATGTTCTGCAGAATGAGATGCAGCCCCGGAGAAGGCATGCTTTCAGCAAGGCATGCTCATGAATACAGGATTCATTCAGCAAGAATACATGAAATTTAGAGATTTACAGTTCTTAGTGAAATTATATCAGCCAACTATAAAATACCAAATTGCAGCAAAACCGGCCGGATTGTTTCTGCTGCCTGCAATTAAACAGGTGCACTTAAAACACTCCCACACCCTGAGCCCCACCCTCTGCCTTCCATCCGTAACCATCTGTCTCCTCCAAGGTGGTTCACAGCCCATGCATACCCTGCACACCTCAGCCTCCTACTGCTGATCTGAGTTTGTGGCTGCTCCCTTTACGAAGCCAGGTCCCTCTCTGTCCCCCAGTGGATGTGCCTTGGGGAGGGAGAACAGGGCCATCCCTAAAGTGGGGCCCTTCCCAGCCCTTCCTTTGCCCTCCCTTCCTCTTGCTTTGCTTTCTCTGTCCACTTCTTTTTGCCACAGATATCCACAAATAGGTCCCTCTCCCAGGCCCAGAGTGTGTCCTTGGAGGCCTGAACCTCTGCCTCCTTCCACACCATCCAAAGCATGCTTGTCCCACATCCCTTTGCTTTAGGACATTGCACTTTCCCAAAGAATCCACTAAAGGAATCCACTGTAAGGTTATAACTTAGAGGATGATAGGGGCAGATCCAGGTTTTGGGGGGTCTCAAGCTTTACAACTGCAGGGGCCCTCTGTAGGAAGAAATAATACAAAATTAGGTATGATAGTGGCATTCATTTAGAATGAGTAAAGAAAGCCAAGCAAAAGACTGGGGAGCCTTGGTGGTTCAGATCACTTTCTTCCAAGATCTGGTAGAGGGATTTATCAGAAAGGTTTCCTTGGTACAGGTCCCTAATGGCAGGCTGCTCCCTTCCCTGCCCAGAGTAGCCTAGGGTTACAGTTCGGACTCAGAGAGCAAAGCTTTACCAGCCTCACTGGAAATCTTTCTCTGGCAGCAAACAGTGAAGCCTACTGGGTTGACCAGAAGTACCTGATTTTGGATTGTGGCTCCATCTTCTACTTGATCACTGAGTGGCTTGGACAAGGTTTTTCCACTTTGGTCTTTCTGCATCTGTAAACTGGAGAGAGTACCACATACTCCTAAGTTTGTGCTGAGACCATGGATGCAATTACTTGGTCACACTTGGCCCTAAACACTTAATAAATGGTTGACTGTTAGGAACATGTTTGACTATACAAACATTTAGACAGATGTCTCCTGGCACAAAACTGTGGCATTTCCAAAGTTTTTCTATGGAGTCTCCTCAAAAGCCAATCTTACTTTAAAATGATAAAAAGAAAGCAACGATGGAAACAACAACAAGAAGACCTTTCAGGTCAAAATCTACTAATGGTTCTTGAAAATAATTTCAGCAGTAAAAAAGCCACAGCATACCAGAAAACTCTCCTTTGTATGAACACTGTGGGTGTGTCTCTGACATTTTACAGGAGTGAGGTGTCGGGAGATGGTGCTGCTGGCCGGATGATGTGCACCCGTCCTGGGTTTGCTGAAGTGGGAGCCCTCTTGTCAGAACCTCGTAGTCTACTCTCTTCCCAGCCTCTCTGCTTTCTTCAGTGATTTCTGTTACTTAGAACAAAAGATTGAAATCCATTCCAGGAGAAGCATGTGGTGTATGAGGGCATGAGTGGTGATGTTTGCATATGGGTTTATTTCAGGTTTTGGTTCTGAAGTGTTAGAGTGGGATTGCTGGTTAACCCCAGGCCTTGGCAAGCTCTCAGCCAGGCAGGGCATAAGGGCCTGACGAAAGCCAGTAGAGACACACTTTGGGAGTGTTTGCTGCCTTATCAAATCCAGAACCCGGGGTACTGGATCCATATACCAAACCAAAGAGGTAGGAGAAGCCGAGAAGAGAAAGGAGAGGGCCAGCTCTAATCAGCTGTCCAGAGTGGGCTCACAGCCTGGACAGTCTGTCAGTTACAGTTTACAACCTGATCTTTGTTCTCCTCTGTCAAGACAGAATAGTTTCTCCCAGTGAATTCTGTGTGTAGGAAATGTATGGAAGGGTACTTCCATAGACTGAATGCTTATGTCCCCTCAAAATTCACATACTGAAGTCCTAAACCCGAATGTGATGGTATTAGAGCCTTTGGGAGGTGATTAGGTCATGAGGGTGGAGGCTTCATGATGGGATTAGTGCTCTTGTAAAAGAGATCCCAGTGGAGATTCCTTAAAAAACTAAAAATAGACCTACCATATGATCCAGCAATCCCACTCCTGGGCAGATATCCAGAAAAGACAAAAAATCTAATTAAAAAAAATACATGCACCCCAGTGTTCATAGCAGCACTATTCACAATAGCCAAGACATGGAAGCAACCTAAGTGCCCATCAAGAGATGGATGGATAAAGAAGTTGGGATATACACAATGGAATATTACTTAGTCATAAAAAATAAAATAATGCCATTTTCAGCAACATGGATGTACCTAGGATTATCCTACAAAGTCAGGCAAGAGTCAGACAGAGAAAGACAAATATCATATGATATCACTTACATGTGGAATCTAAAAAAGTGGTACAAATGAACTTATTTACAAAACATAAATAGACTCACAGACATAGAAAACAAACCTATGGTTACCAAAGGGGAAAGGGGTGGAGGAATACATTAGGAATTTGGGATTAACAGATATACACTACTATATGTAAAATAGATAAACAACAAGGACCTACTGTACAGCACAGGGAACTATAGTCAATATCTTGTAATGACCTATAATGGAATAATAATACATATATATTAATATATATAATAAAGAATAATAATATATATACATAACTGAGTCACTTTTATGTACACCTGAAACATTGTAGATCAATTATACTTCAAAAAATAAATAAATAAAATAAACTTCCAAAAAAGGACACCAGAGAGCTCTGTCACCCCTTCTGCCCTTTGAGGACACAATGAGAAGATAGTCATCTATGAACCAGGAAAGGGACTCTCACCAGGCACCAAATCTGCTGGCACCTGACCTTGGACTTCCAGCCTCTAGAGGAATGCATTTCTTTTGTTTATAAGCCTACGGTATTCTGTTAGATCAACCTCAATGGAACAAGACATATAAGTAACATGTTTGTCTTGTTTGTCTTCTGGAAATATTGGTACTCACAGAATAAACACATTTGGGACTTCTTTGGTGGCTCAGTTGTTAAGAATCCGTGTACCCAAAGAGGGGGCCTGGGTTCAATCCCTGGTCAGGGTACTAGATCCCACATGCATGCTGCAACTAAGAGTTCACATGTCACAACTAAGGAGCCTGCTTGCCGCAACTAAGACCTGGTGCAGCCAAATAAATTAAAAAAAAAAAAAAAAGAATAAACACATTTGTACAAGGAAAGACAGGAGAGTATATTTGGCAAAGTCATGAGACAAAGTTTTCTCCCACCTACTATTTTAATTCCTCTCTCTAGTACGACAGGAACCTGCTTGTCACTATTATAAGGACATCAGTCCAGGTTGCATCTGATCATGCAAAGTGATTTCACTGCTACAGCTGACCTGAAGAGCCAAACTAAAGTTTGTAAAAAGGCAGCCCAAAACATCAAAATCTGAAATATCCATTTCATAACATTTCCTTCCTATATTTCCTCCATGGAACATCAGAGGATGTGGACATTTCATCTCGTTATGACTTGAAAGAAATTACTGCATTAGTCAGGGTAATCAAAATGTTTTGTACTGACTAGACATCTTGATTCGTTTTCCAAGCCGTCTCTCTGTCTTTGCACTGACCTGCTGCATCCCAGGACCTGCATCCCAGCTGCACAGGGCTGCTCCAACTGCTGATTCTGTGGGTTCTGTTCACTAGTCTATTTCTTTCATGACCTGCAGCAAGATAAGAAGTCTCTTAGTGCCTCCTTGGTGATGCTGTGCTTTATGTTTGTGTATTTGGGCTGGTTTATTTTGCTTTTAGGTGTGGGACTATTTCCTGTCCAAAAGTGAACCTCTGTGCCATTATCGGAGGCTGTTTACATTCTAAAGAATTTCACTGAGTAGAGTTCACTCCAGGTTTCTAAAAACACCATCCTTTTTGTCCAATAATATTTATGGCCTCATCTTGAGGAAGAAAATAAAATTATAAGTTTTCTTTGGTTGACATCCCCAGGAGATGACAAAGTTAACAAAAATTGCATCTTCCTGAAGGTAAATGTCTCAGATCTGTGGGCTTGATGGACATGATGGATGATTATGTTTTGTATTCTATAAAGAACTAAATATTAGATATTATGATCAAAAGTTGTTTCACACAAACATATACAAGTATATTCATAACTATGGTTCCTACTTCATTGTTGAGGAATTGGGTTTTTATTTTTTTAATGCACATCTAATTCAGAGACCTTACAAAGAATTGACAATGCCTAAGTAAGGAATGGCATATTTTCCAGAATTTAGTAACACTGAACTTTAATTCATTATTACAGGAATGATTGTGGAATTTGGTGAAATGATTTTCATAGAAAAATAAAATATAATTTGAGGCCTCAAATTTCTGATAATTGAGTAATTTAAACCCCTGTGACCTTCACTCCCAAATATTTTGGCCATACTAAACAAAATAAAGTTGATTTGCCAGCAATATTAAGTTTTAAGGATACAATCATCCATCCACCCATTCACTCATCCATCCATCATTCACGCATGTATTTATTTTCAAAAGGTCATGAGTTGGGTTCTCCTTCTGTTGTGGGAAATAATGCAGAGAATTATGTAGCATGACACTTATCGCCTTTATCTCGACTTCATTCCTCCTCTCAGGTCAGCATTCATTCATTTTCAAGAGTTAGAGAGAATATAGTGTTAGACGAATGGTGGGAACGTTGGAGAGTATTTGAAGCCAAGACTGTGCCTGTGATCAGAGCCTTTAGAACTGCTATGGAAATAGAAGTACAATGGACTGCATGCTTGTACCTCTCAATTCACATGTTGAAGCCCTCCTCCCAGTGGGATGGCATTTGGAAGTGGGGCCTTTGGGAGGTCATTAGCATTAGATGCCATCATGAGGATGGGACCCCCATGATGTGGTTGGTGCCCTTCAAAGAAGAGGAAGAGGGCACCTGTCTCCTCCTGTGATGTGTGAAGATGCAGCAAGAAGTTGGCCCTCTGTAAACCAGGAAGAGAGCTCTGCCCAGAATCCACCTTGCTGGATTCTGATCTCGGACTTCCAGCCTCCAAAGAAATTCCCGTTTGCTGTTTAAACAGCTGGGCTATGGTGATTTGTTGTAGCAACCCAGGGACTGAGGCCGGAGTAGCCCAGCAGCTTCTCACAACAGTGCTTCTTGACAGTTTGACTCTTGCAGTTGGAGCACAATCTGGAAAGAAGGTGGGTGTCTGCCCCGAATCACTGGTGGTTTCTTAGTCCCTCTGGGGTGTGGAGGACCACTTTGCAATCACTGGGGCCTGCAGTGGGTCAGCAGGATCAACCTGTGCCACTGTCGTGGCCAGACTGGCCATGGAGGAACCAGTTCTTCCTGATGATGGTGGCATTTGAAACAGTTACACAGACCTAGACACAGCTGGTGATGGTTGCAGTCAGGACAGAGATCGGCCATAGAACAAACGGACTGATTGACCAAATCAGTGCTGCTAACATTACAAACAAACTTTAGCAATCAGATGAAACAATTTACTCTTTTAAGAGAAAAGAACAAATCAGTCTGTGGGCTAAGTCCAATGTTCAATGCACACTTTAATCCAACAGAGCATAATATTAGTGGTTTATGACAGATTATGATTCCTTTCAATGAATCAAAGATCTAAAATTACAGGGCTCACATAGTTCTGGGCTTCACTGGGCAAGAATTTCTCTTGAGTAATCTAAGATGAAACATAATTTTTAAAGAGCCGAGTCCATGATTTTCTTAAATAAAGAAATATCAGGAACATGCACAATTATACAACCTTTTTAAAATCAGTGGGGCTTTGCCATCCTATGATTGATGAGACACGTTTGGGACACTGATTTATCACCCCATGGAGGGCAACTGTGCTAGACTGTGTTTATTTACTGAAAACTTAAAAGAAGTATAAGACCATTGGGATGGTCATGATTTTACAAAGGATAAGATCAAATGGGAGTGGGGCTTTAGCATGCCGTCCAAAACCAATGTTTAGAATAGGATAAAGGAAGCCCAAAAATGCAACAAAATACAAGCCCCTTGGCTTTTTCATTAAGATGTTTATCCCGGGTGGGATCCCGTTTCCTGTCTTTTGAAGCAAAGCCTGGCACTAGGGGAGGGCCATCCCTTTTGTTCTGAAGCAGTCAATCCCTTTTCCTCCTAGAAGGTGTTGGTTGGCCTGTAGGGGCCTGTGTCTCCTGACTACCCATCCTTTCACTCACCTGGCTAGGGTGCTATGTGGTGGAGGAAGGGGTTCCCAGGCCAGTCCTGGGGGCTGGGGTAGGACAGGTTAAGTATGCCATGAAACTTTGGGTTGGCCAAAGTTTGGGTTGGCCAACCACTGTTGACCCCATAGCGAGTTGGCCATGAGATCTGCTTTCCCAGACCTGCAGGAGCCTTGGGGCACATAGGGTAGGTCTTCTGCCCCAAAGCCCAAGAAGCTGCCTTAGTCTGGCCCACTAGTCTCCTCTCCAAGGGGGTCCTGGGCTGGGGGCCAGTGAGACACCATCTGGGTCAAACGCTGCCTTTTACGGCTTGGGCGATCCTGGGCAAACGCTCGCCCCCTCTCTGCCTTGGTTTCCCTGTCTGTTACAGATAGAGATGATGGATAACCCCACCCCCCTTGCTCACAGGATTGTTTTGAAGATTAAATAAAGACGTTCACTTAAACCCTCTGTCCGGGGCTGTGTAGCTGTAACATGTAATATGAAAAATAAAGGTTTTTCAACAAACGGTGCTGGAAGCTTTGGACCTCCATATGCCAAAAAGTGGTCCTCACATCTTATACAAAAATATCTCAGAGTGGATCATAGACCCAAAAAGAATACCTAGTTCGATAAAACTTCCATGAGGAAATATAAGAGAAAATATCTGTGACCTTGGATTAGACAAAGACCTCTCACATACAACACCAAAATCACAATCCGTAAAATAAAAAAAATTAAATAATTGGATTTCATGAAAATGGCAAGAACCTGCTCTGGGAAAGATGTCAAGAGAATGAAAAGACAGGCCACAGATAGGAAATATTTGCAAAACCCACATCTGATAAAGGGCTCCTATACCAAATAATCAAAACTCAATAATCAGAAAACAAACAATACAGTAAAAGTATGCAAAAGACGTGAACATAAAATAAGCAGGTGTCAATTAAGTACATAGAAAAGAGCTCAACATCATCAGACACCAGGGAAGAGCCAAGTAAAACCATGGTGATAGATCAATACATTCCTACAGGAATGGTTCTGACCAGACACTCTCAGGCCATGAGGCCCTCTAGCTGAGGACACCACAGGATGCGCACAGCAGGGCAGGGAGCTCCTAGGTGGAGAGGAGCCCTGGATCCTGGGCGACCACCTTTGGAAGAAAGGTCCTTGGGGCCCCCGTGGAAGAGAGAGTGTCCCTGGCAGAGGCTGTGAGCTCTAACATGACCAAACACTTTCATCAGAAAGGCAGCAGACAGAGAAGTTGATGGTTCACTAGCCAACTCAAGTTTTCTCTGCCGTCAGCTGTATGATAGGCAGTTGAATGATTTCAGTTCAGTATAAAGAAATCAAGAGGCTGGGGACTTCCCTGGTTGTCCAGTGGTTAAGACTCTGTGCTTCCAATGCACTGGGCATGGGTTTGATCTCTGGTCGGGGAACGAAGGTCCTGAGTGCCGCATGGCGTGGCCAGAAAAAGAAATAAATAAAAACATAAAAAATCAAGAGGCCATATTTATTCTTGAAAATCTGAGTTGTACTGTAAATTTCTCACCCCCTCCATACTCACCCAGATGTTTTATCAGCACGCTTGAGAATATCTGAAATTCAGGAAGAATATGCTTTCCACAAAATTAAATTACTAGGAAGCTAGGAAGTGTCTCTCTCATGCTGTCAGATGCTTGACCTTGAGACACAGCTCGAGGGCTTGGCAGGCGTGTCCCTGGAGTGGAAATGGGTCGGACTAGATGGTGGTGGGTACACCGTGAAAGCAACATGAGAAAGTGTGATTCTGTCCTTTACAGAAAGAAGCAGGCAGCATTTTAAACCACCCTACTTTCAAAACATAACACACGGAAACCCAGTGGGTAGAGCAGGCAAATGGGTTAGACTGAAGCCAGCAGCCCCTGGTCGATACACACTTACAGCCCCCAGACCCTCCTGAGACAAGTCCTGGGCAAGGGAATACCTTTCTGGAGCTATTGGTCTCCTCACTCTTTTTTTTTTTTTTTTTTAACATCTTTATTGGGGTATAATTGCTTTACAGTGGTGTGTTAGTTTCTGCTTTATAACAAAGTGAATCAGTTATACATATACATATGTTCCCATATGTCTTCCCTCTTGCGTCTCCCTCCCTCCCACCCTCCCTATTCCACCCCTCCAGGCTGTCACAAAGCACCGAGCCAATATCCCTGTGCCATGCGGCTGCTTCCCACTAGCTATCTACCTTACGTTTGTTAGTGTGTATATGTCCATGACTCTCTCTCGCCCTGTCACAGCTCACCCTTCCCCCTCCCCATATCCTCAAGTCCGTTCTCCAGTAGCACTCTTTTTTTTTTTAATTGAAGTATAGTTGATTTACAGCATTGTGTGAACTTCTGCTGTACAGCAAAGTGGTTCAGTTATGTCTGTGTGTGTGTGTATATATACATATATATACACACACACATATTCTTTCTTACCCCTTCACTCTTCCATTGTGAGATTCTGTACATCCAATACCAATTCTGCAAGTTTATTTTTGAATGGAGTAGGAATCTTAACAACCACAAAGTTGCAATCACAAAATACTTCTAAAAGGGCTGGAAGGAAATATACAAAAAAGTCTCACAGTGATTATTTCCAGCTGGTGGGATCAGTGATCTTCCTCCTTCCTTCCTTTCTCTTTTAATTTTCTCCAGTACTTTCTAACCCCCCTACAGTGACTGTGAGAGAATTTCATAATCAGGGAGAAAGTGAAGTGGGCTACAGTTTTTGGCAGACTGTCTTCGTGTGGCGAACCAGAGGGAGAGGCATGGCCACACCAGGCTGGTGCTGCTGGGCAGATAGGCCTCCCAGTAGGATAGCGGCTGTTAACGGTGGTTCAGCATTGCTGGCAACAAATGAGAATTTTACATTAAAGGTTCTCCAAGGAGTAATTTTCCTAAATGGTAACCAATGAAAAAGTCTTCAAGGAAAGATGATGTTAGCTCTTGTTTTTCTGTTGAGTGAACTGTGAATTCTGTATCCATGCATAATCACATTTGCATCTCACTAACACAGTTAAGATGTTTTGATAACAATTATTTTTTAAGGAGACTTTGTTTTGTATTTATTGTAGTAGGTGTGTGTGGGAGAGAGAGAGCAAGAGAGAGAGGGTATCGGAAAGGAAGAGACACCTAAGTGAAATGCTTATGAAGCTGCGTGTTTTGCATTCCAAGCTGGTGGCACCTTTCTGCGAAAAGGCCTGAGCAAGGGCAGCCCTGGAAACCAGTCCCCACAGGGGGCTGGGGGCCGATCTCATCTTACTGCTCACAGGACACGTCACTGCACTCACCGAGCCTGCATCTTACCTGTAGAAGAGGGAGGGGCATCCTGTCCTTGCCATGTCATCTGGTTTCTCTGAGGATCAACTAAGCCGAAGTGGGTAAAGTAATTCTTTAAGTGTTTTGAAATCCACGTGCGCTGGCAATGGCAAATGCATGGCTGAATGAATTGGAACTCATGAAATGCTTCTCCCTACGCTTGATGCTAAAGTGTGGATTTTTAATGTACTTTGCGCGACCTCCTGGTGCATCTGTGGTCTTCCAATTCAACAACTCTCCAGAACGCACTGTTGTTTTTTGGACATTTTATCAGTTTATCAAAGAGGACGTTTGCTGTGCCTGGGGAGAGCAAGCCAACCCTGGCTCTCCCTCCATGCAAGTGTCTTGATTTCCTTAGAATCCAGCGGGCAGGTGTTTTCCAAATAAATGAAATGGAACTAGTACCAACACGTCTAATGTTTCTATGACTGTATCTCCCTAATGCCCAAACCACTGGATATCAGAGGAAACTCGTTTTCTTGGCATTCATTGGACCAACAGAGTTTAAACCTAAGAACTTTAGATGTGCAGGTACAGCCAGCAAGGAAGTTTCACATCAAATCAGCAAGTAACAAAAGGCCGGGTCTGCACAGGTGGTCCCAGCTTGTCTTCAACTTGCACTGTTTTATCTACACATGCACCAATACACACATCCAAACATGCATACACATAGCTACACACATGTACCCATACACAAGTTCAGCACAGAACTCTCTGCATGCCACGTGTGGCCTGTCCACTCTGCCTTTTCAATCTGAGAAATGGTCCTTGTCCCCCACCCCAAGCTGTGTGGGAACTGCTTCGGCACCAGAGTAAGTGCACTGTGGTGCAGATCTCCTGGTTCAACTCTCCTCCATACATGACGATCAAAGCCTGATCTGCCTTCTATCATGTAACACGATCAGTGTAGCCATGACAGTGGTTGGTGCCAGCCTCTTTACAGTCCAATCAGTCACTGACTTCACCAGCTCCTCCTTGCTTTCCTGAAACTGGAGGAGAAACTGTATCACATGCCTCAATGACCACTGACTAAGGAGCTGGGGCCACTTTAAATAGCCAGTTTCCAATTCTGTTGAAACTGACCCACATACATCTATGGTTAGTTTCTCTGTGGTCAGGGAATATCACACTGTCATGTTCCCTCACTGTCAGACACATGGTCCCTTGTCCTTTTTCTCAACTGCTGGTCTGTGGATAAGTTGGCAGGTGTGATTAGAAGCTGCCGTGTTGGCGTCGCCCTGACAGCTGGCAGTGGCCACTGTGGTATGCTGTGTAATGAACATCCTTTTATAGTTAAAAGTAGGTCATAAGAGGATGTGAAATCCCATATGATTTGAAGGGAAAGGGTTAAATCCTTTAGCAAAATCTGTGTATTTCAACAATTAAGCCACAACAGTAGCCTAGCGTGACATTGTTGGGATTGTGTTGAGTGTTCTTCTTATTCTGCTCCTATTTATGGTATGTGGGACTTTTTTCCCCATTTCAAGCAATTCTCTGACATCAGCTGAGTGTCCTACAATTCAACTCTTTTCTGATACTGTCTACTTGGAGGCAGCATCAAATCCCACATGTCAAGGGCTCAGTCCCACAGGATTTCCCCCTACACTTCAGATGCCAATCACAAGTCCAAGATGTCAACTGTGATTCTGACTGATGATTATAGATTGGAGGTTCCAATGACTCCCTCCTTGGGTTCAATTTATTTGCTAGAGCAGCTCATGGAACTCAGAGAAACAGTTTGGTTAATCATTTACCAGATTATTATAAAAGGATATAACTCAGGAAGAGCCAGACAGAAGAGATGCATAGGGAAGGTATGGGGAAGGGCTTGGAGCTCCCATACTCTCTTCTGGCACCATTCTCCACAGTTTCCATGTGATCACCCACCTGGACACTCTCCGAACTTTGTCCTTTTGGGTTTTTATGGAGCCTTCGTTATGTAGGCCGGACTGATTAAATCATTGACCATTGGTGATGGATTCAACCTCTAGCTCCTCTCCCTTCCCCAGAGGTCAGGAGGGTGGGGATGAAAGTTCCAACCCTCTAATCACTTGGTTGGGTTCCCTGACAACCAGCCCCCAGCCTTAGGTTACTTAGGGGCTTTCTAAAAGTCATCTCACGGACATACAAAAGGCACATTTATTACTCTTATCACTTAGGCGATTCCAAGGGTTTTAGGAGCTCTGTGACAGGAGCAGGATGAAGTCCAAATATATACTCCTTATTATACATCAAAATATCACGTTCTATTTAAAATAAGATTAAGTATTTAAAGCTTTAGTCTTAGAACAAAAAAAAAGAGAGAAGAGAATCTGAGGAAGTTTTGAAAAGATGAAATGATGTAAATTTCTTAGACCCATCATTAAGGGAAAACATTAGTTTCAGTGATTATTATTGGGATTAATATCAGATTGAGGTTCACATTTAGGGTGAATGAAGAGACGGGTCTAAGGATGTGAAAATCCCTTCATGAGCATGGATGTAAGATAAGTGAAATAAAGTTTTAAAAGCTGAGGAAACTTCATAAGAGGTTATGAGAGTCACTAAGGTATGATGACTGAGAAAAAATGAACAACCTAAAAGTTGAGAATTATGTTTTATTTGGCAGACATAAGCCCGGGAAACAGTCTCTCAGATAGGTCTAACGGACTGTTCTGAAGAGGTAAGGGGGGAGCCAGGATTTATAGTTTTTGCAAAAACAACCCAAAAAACAAACACATAAAACAGGTAGTTGAACATCAAAAGATGACTGCTAATTAAAGAAAATAACCAGACATCTCAAATTAATTAATTCAGTGCTTTTCTATGTATGGGAAGATGCAAGAGTCTGGGGTCATTAGAATCATTCCTTTGATAACGCACCTCAGCTATCTGGGGCCAGTATCCTGTTTTTCTCCATCCTGAATCCCCTCAGGGTGCACAGTTGGGGGCGGCTACAGTGGCTGATGGCTGGATGGTCCCCGCATCCTTTGTTTACTGATATGGCAGGTGGCATTCTTTGACCACAAGTGTTAAGGTAATACTTTGGATATGATCAACTGCTGGCAGGGGTCCAAAGGAGATTTAAAGTGTGTTCACATTTCACATCATGATTTCTTCCAAACTACAGCTTTGTGAAGGGGGAACTAAAGCCAAGTGTAGAACTCATGTTTTTGGTGCCTCTCCTGCCTTTAGCATTTCCTTCCTGCTCCTTCCATCAAGTGAACTCTGATTTCCTTTGGAGAACTCACCCCTTTCCATGGCGTGGCATCGTGCTAGGGTAGGTCTTGATGGACAAAGACCATCCCCCCTCACCAGGTCACAATGTTGTGCAAGGATGAGCCTCCGGAGTGGTTAATTCAACATCTGCACTTGAAAGGGGCCATTGGAGGTTTCACCCTCCTTCTCTAGAACAGCACTGGTGTGAATTGCTGGCGGGGAGGGAACAGGGGCCTCACTGCAGGCACAGCAAGTAACCCCTCGACCGACCGTGATCGTGGACCTTGCTAGATGGGCAGTCATGACCATAGGAAGAGAGGCAATCTGAGTTACGGATGAGAGAAAAGGAGAGGCTGATTCTATAGTGAAAGGCAACTAGTCAGTGACTCCATTTGGGGAGAATGGGGGGAAATGGGGAGCACCAAGGAATGATGTGCTAATGTGTAGCCAGAACCATGAAGTGAGCCAAAAATGAAATTGGGGTTTGACCGCATGGCTGCGTTTGGTGCTGTAACCATGCACCTCACGTGGCATGGATGGTGGCTTGAGGTGGAGCAGAGGGGGCAGCTAGCCCCCCACTGGGGAGAGGTCTGGGAGGGTTTAAGGATGAGTTTGAGTCCTGAGGTTAAAAATATGGATTTTAAGTAAAAAGGGCCTGTTTCTGCTGTTTCTTGGACTCTTCTGTGTTCAGACGATGGTTGCACATGGCACAGCTCTCACCTGGCCCTCCACCTACACCATCCCTGCTGGGAAGTGTCTCCGTGAAAATGTGGCAGGTCCTGTGTGCCTCAACTGAAGCAGGGGGGCAGCTGCAGGGAGATGCTCTTCCTGGATGAGCTCTCAGGTAGGAGGGGGCTGCCTGGAGGGAACAGAATGAGAGTCACCTTGGGGCGGGCTGGCTGGGGTCTTCTGCGCCTGAGTGGGCGGCATCCTTTCCTCCTATGCACTGGATGTGAGTATGTGGGTACCTTCAGGTCATTTTCTACATGTTTGGAAGATCTCACAGTTAAAATTAAAAAAAAAAATGAGTGGAAGAGAAAGAAGCAAAAGCAGGAGCAAAGAGGACTGAGCTCCTCAGGCTTCGAAAACCGGCCGCCTGTGGGGAGAAAGAGACCCCAGGTGCAGGGGCGGCAGCGGCCGGAACATCGGGAGATGTCAGGTGAGGACAAAGAGCCACTGCTGGGAGAACCAGAAAGCAGCAGAGAGAAAGGCTGATACTTTAAAAAGCACTAGGTTCTCCTCTATTTGCAAGGCCTTTTAGACGATGGTTAAAATTAACAGAAAAATTGAAAAGTCATTGATGAATTTTGAGACAATTTGCTTTCCACTTAACTCTGTAAGGAGATTTGCCCAGGAGGGACTCCCATAGGAGCAAAGTGAACACATGCATCTTTGAGCCCCCAAAGTGTTAGAACCAAAGGGGGCCCACCTGGCAAATCTGCACCAAGGAATCTGCAGAGGGAGGCCTCGGATGTCTGTCTGCGGAGGGCATAGTCCCCAGAGGCACAGCAGCTCCCCATCCAGGTGACAGATCCCCTTGGCTCCAGAGTGAGATGAGTCACTGAATGCCCCACAGGAGCCGCAGAGAAGAAGGGCAACCAAAGCATCCCATGGCTCTGGCGGCCCCATCCCCTGCCCAGACTCAGCTTGCCAGCCTGGAATCTGCAGCACTGAGGAGGGGGCAGACAAGCACACAAGCGCTGTTTACATTACTCGGTAGGATGAAAGAGCCCTAGGACATTTATAGCTCAGACAGAGGTATTTAGTGCTGATCCATAAATATCATGTCAGCTTGGAAGGTCCATTTGTCACTCATTTGACAATTGCCATAGCTTGTCGCTAGGATCTTAGAACAAAGTGCCTGAGAAATTTTACAAGGTTGGGAACCGAATCATGGGCATCAATAAAAAAAAAAAAAAAAAAAAAGCAATAAGCCTGCCTTGAAGACAACTGTGGGCTGTTCTGACACAATCACTTAGGCAGTATTTCCCCTGGAAACTCAAAGGCCACCATCAAGCAAAGCTTGGGAAAAATTAATCATTGCTCTGAGATGCCAGGAAACCTCAAAGAATCCTTCCCTCATGGGTGCCCTGGAGTCTGCTATCATTCTCTCTCCACGTCCTATGCCTCCACTCATCTCTCACCCTTACTCCCAAACTTCAGAGTTCTCATTCCCAAACTCTAGAGTTCACCCAGCTGAAGGTGCCCGCGAGCCCCAGGAAAGACTCCAAGTCCCAATAAGGGACTTCCCTCTTTCAAACTCCTCCTTACGCCAGAACTGCCCTATACACATTTTTCATTCTAAATGTCTCTCAATACTTCTTCTCTAGCTGTCCCTTCGAAGGGTTGAAGCTGCATGGCCCACCATGAGCTGACCCATGGACCACAGATGGGTCTCGGTGGATAAAGGGGCATCAAGGCAGGAGAGTCAGCCCTTAGGGGGCTGACGTGATACAACCAGAAGAAGAAAAGTTGTGTGCACCCAGGTGGTCACCAGTTCACTGACAGTCAAAACAGTGGAAGGCAGTGAGGGCTGCTCAACTTCTAGGGGCAGGTGAGGGTGTTAGAAGCCAGTGTTTACCTGTCAGGATCTTCAGGCTGGCATCCAAGAGCTGCTGTTTAACCTGCAACAATACACAGTTTAAGGAGGAAAACGTTTAACCAAATAGAAAATATAGATGAAAACCTAGTCCTCTTCAATACTTACCTTGTCCTGCTGCTGCACTGGTTCTGCCTTTTGGCAGAGACTTTTGGCTCTGCCTTTATCCCTGTTCAGTCACCGCGGGGACCCCAGGTCCATCCTTGCAGCTGTGTGAGCCTGAACCTTGGCAGCATCCTTGGTCTCTCTCTCCGCTCACACCTACATCCGATCCATCAGCAAGTCTCCTGATCTCCATCTGCAGAACGTGTCCGGGTTTGGCCTCTGTCTCAACCCCTAACACCTGCCACCTGGACAGCTGCCATTGCCTTTTAGTTGGCCCCTCTGTCTCTGCCTTCCTGCCTTTTTGATTCATCTGCTTAGAGCAGCCAGAATGATTTTACCAGTTGCAGCTCTCCTCACCCATCATCCCACCCTCCTGCCCTGCACCCAGCTCGCTCAGACACGTGAACATGGTGGTCTAGGAGGGTCCCACAGTATGTGCCTGTTACCACTGACCCAGCTCCCACTCCCACCTCCCTGCCTCCTTGGCATTTCTCAGCCTCTCTAGGCATGATTCTGCTGTCCCTCTGACCAGTGCGCTCTTCTCTGTATGCATGTGTGGCTCCCTCCTCCTTCTTTCAGATTTCAGGTGTCCCTAAGTAAAGAAGAGGCTTCCCTATACAGTGGCGACCTGCCCTCCATCAGCCCTGATCCCAGTGCATCTCTGCACTTGCACTCCAGAACACTCAAGACTTTGACATATTGTGCAGGTGTCTGTGTGTGTGTGCACGTGCGCGCGCGTGCGCTGGCACCTATATACTCTGAGGTTGCAGGAAGGAATCTGGTCCTGGCCTCTCCGCTGGCTCCTAGTGGTTTGCTGACAATTTTTGGCATTCCTTGGCTTGCAGTAAAATCACTCTGATACCTGCCTTCATGCTCATGACCTTCTCCCTGAGTACATATCTCTGTGTTCCAAATTTCTTCTTCCTGTAAGGACATCCTTTTTATCCAGATCTACCCTAACGAGCTCATTTTAACACAATTACATCTACAAAGAATCTATTTCCAAATAAGGTCATATTCTGATGTACTGGGGTAGGACTTAATGAATTTGAGAAGACACAACTCAGCCCATAACAGGGTGTTTTTATAATTTGCAACTTACAATCTTAACCCCCTACTAGAATGGGAGGAAGTTCAGCTGCCCTGTTCACCCCTATCCATTCGGCCCCTGGAACAGAATCAAGGTCATGGTAGTGTCCAACATAAAGGAGTAAATCCAAAGGTAAAAAGAGGTCAATTCCCATCACCTGATCATTTCTGCTGGGATAGCTACCAATGCAAAAAAAAAAAAAACAAAAAACAAAAAACAAAACGGATTCACAAACATCTCTGGACTGAATATGAAAAGGTTTAGATTCAAACTTGTGATGCTAAAGAAAGACAGCAAGTGACTGTTCCTCTGTTTTTTAATTATTATTAATGTACACATTTTAATTTCTTCTGGCTAACATCTCCGCCTCAGTCATCTCCTCAGCAAAGTTGTTGATAATTAATAGGGACTTTTACAGTTGAGCATTATATAATCACAGACACAGTGTGATCATGGTTGGTTTCCTTGTTCCTACTCTATTTCTTGACTGTTCAAACAGCTGACATTCTCCAGGGAATCTCAGGTTCCCTTGGCGACCCCCATCTTCTGCCAGATCTCTTTTTCCATTCACCTTTTCTGGTGGTCACATTACCTATTCTTCAGCTGAATCTTGGTGCTTGAGCCCAGGTGATGAGTCCTCTTCCTCTTTCTATCAGCATAAATGATTGCATCTACATATTTGCATACAATGCAGGCTCAGCTATTCACAAGTGACTGCACTTACATCATTTGCATACACTGAAGGTACATCCAGTTTGCCTGTAGCACCAGCAGTGTCCCAGGAAATACCTTCTCAGCAGAGTAGAGGTGGGACTGGCTTCTTACAATATATTCAAAGGGAAAGATTACCACCACCCCCCCCCAAAAAAAAATCCCAAAATGAAATAAAGAAAAAAACAAAAAGAAACCCCAACCAAACAAGAAGTCAAGCATTTTGGTTGTGTCCAAACTCCTCTTCCAGCCCTCAGTTCTTTCAAAAGGAAAATCAGGGGCTCAGATGCTCACCGAAGTCTCTTCCAACTATGAAAATTAAAAAAAAAAAGTCTTAATCTGGTTTTGTTCTTCATTTTAGATTACTCCATAAACAGAAATTTCCAGACAGAGGACTTTTCAGACACCTTTAAGGTTTTTTTTTTTCAAGTAAACACATCTAAATTTCAAAACCAAACAAAAACAAACCTATGTATATCGTTAAACTTAGCTACCTCAGGTCAAGCTCAACCATTATGTAAAGGTCACCAAAGATCAGCAAATAATGGATTGTTCCAACACTGATGATGCTGTAGAGGCAGTTTATAAATTATGACTGCATTTATTCTTGCTCCCAGCCTTCTTTAGCAAAAAAGTAATCATTCTGGTGTGAATAGGCATGTGAAATAAGGGTTTCACACTCAAGCACTTAGGTAAGAGCATCATCCACAGAGTGGCAGAGTGTGAGAGAATTGGCACCTGGAGAAGCTGGCCAGTCAGAATGTGCACATCGTACAGAAAGGCGCTCATGAGAAGAGCACAACTGTGGGCCAAACAAAAGCTCTCTGCGTGTGAGTCTTGGCCCTGGAGCCAGTGATTAGCGAGTTCCGAGACACAGAGGCAAACTACCCATTTGCTACTTGCAGACCCTAACCAATAAATAGACTTAAGCTTCAATCGTCAATCACTGCACCACTTTTAGAGGCATATGTGCAGAATGACACCCTTTCAGGTCATATGAGCTAGTCAAGTAGAAGATATTCGCTCCTTTTTTTGGTTACAGAATTGAGGTGAAGACTTTCGGCATAAGGATGCTACCTTGGAAATGGAACTGAGCCTATTTCTTTCAGTGCAGTGGGTACAGAGCCCTGTTCCATTCAAGCAGATTCCTCTGCTAGGCTGTGTGTTACTGTCGTGCGCTCCACTCTGACAGGACTCCACTCTGGGCTCCCTAAGCCCCTGTTGAGCATCCCCACCTCTCCTGGAATGGGTATTCAAGGCAAGCAGCTCAGAGTGCCACGGGGCATGGGAGGAAGAAACTCAGCATCCCTCCTTCAACACCTGCAGCACCCAGAAATGCAGGAACTGATAGGGCTTCCTGCTGGAGACCAGCGGGGAAGCTCACAGAAAACGTGTCTCTTCTGCAAGGTGAGGGGATGCAGGGAAGAGACTGCTTCTTAGAAAGCAGCCCCTGGGGAAGAACGCGTTTAGAGAAATGAAAACTTTTCTCTAGCACTAAGCGTTTTACCAGGGACCTTTTAGGATTTCTTCCCACTTCCCCGTGTCTGTTCCCAGCTTTCCCCCATGCTCCCTCTCTATCAGGACTCACGCAGATGGATGCTCTAAAACTTAGAACACAGTGCTTCGCGCTGGGGTCGCTCAGGCTTGAGCGTTGGTCACCTGTGTTTTCACGCTGCACCTAGACAGGCCAGGCTCCCAGTAGCCTCGAAGGAAGTGCTGGCTCATTTGGTCATCCATCTCTTAGGGCTAGTTCCCCCTCCACCTCCCCGCCATCATGCCAGGTGCCCTACAGTGGAGCCCTCTTGTTAGTTTCCTAGGGCTGCTGTGGCAAATGACCCCAGACTTGACTTCAGGGCTTAAAATCACACACGTGTATCCCTTCACAGTTCTGGAGGCCAGACGTCTGAAATCAGCATCTCGGAGAAGAACTGAGGTGTTCTTGCAGAGCCGTGCTCCCTCTGGAGGTTCTAGGGGAAAATCCGTCCCTTGTCTCCTCCAGTTTCTGGTGGCTGCAGGCATGCCTTGGCTTATGGCTGCATCACTGGAATCTTCAAGGTCAGCCTTTTCAAATCTCTCTGTGTCCTGTCTTCACCACGGCCCCCTTCTGTGGTCAAATCTCTCTCTGCTCCTCTCCTAGGAGACTTGTGATTACAGGCCTACAGATAATCCAGGAGGGTCTCCCCATCTCAGCACCGTCAGTCACATCTGCAAAGTCTCTTTTGCCTTATAGAAGACGATATTTCCAGCTCTGGGGATTAGGGCCTGATGCCTTCAGTGGTCATTACTCAGCCTACCCTATCCCTCCAAAGAGAAGGATGTCTGGGCTTAGAAGCAGGTGATGCCCATTGTGTCCTCACTAAGGAACATGTGGAGGCAGGCTGTGCTGCCTGGCCCACAGCTGCTCAGTCCAGCAGCAGGATAATATCTGAGCTAAGAAATAAAAAATCCGGACTACTCCAAATGCAGGATCCTGGGCTCAGAGAGTGTGGGGCAGGCCTTTAGTAAACAGCTGCTTTAATTTCCACCTGGCCTCAGGCTGCAGCGACTCTGACCACTGGGGTAGTTCCCTTTCCGCTTAAATGCTTGGAAGGGGTGCAGTTAGGAATCCCACGCTTATAAACCAATTCTCCCCAAACAATCTGATCATACCACACCCTCCCACAGCCTACATGAACAGTGAGTTCTCAGCCCCTCGGGGATGAAGTTCAAGCCGCCTACCTACCTTCCAAGCCCTTTGCGGTGTCGGGCGCAGCCTAATCCTCTGTACCTCCCCAGCAGTAGCCTCTGACCCACGTGTGAGCGCTTAGAACTCCTCGGACACCCCCTGGTATTCACGGCTCCCCGCCCCCTGCAGGCCCGGGCGGCAGGCACGTGGCGCTTGCTGGCTGTGGCAGAAGTCGCCTTTCTCTCTCTTTACAGCACCTGCCAGTGTGATGTGGGTGTCCAGCTTGTTCTGGGGCCTTTTTGGTTAATCTGTTTTGAGGCTCTGTTACTAGGTATGTACACATTTACAACATGTCTCTTCTTATCCTTCCACTTCTGCTGGCGTGCTACCTTCTTTACCCCGAGTGCTTCCTGCCTTAGAGGTTGACACTAGCATAGCTGGCTCTGCTGTAGCATAATGGCACTAGTATTTTCTTTGTACTGTTTTTTTCCCTTTTTCTTCTTGCAGGTTTTATGCAACTTTTTGATTTTATAGACACGTCACGTGTAACAGCATATAGCCAGGTTTTCTAAGTTAAAAATGAACTCTGAGGGCTTCCCTGGTGGCGCAGTGGTTGAGAGTCCGCCTGCCGATGCAGGGGACACGGGTTCATGGCCCGGTCCGGGAAGATCCCACATGCCGCGGAGCGGCTGGGCCCGTGAGCCATGGCCGCTGAGCCTGCGCGTCCGGAGCCTGTGCTCCGCAACGGGAGAGGCCACAGCAGTGAGAGGCCCACGTACTGCAAAAAAAAAAAAAAAAAAAAAAGATCTCTGACAGCTTCTGTCTAGTTATAGAGAGTTTTCATTGTGTTGGGGTACTCATATTTCCTGAGTTCATGTCATGCAAGTAAGTCCTTCATGATTTTTGCCTCCCTTCAAACCTCTTTAATATTATGTAATAATAATATAATTAAACTGATAATTAAAACAATAATAAATGATACTAAAATTGACTCAATATTTAAAAACTTAAATAGGTGCTACCTACTTACAAAATTAACACGTAAGGGCACCTGGGGAAAAGAACAATGAGCATGAAAAGCAGTGGAACCAGGGCTATGAAATGACAGTGAGCCGTGGTCTGCGAGACGTAAGTCCCTGATTTTATTTGGTAGAAAAATTAGCAGGACAAGACCATGCATGTTTACTAGTTACAGTGCCCATAAAAATAAAAAAAGTAAGTCAGATGTTCAGAAAGCCTATGCATGTTCCAGTAGCTGAGAGGTGATTTCTCCCTGGTGCCTGGGGGTAGGGACCTGTGTGATGCTTCCGGGGGCAAAGGCATAGCATGTCCCCTGCAGCAGGACCAGAGTACCGTGTCTGCAGGTGAGGAAGCAACAAGCAAGATGCAAGAAGGCTGCTCTGCCCTTTTCTCCTGGTGCCGCTGAACCAAGGTGGCAAGGAGGGGACCGTAGGCCGGAGGGGCTGCTCTAAGGAAGGAAAGCCTCCATTAATAACATTTCTGTCACCTGAGCTTCTAGTGTGGCCCTGAGCGGCAAAAAGCTCAAAGTTATATTACTTGAAAGGTACCTGGAGCGCAGCTGTTCTATTTTACTAAATTCAGACCGAGTCAGGTTAGCTCAGTCCCCTTTATTATGCTTTTACACACACTGTCACACACACCACACACACCACACTCACACACACACGCATACAAATCTATGAACACACTCTCACATATGTGCACATGCTTACACCACCCTCACACATACCCACACCCACAGTACACACACATACACAGCACAATTTACTTTTTAAAATGTAAGTTGTATATGTGTGTGTGTGTGTGTGTGTTTATCTTGACTTGTTTGCCTTTAAGCTCTGTCTTGGGGACACTCTGTGCTGCCTTTATTCAGCACCTGGTCCGCACCAACTCAGCTCCAGTTTTTCTGTGTTCTGTTCCAGGCAGGGTCTTAGCCTGAGAGTCACATGGGTTGGGCTTGAGACCCCCTCCAGTGATGAAGAAGCTGGCTGGGGAGACGGTGGGTGGACTTGCTTGTAATGCCTTCCGTCTTCCACTTATCACCCGTATGACCGCGAGTTAGCTCCTCAAAAATAATTTGATTTTACTGTATTGTCAATTAAGACACTAATACTATTTTATACAATTTGGGTTCCTGTTTATAAACACTTAACGTTTTGCCTGGCTCACAGAGGTCTGTGATTAAATACATTATTAGCAATTTAAAATTCCTCGGATGATTTCTGTGTCCTAAACATCAAAACAAAATAAAGACTAGTGTCCAAACTAGGGAAGGATATTTGGATGATGCATTCCGTTAGTTCTTTATTTCCCAAAGGGGCTGGGGACAGTTTTTCTTCAGATATTTTGGAGACGTGACATTTTCTACTCTCGTATTCTGAGTAGACGGCACAATTACTCTCTACCTTGAAGGAAACTCACATGGTACATTTTACCTGTAAACTGTTTGATTGATTTTCATCATATTTCAGAGTGTGGAGAACATGGATGTATCCAGGGAGAGGTTGATCACTTGAGTCATCTGAAATCTGTTAAGCAAAGCCTGACAGTGTTGGTCAGAGAGAAGCATCAGGGGTAGAGGTAGGGCATTAGCTACGGAATGTCTAATTTTTTGACATTAAATAAGCAATATGAAATATGCAGTCATTACAAATTAACACGCATTATGATGATAATTTCTAATCCTTTAGCTGAATATATTTGAGATATTGCTACCACTATGGTGTATGTGTCTGTTTAAAAGGAGTTTTTTCTCTTTCCCGTTAAACATCAGTTGGTAAAAGTGATGGAGGAGGATGGATGGGTGAAACGTAAAGTGTGATTAAACACCAAGATTTGGCTTTAACTGCCAACCCCCCAGCTTGGCCACAGAAAGTCAAACCAAACCCACTCCAGGAATCCTTGTGTATTAAGGAGAAACTCCAGCCTCCAGGGGCTGACGTGGTCACATCTGTCACACTGAGGGACTTTAAGGATGTTGCCCAGGAAAGAATAAGTCTTGGGGTTTTCCAGGGCAGGATGTGTGGGTTGAATGGCTTTTTATTTGATTTTTTCTTAATTTCCTGACTATGTAGGCAACAGTTGTGAGCCCTGAAGGCCCGGGGTTGGGGGGAGAGCTGCGGTCATGCACCTACGCTCTCAGGGAATTACAGAATGGAGAGAAGGTGGACGGTTCAGGGAGGCCATTTGTGGAGCTGAGCTGGGTTCCCTGTCTGGGAGTGAGGGAAGGACGGGTTAGCTCCACACTGAGGGCCTAGAGGCCACTTGACATGTCATGTGCAGGTGGCTGGAAAATGCTTTCCCTTTGTAAGCAGGGCTGGCCCTACACTGGGAGGCCTTTTGTTCTGCAGTTCAAACTAGGAAGGGAGGGCCTTGAGGGGCTCAGGTGTGGATGTGGGATGATTTAAGAAAGACTCCATTACCATGTGATTTAGCAATCCCACTCCCGGGCATATATTCAGACAAAACTCTAATTCAAAAAGATACATGCACACCAATGTTCATTGCAGCACCGTTTACAGTAGCCAAGACACAGAAACAACCTAAATGTCCATCAACAAAGAAACAGATAAAGAAGATGTGGTACATACATACAATGGAACACTACACAGCCATGAAAAGAGTGAAATAATGCCATTTTCAGCCACATGAATGGACCTAGAGATGACCATACTAAGTGAAGTCAGACAGAGAAAGACAAATATCATAAGATATCACTTATATGTGGAATCTAAAATATGACACAAATGAACTTATCTATGAAATAGAAACAGACTCACAGACATAGAGAACAGACTTGTGGTTGCCAAGGGGGAGGGGGATGGGGGAGGGCTAAATTGGGAGGCTGGAGTTAGCAGATGTAAGCTTTCATATATAAAATGGATAAACACCAAGGTCTTACTGTATAGCACAGGGAACTATATTCAATATCTTATGATAAACTGAAGTGGAAAAGAATATTTTAAAAAATGTATCTATAAGTATAACTGAATCACTTTGCTGTACAGCAGAAATTAACACATTGTTAATCAACTATACTTTAATTAAAAAAAAAATAATGGCTCCAAAAAGATGGATTACTCCCTTCAGAAGATTTCGAATTCAGAGTGTAACATGCAGCATAAAAAACCGTCTTTAGTGTGCTTTGACTCTGAATCTTGCATTGCATGTCACAGCTCAGCCATGCACTGGACAAGGGCCAGTCATCAGGTCAAATTACAATGGATTCAGCAAGAAGTGGAAAAAGGGAGAAGGAGGAAGTTCAACTGCAGAAGAATGATTGGCAGGAGACAGGCATCAAAAGTCTCAGAGTCTCCACTGCCCTTGACCTACAGCCACACTCAACTAAATCACACACACACAATGCAAATCCTAAGAAGATAGGGGCTACATAAGGAAGAGACACTGGAGGAAGGACCAGGAGTTTCCCCAAAATACACAAGGAAGCTATTTCCATTTTGTCTTGAGTACTGGTCTTCTCTATCATGTCAGGAATTAATCTCTTACTTAGAAAATAATAAAATGAACTGACTCATCTTTTCTGTAGTACTTTTCTTCCTTTTCTTTCCCTCTTTGAAAAGTGCAACTCATCACTGGAGTCATCAGAAGCAAAAGAAAATTAAACTCTTGGAAGAAAACATAAGCATAAATTTTCATGACCTTTGCTCAGTATTCATTTCTTAGGTATGATACCAAAAGCACGAACAACAAAATACAAAAAAATAGATAAATTGGACTTTATCAAAATTAACTTTTGTTCTTCAAAGGACACTATGGAGAAAGTGAAAAGACAACCCACACAATAGGATAAAATATTTGTAAATTATATATCTGATAAGAAATTAGTACCACAATATATAAAGAACTCTTACAACTCAACAATAAAAAGACAAATAGCCCAATTAAAAATGGGCAAAGGATTTGTATCCACTTATCCATATAAAATATACAAATGTTCCATTGGCATATTCAAAGATGCTTAATATCATTAGTCATCAGAAAATGCAAATGACAACCACAATAAGATACCACTACACATCCATTAGTACAGCTAACATAAAAAGATAGAAATTAACAAGTGCTGGTGAGGATGTGGAGAAAATAGAACACTTATACATTGCTGGTGGGCTTGTAAAATAGTGCAGTTTCTTTGGAAAACAGTTTGTCAGTTCCTCAGAACGATAGAGGTAGGGTCACCCAGCTCTTCTACTCCTAGCTCTAAACCCGAGAGAAAAGAAAACAAACATCCACACAAAAACTTGCTCACAATTGTTCATAGTAGTGTTATTCATAATAATAAAGAAATGAAAACAACCCAGATCCCCGTCAACTGATGAATGGATAAACAAAAGCTGGTATTTCTATTAACTGCAACAAAAAGGAATGGAACATTGATGTATGTTACAATGAGGATGAATTTGAAAACATGATGCTGAGTGAAAGCAGTCAGACACAATGGCCACATATGTAGGATTCTTTTTATATGAAGTAGAGTCAAAGTCATAAAGACAGAAAGTAGATTAGTGGTTGTCAGGGGCTGAGGACCTGACTGTGAATAATATGGAGTGTCTTTGGGGATGATAAAAATGTTCTGGAATTACACAGCAGTGATGGTTGCACAGCTGTGTGAATATACTAAAATCCACTGAACTGTACACTTTAAAAGGATACATTTTATCATATGTAAATTATGTCTTAATGTTTTAAAAGGAAGCAAAGAGGAAGAAGGCATAGTGCACACAGGAGCCATTTGTAAACAAGACAGTGGGAGTCGTGTTTAAAGGTCAAAGCTTTGGATCATCAATTATTTCAGCCAGAAATATAGATAAACATTTTTGGGGTGTTATGGGTGATGGGCTGCTGTATATGGCTCAGCTGAACCAGTGGGTTGGTGGATGATACATCCTGTGAGGCAGGGAATGGAGTGGGCAATGGGCCTGACCCAGCTCTCCCCCTGGGGTCCAAGCCCAAGACCACAGAGACTTATCCAGCTGTGAGCTCCAGATCCAGCCCTGGCTGGGGGTCCTGGACCTACTGCTCAACCTCAGCCTTTAACCAATCAAACGGCAGACAGGGGAGCCTCAGCCTGCCCTCTTCTCCTCCGGGCACCTTCCCCCTCCCCCCGTGGTACAAAACCCATCCATTAGCAGGGCCCCTTGGCTGCAGTTGGCCCCTGTTTTTATGCATATGTTGTGGGAGGGTGTCTGGCATGGTTCTGCCATTCCTTTCGCTGCAAAGATTCTTTTTTTAAATTTATTTTCATTTGTTAATTTCTTGACATACCATTTTCAAAGGATTATACAGAGTTTCTCTACATCCATTTTCTAAGGAACTTTGAGGTGGCATCTTCTCTAATGGGTTCTTTTTTAATTTTAATTTTTTATTTTTAAACAAATGTACTCTATAAGTAGGGCTCTTTATTTTATTTATTTATTTTTTTTAACTTCTTTATTGGAGTATAACTGCTTTACAATGGTGTTAGTTTCTGCTTTATAACAAAGTGAATCAGTTATACGTATACATATGTTCCCATATCTCTTCCCTCTTGCGTCTCCCTCCCTCCCACCCTCCCTATCCCATCCCTCTAGGTGGTCACAAAGCACCGAGCTGATCTCCCTGTGCTATGTGGCTGCTTCCCACTAGCTCTCTATTTTACGTTTGGTAGTGTATATATGTCCATGCCATTCTCTCACTTTGTCCCAGCTTACCCTTCCCCCTCCCCGTATCTTCAAGTCCATTCTCTAGTAGGTCTTAGAGTCGCAGGGAGAGTCTGTGGTCCATGGATTCATAACGTTGCTCTGAGATGGAACTTCTGTTTCCGGTTCTGCAGAATGGCTAGCATTCCTTGAAGTAAACTCCCCAGTCAATCTGAAGGACTAAGTATGTTTAAAGGGACGGAAGGCCCTGTTTCTGTGAGCACAGTGCGGGACCCCTTGCCGGCATCTGGGTCTGATGAGCTCCCACACAGGCTGTAGGGAAGTTGTAGTTCCATCTGCAATGGATTTCTCAGATGCTTGAAGATAAATCATTCAGAATCCATTAAGAGAAAAAGAAAGGCAAAGGTGATCTGTTGGCCGTAGGGAGCTGTGAGGGAGTCCCATGCCCTGCGGAAGCTGAGTCACCGTGAGATGAGTAATACTGAGAGGAAACAAATGTATGGAGGCTTCCACAAACGCAGGGAGGCCAGGCCTGCCCCTGGGACAGAATGTGCTGGGAGGTCTGGGAAAAGTACACTGATGTTTAGGACCAGCTTTTCTGGGATTCCCTCATCGCTAATTACAACCCCCTTGCAGTGTTGCATCACTGTTAACTTTCCCTCAGTGGACTGGTTATTTGCTCTTGAGGTCCTGCCCACGTCCCTCACCTCCCACGTCAAGGATTTGGTTCACTGGTGACCCGTGCATTTTTCTTCTGGCCTCAAATCCTTCTAGGAGAGAGGAAAGTCCCAAGATGAAGCTGCCAAACTTAATCTACTTTCCTACAAATTGTATTAATACAAATAGAAGAGGCAACATGAAAACTGTTCCATAAAATTGGACTGTTTAGACACCCTGAACAGTTGGGGGTTATTATTATTTTTTTTTAAACTTAATTCACTGACGATTTATTGAGGACCTAATAGATGCTAGAAATTATGTAAGGTGGGTTAGGAGATAGATGAATCAGAAATGAATTTCAGCCTTAAAGAGTTTACAGTATTAGGAGGCATGATTTGTTCACTATAAGTAGAAAGAAATCTAAGTTATGAGAAAAGAATAATAGGGGTAAAGGAGTTGGTAGAGACTTCTGCATGGGAGTATCCTGTAGCATGAGCACCATGAAGGAAGAACTAAATATTCCTAGAGCAAAACGTCTGAAGTGTTGGGGGCTAATTGTAAAACACAGTAATTAAAACAAAAAGGCCCTGCTCTAGAAATGGTTTAGTGTTTTTGAGAAGGAAAGAAAGCGACGTGGTGGTGAGCTTGCCCTTGAGTTCTAAACTCAGCTCTGGGAAGTGGCTTACAGAAATGTCCCAGGGAAAGTGAAGGGGGGAATTGGACCAGCTTCTTCCAGGTCCTGGGCTTGCCAAATCAAGGAGGGAGCGTGGGTGCACAGCTCCCCCTGGGCTGTGAGAGAGCTTCTCCTGCTACTGAGATCTAAGCCAGTGGGAGTCATGGAAACCCGAGAGGAGCGGGGAGAGCAGCAGTTTGAGGGGCACCCGCTTACTGGTGCAGCCCTGGGAGCCTGATGGTGAAAGACTGGCCCCAGTTCTAATGGCCCCTGGCTTTCTCTGCCTGATGAAATTGGTTCTTTCTTGACTTCTAAAAGGGTGATGATTATTAAGTTCTTAATAGATTGCTCTATGAGGAGAGAACTAAAATTTCCCCTCACAAAGTCTAGTGCCTTGATGACCCTCCTGTCTGGGCTTAGCTATTGTGAATAATGCCACTATGAACACGGCGTGCATGTTTTTGTGTGAACACATTTCCAGTTCTCTTAGGTATACACCTGGAAGTGGAGCTTCTGGATTGCATGGCAGTTCTATGTTCAACTTTTTGAGGAGCTGCCAAAGGGTTTTCCTCAGTGGCTGGAACACTTGACATTCCCACCAGCAAGATCTGAGGGTTCTAATTTCTCAGTAACCTCACCAACCTGGTTATTTTGTGTCCCTTTCTTTCTCTTCCTTCCTTCCTTCCTTTTGTTCTTTTATCGTAGCCATCCCAGTGAATATGATGAACTCTCTCATTCTGGTTTTTGATTCTCATTTCCCTAATGACTCCTGAGGCTTAACATCTTTTTCTGGACTTATTGGCCATTCATATGTTTTGTTTGGAGTCTTTTCAAATTCTTTATCAATTTTTAAGTTGAATTATTTGTCTTTTTATTGTTAAGTAGTTGAATTGCTAAGAGTTCCTTATATACGCTAAATATCAGATCTTTATCACTATGAATTGAAAATACTTTCTCCCATTCTTTGGGTTGTTTTTTTTCATTTTCTTGATAGTGTTCTCTGATGTACAAATGTTTATAATTTTGATGGCATCTGGTTTTATTTTTTCCCTTTGGTCATATCCAAGAAATTATTGCCAAATTCACAATCATCCAGATTTATATCTTCTAACAGTTTTATAGTTTTAGCTTTTACGTTTAGGTGTGTTTGATCCACTTGGAGTTAATTTTGTGTATGGTGTGAAGTAGGGGTCCTCATTCTTCTGCATGTGGAAATCCACATGTCACATCAGCGTTTGTTGAGAAGCCTGCTCTTTCTCCATTAAAGTGTCTTAACTGAAGTTTTATTGTAAATAAAAAGTTGAAATCTACTATCTGACTTACATTTTTTCTAATTTCAGAGTTCCATTAAAGTCATTTCTGGTGGTTTTCACTGGACAATATCTCTTAAAATTTGTGGTGATTTTAACTGCCATGTTCAAAATGATTTGAAACAGGCACAAAAGCTGAGTGCTTAAAAACATTTCTCCAGTGTGTCTTGTATAAGAAAATATATAATTTACAAACCCTATGCCCTTCTCATGTTGTACCACTCCTGAAATGCTCTGGCCTCCTCTTGCCATTTAAAACTCAGTTCCAGTCTGTCCTCCTGGGAGGAAGCTGTCCCAGGGCTTCTGTGTCACCCCTGGGGCTTCTGGACTTGGTATTTTACACACCTCCATTACTGAAGTGCAATTACTTATTTACATCCCTGCCCTCCTCTCCCCTTTTCTCTGAGCAGATGAAACTGAGCCACTCGGGCTGGAAGTGGGCCCTTGGGCGTAGGCTGCACTCACGTTAGCCGTGCGTACAAATCCCCTTCGCAGAACAATGCCCCGACCGGGGAGCACTGGGAAAGCGTGGTGTGGTCTTGTTTGTCAGGACTGATGCAGGGAGCGGCTGGCATTCATCTGGGGCCAGGGCACATGGCACTAACCATCTCACGGTGGGCAGGACAATTATTCATGGTGCAGGTTTATCCTGCCCCCCATGCAGTGGTGCCTACTTTGGGCAACCCTGACTCCTGAAACAGCAAACAAACAATCAACTAAAAAACCTCATTACCAGGTTAAAGAAAAGTCCCAGAAATTTCATTTAGTACTTCTTGAGAAACCATGAGTCACATGATCAGTGCAGGAGAATTAGGATTCCAGAAGACAAAGTCAGATCAGTGGTCCATCTAGTGCAGTCCTGGGTCCTCTGTGATGCTGAACACCCCCGGCTGCCCCCCACCTCCTCTGGCAGTGTCTTCCCAGGTGCTCAGCGGTGGCTGGAGGTGCCTTGCATCCTCTGTGCCCCCTCCACGCCCACTAACTTACTCCCCACTTCCTAGCTGACGGCCGGTTCCTACGAATGCTGCACCATGTTGAGAATGGACTGCTCCTCGCTGTCCCACCCAAGTCATGGGACTCAGCAACCTGAACCATCTGCCCCTTTGCTCAGTGATGGGCCAGGGCTGGACTTTGCTTCTGGAGGCAGTTCTAGCCCTGCCTCCATTCACAGGGGGCTCCCGAGAGGAGGTGGCCCTCTCTGCACACGGCCCTGTGTCTGCTTCCTGTGGTTTTGTGCACTTTTGATATATTGCTCACATTGTGGCATCTGCCTGGAGGGTCTCTACCTTTTCCTTTGGACCCCAGCCCGTCCCCCTGATCTGATATGTGGTCTTCTTCCACCCTCACCCCAGCCTCAAAACTGACACCACGGTTTTAACCTGAACATGTTCATTGCAGCGTTTCTATTCCTGCTCTGATGCCAGGTGCTCCCTGCTTCACGTTTGTGACACCTATTCCACGATAAGTGCAGAAATCAGCTCAGGACAGGGTTGGGTCACACACCGGTGGGAGCCCAGATGGAGTCAGTGATGAACTGAATGGATCTATCTACAAGCTCACTGAACTGCTGCTATTTTTAGCCTTTGGGATTTTGGGAGCAACGTTGTCTATCCTCATGGTGTTATATTGGATGTCTGACACCTTGAGGTCTCACAGGACTTTGGATGGCACGGAATGAAAGGGAGGAAGACAGAGAGAAGGAAGAATTGGGGGGGATTCCTGGAAGGAAAGGTTTTCTTGAGCTTTGTGAGCCTAGAAACCACAAGCTGGTGGTCCTGGCGTTAAGGACGGGCTGCTGAGCACATTCGCTGCAAGGGCCGTGATCTGAGAACATTCACAGAGAATGTCCCATGCGATCAAACTCAAAGCATGACCCCGGGAGGAGATTCCTGGCACACAGTGGCTGAAAGCAAACTATGGGGAAAGTAGGCTTTTTCTTTACTTGAAGGTTCTCTCTGTGTTAGAAAGAATGTTTTGTCAGTGTCTCCTTCTCACACTCACTGTGCAGTGAACTCTACTTAGTAAGATGTTAGGGTTGAAGAGGTGAAAAGAAAAAGCACCCCCAGTGATGGGCTGTGCTTTCCTTTGTCAGGAGACAGCCCCTGAGGAGGGCTTTAAAGAGATCTGAGCTCTGCACACAAAGACCACTGTTTAAATGGTGATTAATCCTGGGTTATGGTGACTCTATCCTAACAATATCTTACCTTTTATGGGGCTTCGCCTTTTCAAGGCATTTTTATGTCTTTCACACATTTGCTTTTCAAGAGGAAGCCGGACCCAGCACACAGCCTTTTCCTTACGTGGTTCTGTGCGCAAATTCATAATTTGGGTGATTGCATTTCATTTCGGCAAATCTTTATTAAATAGTTAGTGTTTATTACCCACTTTGCATTTGCTGTTTCACTGGCAAAGAAATATGCCCCAGACACACACATTTCTTCTCTCCTTGGTGATTCCCCAACTCCCTTCCCCACCAAAATAACGTGCAAGAAAATTAGAATCTATTTGGAAGATAATCTTTGTTCTTCTACTCGTGACATATTTGTTCATTTATGATGTTTGTGGAACGTGTGAAGAAGTTTCTGGTCCTTTCAGCTTTGTTTAAAAAAAAAAAGTGCTTCTACTGAGGAAGGGGCTTTGTCCACATGAAAACCACTTTCTGCATAAGTGGGTACATGTCTGTGTCAGTCAGGCCTGAGGCTATTCCGATCGAAGGCGTAGTGGGTGGTGGCTAAGGAGAGGATGTGTGGCGGTCCTCAGAGGTACCATGCAGTGACTGGAGGCGGGAGGATGGTGACCAAGGTGGGAGGTACCTGCAGAGAGAAGCAGCGGAGCTTGGAGGGGGCTCGTATTTGGACGTGATGCATTGATGATTCTCCCAGGGCCCCTGAAGGGACACATCTCAGGGGCTGCTGTGGATAGACCATTTGTGTCCCCTCCAAATTCATATGCTGAAGCCTAAATCCTCTTTGTTTTGGTATTTGTGAGGTTGGGGGAGCTTTGGGAAGTGACTAAATGTGGATGAGTTTGTGAGGATGGAGCTCCCATGGTGAAATTACTGCCCTTTTAAGAAGAGGACGAGCCAGATGACCTCTCTATCTGCCATGAGAGGCCACCTGCAAGCCGGGAGGAGAGCTCTCAGCAACACCAGATCTGCCTGCACTTTGATCATGGACTTCCCAGCATCTTGAAGTATGAGATAGAATTGTTTGCTGTTTAAACCCCCTGTTCGGTCTGTCGTGTCCTGGGATGGCAGCCTGAATGGACTCAGACAGAGGCCAGTTGAAAAGCAGAGCCTAGAGGGCAAAAGATTCTGAGGCTGAAGACCAAGCAGGGCCTGTGGAAGGGGCCGCAGCTTCCAGAGGAGGGGCTCACGGAGGACAGCAGAGCTGCAGGGGATCCTGCTGCCGGGCAAACGAGGTGCGGAGGACATTCGGGGAGAAGCCACTTGGAATCAGAATGGAGGGTTTGTTTTCTTACATCTCTGACTCAGTTGGACCTAATGTGGGCAAAAATATTAAGGTGAGCTCAGCTTCCAAAATCACCATTGTTGCCATGGTGAAAATGTGGAAAACAGGTTGGTAAATTATTTAGGGGACATTGTAGAAAGATCATTCCTCTAAGTCAGAGTCTAAGAAGGGGCCTTGTCCTCCACAAAGACCTGGAAGCCACCCGGGCCATTGATGGTGCCTCTCGCAGCCCCTTGAATGGCACCTGCACACAGAGGTCCTCCTGCCCCATGGCCCACCGAACACAAGGGGTGACTTTTCCACATGCAGCCTTTTCACCCTTCTGCCCCTGATCTGCATCTCAACCCTATGGCTGGGAGAGCCGTGAGCATACAGGAAAGGCTGACAAATTAGTGTCTGAGGTTGGAACTCACCAAAAAACCCGGAATGCATTGTCCTCATGCCACACGAGAGGGGATGCTGACCTCCAGGTACAGACAGAAGAAAGGGACTAATGTAAAACTAATGACCACTGTGGCAGGAATGCTCTCCTGCTGTGGAGAGAAGGACCAGAGGAGGAATGATGCTGAGATGATCCTTCGTGTTCATTTACTGTGCTTTCACACAGTAGTGTCTCTCAAAATTGAAGAGAACGCCACTTGTCACATGCCGTACCCTCAGTTAATATAATAAAGAAACAGCTGTGTGTGTTTGCTTTCAAATTGTCCATGCAGGCTGCTCCACCCTGATGAAACTTCCAACATGAATCGTTGTGCCTAGAACCTTAACCTGACCATGAATCTCTAAAGATATCACATGTTTTCTTTTTACTTCCTGCCGTCTCTCTTTATTTAAATTTTCTAAGAGTTGATTTGAGGTGTAGGTGGATATATAGCACTCATTAAAAAAAACAAAAGTGGAAGAAAGAATAAGAAAACTATTCTTACCTGTTTTCTGAGAGTAAGGGAAGAGTCAAAAATAATTTGGTTGTTTTTTGCAAATCTTATAATGTTCTCCTGTCTCCTATCCCAACACACACAGGTGAGTGTGTGTGTGTGTGTGTGTGTGTGTGTGTGTGTGTGTGTGTATGAGAGAGAGAAGGAATGATGCCTCTTCCTTTTCTCGTAAGGACACCAGTCCTATGGGATCAGGGCCTTACCCTATGACCTCATCTAACCTTAATTACCCCTGCTCAGGCTCCATCTCCACATACAACCACTTTGGGGGTTAGGGCTTCAGCATTGAATGGGGGGACACAATTCAGTCCATAGCCAACAGTGTGCTGGAGGAGGGGTTTTAGGGTATTCCAGGGTCTGGGAGTGACCTGGAAGGGTACAGAAGTGTGACAAAGTGCAGCACATTCCAGGACTATTGCTCTCACTCAAAAATGAGGGGAGAGAGTTAAAGCTGCACAAGCATTTGGCCTATTTCCCCATCAGGCAGTGGGTCTGAGGGTTGTGACGGGACATTTAGGTGCTCCCGGCTGCAGCGGACAAACAGAAGGGTCCCATCTGCATTTGCAGGAGGAGACCTGTGGTGCGGGCAGCTCTGTGGTTTTCCAGTCCCCGTGGGAAGGCGTGGTTTTCTACTTGGAGGCGATAGGGGGGCGAGAGGTGCCCTGTGGTGCAGAGTCATGCCTTGCAATAGGAGGAGGAGGTGTTGGGGAAATCATGGAGATGGGTGGCCTGCACATTCATCTCCTGGCTTGAGCCTGGTTTTCCTGGGGAGGTTGGCATCCTTCCTCAGCCCCTGAGCAGATGGTGATGGACAGATGTCGAAGCAAAGCAGTAAAATGTGCTCACCCACACCTCACGCTCCACCTGGGGGGCAGAGTGCCTCGCCTCTCAGCCACAGGGTACACGGGTGCCACAGGGTCTCTGCCGGACTTCAGATTCTAGGTTTCGTGCTTTGTAAACCCACCGCAGGACCCCAGCTGGGGTGTCAGCTGCTGGGGTCAGCCATCAAACCTGAGATCAGAAGAAACTGCAGCCGCTGTGACCCATGGCTGCACGTGACCCAGGTGGGAGCCTTGGGCGTCTTGGCTCAGGCCCGAGACCATGGACGGCAGCCAGGCCGCTGTCAGGGCGAATCCAGCAGGCACGTGGGCCCGGGGACGGTTCCTGCTGGAGACCCCGGCAGGAGGAGCCTCGGCACTCCCTTTGGTTCCCTCCGTTGCCGGTGGGCAGGTAGCCCTGGACACCCTGGTCTGGACTCGACCCACCTGGCCTCTTGGAGAATTACAGGTGGGCTCTGCTCTGCTCATTTCTGGAGTCTGTGAGTGTATGAGTGTAGGTGTAAGGATTTCAATAGGCACTACCAAAACGGTCTTTAAAAATTCCCTTGAGCCCTCTTTATCTGCTTCTAACGCAGAGCGGGACCCTCCCCTCCATCTGGCTGGATTGCATAATACGAGATTCTGTGCTCAGGGTTAATTCATGACTTCCAGTCAAGGGTTAGTTTAAAAATAAATAAAATGGAAGGGATAGCATCGTGGAATTTTTGAGGAATCTGAAAGATCTAATTGCTTTGTTTTATAGGCAATACATCCAACAGCAAGGGAGGGGAAATGGCTCGTCCAGGACCATCACACTGCAGCAGCTTTAAGGGAAGGGGCCCTATTTATTCTCACGTGAGTGAGTGTAGAAGCAGTGCTATGCCTGGCACATAGTAGGTGTGATGGGTGCTTCGGCTGGTCTGAGAGCCAAGCCCTTCCTGGTACATGCAGTGCACACCTCACCACGCTGTCTGCCACAAGGGCCTCCCTGTGGGAGGAGTTCAGGTCCCCGCCCCATTCACCCTGGTTTTGAGTGCTCTTTGCTCTGGATGGCAGGGTGTGAGTACATGTGACCTGGGGCCTGTTCTGGGCAGAAGCGGTAACAGGCAGCGACCGTGACCAGCAGCTGCTGACCTGCTTCTCTCTGCCGTCCAAACAGGATGGCCTGGGTGGGGGGCTGCCTTTCACCCTGGACTCGGGATTGAAGAAAACACCCAGAACAGTTCCGCAGGCAATGGACAGCCACAGAGGTAGAGATAAACCTTTGTCCTTATGAGCCTCCGTGACCTTGGGGTTGTCCTTGCAGCCACCAAGCTGACCGACAGAGTTGGTGTGCGGTGACTACATGTGGAATTCATGGTGGCATAAATGACAAGGTGAGTAATCCATTTTCTTTCAGTACCTCTAGACTACGTGCTCATTTGTGGCCATGGCTTCTTCCAGGCTGGTGGTGTGATAAGTGAGGCTGAGCCAGAGGAGTCTGGGCCTGGGCGGGCTCACCGTGATGGCTGGACTGTGTTGTGTTAGAAACTAGCCTGGACCAAGCTGCCGGTCCCTTGCACTTTGCAAAGCTGGTGCAAGCTGCAGGCCTCAGCTATCGGGACCCATAGAGGGCATGAGCCCTGCTGCCTCCACTTCTGGCAGCCTTGGGGCATCTGGTAAGTGTGGTAAATAAAGCCATTTTCTCACCTAGAGAATAAAAGTAGCGTGAGTGAGTGAAGTGGTCTGTCGTGTGTGTAGGTGAGACTCCTGTGTCTGGCCCTGGCGTCCTGGCGTGCATATTAATTGTGTCCGCTTGTACTCTCCAAAGTGATCCTGTTTCTACCTGGAAATTAGCAAATAGGACTTGCTGAAGTGTGCAAGCCAAAAGCTTTTTTTCAGTTGTAAAAAGTCAAAATTAATTATGAGGAACAAAACCTGACTTCAAATACATGCCCATCCCTGCATTCTGCATGTGCATTTCAGTATCTGTGTAGAGACAAAACAGGACTCTGACTCGACAGATTTGTGTTTCCAGTCCCTCATCTCAGCACCCTTTCTCCACGTCTAAGGGCCGGAGAAAAGCTGCGTTTGGTTCTGGGGCAAAGCATCATCCCTGTGGCATCTCCCCTTGATCCAGTGACTCTGGTCACCTGAGAGAAGCAGCAACCTGGGCAGGTCAAGAGCTTCCCCCAGTGGACAGCAGGCTTCACTCTGAGTCTCCGAGTGTTGGGTGTCATGACACCAGGAAGCTGGATGATTACAGAGCAACTGGGGAAACCAGCATCAGACACTAGGCCAAGGCAAGAAACCAGCTAGGTTAGTTGGGCTTTGGCCTTTGATGACCCCTCACCAGCCAGTGACCAGGCTAAGGTTGTCATCCCTGACCTGTCCTCTGCGAGCGGCAGGAGAACCGTTTTCTGGAACGGCTGCTCTGCTCAAAGGGACTTATTTTAAAGACTCTGAATTTATGACCCTGTTGGAGGGCTGCCATTCATAAGCTGAGTTTCACTGTAATCCAGCCTCCTTATGTCTTTACAAACCTGACTTTTAAAGAACAGGAATCTAGTACAGGGGAAAAAGAGGGGTGAATTTTGCGTCCCAGAGCTTGTGATGATGTGATAGTCAGTTTTAGGATTCAGCAGAGAAAATTAGAGCCTATTACAATGCTCTTTAGGTTTTATGGATAAAAAAAACAGAGCTACCATCCTGCAATCCAACTCCTGGGCATATAGCCAGAGAAAACTCTAATTTGAAAAGACACATGCACCCCAATGTTCATAGCAGCACTGTTTACAACAGCCAAGGCATGGAAGCAACCTAAATGTCCATCAACGGAGGAATGGATAAAGAAGATGTGGTATATATATGTCTATATGTGTGTGTGTGTGTGTGTGTGTGTGTGTATACACACACACACACAGACACAATGGAATACTACTCAGCCATGAAAAAGAATGAAGTAATGCCATTTGCAGCAACATAGATGGACTAGAGATTATCATACTAAGTGAAGTAATTCAGACAAAGACAAATATCCTATGATATCACTTATATGTAGAATTTTAAAAAAAATGATACAAATGAACTTATTTACAAAACAGAAAATAGACTCACAGACATAGAAAACAAGCTTATGGTTACAAAAGGGGAAGCGGGGGAGGGATAAATTAGGAGTTTGGGATTAACAGATACACACTACTATATATAAAATACATAATTGACAAGGACCTACTGTACAGCACAGGGAACTATACTCAATGTCTTGTAATACCCTATAAGGGAAAAGAATCTAAAAAATAATATGTAGATGGTTATATATCTATAGATAGTTATATATATATATATATATATATATATATATATATATATATATATCTGAATCACTTTGCTGTATACCTGAAACTAACACAACAGAGTAAATCAACTATGTTTCAATAATTTTTTTTAAAAAAAGGAATGGCAAACTTAGTATGTGGAAAATGCAGAATCACTATTTTTAAATTTTGAACTGTAATTTTGATGCTGAAATCAGTGATACTGTTTTAGCAGAAAAAATGTACCTGAAGTGGGCAAGTGGCCTCAAGCTGGAACTGAGCCCCCTTCAGGATGGCAGGAACCAGACCACTCACACAGGGCCCCGGCTTCTGGCACCCACACAGTGGCATCTGAATTACATATTGAAACACAGCTTTCTTTGTATTTGGCCTGTAATTTCAGTCTCTTGCTATAATACTGTCTTGCAAAGGATTTTGCAAAACTTTGCCCAGTGAGGCCCTTTATCTTTCATCTTCCTCAAGCACAGAGCTGAGGGCAGACGGGGCAGCTTCTTTCTGCAGCTACCTCTTGTCATTCTTTTTTCCCTACGTTAGTGTCTGGAGGGCAGCCTGCCCTTCTGGTCTATCACTGCCCTCCCAGTGGGAGCGAATCTCCCCCTCCTCTGCGCCTCCCTATTCTTGTAATACAGCGCTTTGGGGCCTGACGTTACTTTCCTGATGAAACAAGTCCTTGAAGACGGGACCACGTGAGGGGCCACTTTGCATCCTTCACAGAGCCAGGCCAGTGAAACGGGATTCGGACCATCTCCCGCACTTTGGGCCCAGGGGCTCACTGAGGTGGTGCAGGTGCTATTGCAAGCCAGGGAGGTGCACAGGGTGAGTGGGGCTGGCCACACCAGGAGCTGCACTTGGGGCAGCTGGTATTTGGGAGGGCAAGTGTCGATTGTAATCCCAGGCGCCGCTGCAGGTTTTCTGGGTCCCCAGTTAGGGCTGGCATAATCCAGTCCGAGGGAGATTGGTGTGATGGTTAATTGTACATATCAACTAGGCTGGGCTCTGAGGTCCACTTGCTTGGTCAAACACCAGACTAGTGTTGCTGTGAAGGTGTATTTTAGATGTGATTAACATTTTAAAAATTAAAAAAAAAAATATTGAAGTTTAGTTGATTTACAATGTTATGTTAGTTTCTGCTGTACAGCAAAGTGATTCCATATATATATATATATGTGTATGTGTGTGTGTGTGTATATATATATACATATATTTGCACACACACATACACATATACATATATACATATTCTTTTGCAAATTCTTTTCCACTATATTGATAGTTTATTACGTGATATTCAATACTGTTCCCAGCGCTACACAGTAGGACCTTGTCGTTTACCTATTTTATATATAGTAGTGTTCATCTGCTAATCCCACACTCATAATTTATCTCACCCACCCCACTATCCATTTTGGTAACCATAAGTTTGCTTTCTATGTCTGTGAATTTGTTTCTGTTTTGTAAATAAGTTCATTTGTATCTTTTCTTAGGTTCCACATATAAATGATATCATATGATGTTTGTCTTTCTCTGTCAGGCTCACTTCACCTAGTTTGATAATCTCTAAGTCCATCCATGTTGCTGCAAATGGCAATATTTCATTCTGTTTTATGGTTAATATTCCATTGTATATATGTGCCACATCTTCTTTATCCATTCATGTTTTTTTTTAAGTATTTAAAAAATTTAATTAATTTATTTTTGGCTGCATTGGGTCTTCGTTGCTGTGCATGGGCTCTCTCTAGTTGCAGTGAGCGGGGGCTGCTCTTATTTGCGGCATGGGGGCTTCTCACTGCGGTGGCTTCTCTTGTGGCGGAGCACGTGCCCTAGGCACATGGGCTTCAGTAGTTGTGGCTCACGGGCTCTAGAGCACAGACTCAGTAGCTGTGGTGCGTGGGCTTAGTTGCTCTGAGGCATGTGGGATCTTCCCGGACCAGGGCTTGAACTTGTGTCCCCTGCATTGGTAGGCCGATTCTTAACCACTGCGCCACCAGGGAAGTCCCTATCCATTTGCCTGCTGATGGACATTTAGGTTGCTTCCATGTCTTGGCTATTGTGAATAGTGCTGCTATGAACACTGGGGCGCATGCACAGACCTGATTAACATTTAACATTTAAATCAGTGGACTTTGAGTAAAGCCAATCACCCATCACAGTGGGGTGGGCCTCGTCCAATCAGTTGAAGGTCCCAAGAGCAAAGACTGATGTTTCCCTGAGAAGAAGGAATTCGGCCTCAAGACTGTAACATAGACACCCTGCCTGAGGGATCTGTTCGCTGGTGGGGAGCTTTGGTACCTTGGACCGGCCCGAGGTAAAGAGAGCCAGGAGGGTGCTGTGCCTGCTGTTCTGAGAAGGGTCTGAGGCTCGGTGTGGGCATCATCTGGCCTGACTCTGTCTCGGGGCCGGGAGGGGCCTCTGTGCCCCGGTCCCATGTTCACCCACAGACTCTGCTGGGACGGCCACGCCGATGAGTACGATCCAGCCAGTGGGATCTTAGTTCCCAGACCAGGGATCAAAATCAAACCCATGGCGGTGAAAGCACCAAGGTTTAACCAGTGGGCAACCAGGAATTCTGGGATTCATGTTCAATGCGAAGTCAGTAAATGGTGGTTCCATTCTCTACTACAGGAGAAAAAAGTAGGCTATCACGGTGATGGTGGCTTCATGGAGTGAGTTTGGGAGTGTTCCTTCCTCTGCAATATTTTGGAAGAGTTTGAGAAGGATGGATGTTGGCTCTTCTCTGAATGTTGATGGAATTGACCTGTGAAGCCATCTAGTCCTGGGCTTTTGTTTGTTGGAGGATTTTTGATTTCAATTTCAATTTCAAAAAAAAAAAACAAAACCCTGCCTGAGTTTCCAGCCTGCTGCTCTGCAGAACCTCTGCAGGCTCAAGGCTGCAGCATCAACTCTAACCCGAACTTGTGGACTGCTGCCTGGCGTACAGGTTTTGGACTTGCCAGCTCCCACAATCAATGTGAGTCAATGTGTGGGTCAATCCCTTAAAACACCCACCCCCTCTATAAATATATTGTGCCTGTGTCTCTAGAGAATGCTGACTAATACAGCAGGGATAACAGGGTCAGGGGTCACCTTTCAATTAATCGTGTCATCTCTAGAGAGGCTGCACCTGTCCTGTGCAGGTTGCAGGTGAAGCCGTAGAAAACCTGGTCCCTGGGCGGGATGACCCTGCAGAAGTGCCCCCCTGCACAGGCTGCCACCATCACCAACCGTCTTCCCTGAAGCCTCCTCATTCGGGGGCATTTTCTCCTCAGACTGATTCCAGCACTTTCTACCAGGTTCTGGAGCCCCGTTTCTCTTTGAGGCCAATTTCCCGGTCTCTGTGCCAGCCCTCGCATCTAAGAGCAGACGTCATGAAGACTCACGAGCAGTTCAGAAGCACGCCGCACAATATAAAATTTATTATAAAACTTCAGTAAATATAAATATCCAGGTGCCATTTGGAATGGAGATCGCACCACAGGAAAGGATTAAAAGCCACACGGATACTGACGGGAGGATGTCAGAGGCCAGCCGCGCAGCTTTTCACCAGGAAATAGGCCTTCCTTCTGAATGGGTGTTACAAAACAACCAAAATTTACGGAAACATTTTTTTTGAAAACCCCGCAAAATACAAAAACGAAACACAGGGCTCCAAGGTCATCACTTGACATCTGCCCAAGTGGACCCACCACTAGTCCTCAGTAGGACGGTGGGGATTCGGTGTAACCAGTAAGTCTCTAATTCAGATACAACCTGTAATTCTGTCACTTGAAATAGAAAAGCAGTAAGAAATGGGTTTAAATAGGAACACTCACTTGTAAATAACTGAGAAAGATAAAACATAAAATAAGAAAATTCTCTCCTCCAGCACACAAGTCTGAAAGGGACAGGAGCACCTTAGCAGGGATTTCATTTTCCCGTTTCCAGAGGCGAGGTCCCCAATCAGGATGGAGACCAGCTCTCCTGTCCGGGCCCCGGGTCCCTGTGCAGAGAAACTGCTCTTGGGGCAGGATGGGCCTGGGGACGCAGCCTAAAGCTGATCCCGCTGTCGGAAGGGACCTCCAGGTGGGAGCTGGGCCGACATCCTTAGAGGCAGGTGTTCCGTACTTCTCCCTCATTTCCTGGCCTGCCTTCCTTGACAAAGCTCTGCAGTTCTAGGTGAGCACGTGCCCTGCTGCACAGTGCGCCCTGCGGCCTGACTCAACATCCCCACCTCCCCGAGAGCATGTCCATGTGCCTGGGGATGCGCTCACACACACGAGTCACACACACGCTCACACACACACACACACACACACACACACACACACACACAGAGGCATGCACAGAATCGTATATAAGAGCCCCAGATGTTTTTTCTTCTCCCAGCTTCCATCTTCCTCGGAAGCACCCCGGTGTAGACCACACAGCTCGCTGGTGCTGGAAACAGGTACCTCCTGTGCCCTGTCAGCTCACAGGTTGGATGTGGAGCACATCTTGCAGCACTGCTGGCCGTAGAAGTGGTGGCTGCACATCCCGTGCTGGGGCACCAGGGGGCACCAGTGGAAGCGGTCCTCGCAGAAGGCGTCTGAAAGCGAGCAGTCCCGAGTTAGTCACCGTTCCAGCACCCCGTGTCTGCTGCCACTGCCAATAACTCCAGAAAATCAAGGTAAATCTGTCATTGCCCTGAAGCTGCTGAAGGAGGGCAGCTCCTCAGGTCAAATGCGCCATGTGGGTTGTACTGTTTTCACAAGACCTTTCTTGGAAGCTTCCCGCAAAGTTGAAATTTTCTGCTTTTTGTGCTAAACCCATCCACATAACCACTCATCCACCCAAGGCGATGGGGCTTCTGTGGACTGGACTCCAATTGCTGAGTCCCTGATTGAGCCAGACCACTCATTCTCCTCCAGCCCCATTTTCTCTTCCAGAAACCTCGACAGATACACAGGGCATGGTCCCCGCAAATACCTGAGGCACCGAGGGCGTGTGCACAGGGATGGCGTTTAGAGCGCATCCAAGGAATAATCTGGGTTCTCCTTTACCTCGGGCGGAAAAGGCTGCTCTACTTAAAATCGGCTTCTCTGAATATAAAGAGCAGCAGTGAAGCAGGAGCATCTGATTTCCCAGCCGTCTGTATCATTTCTGGGGAGGCGTGAGAAGCGAGGGGTCTGCTTTGTGGGCTATGTCATGGGAAAGCTGGGGGAGGAGATGGAGAGAGAACCGGGGAGCCGACACCAACCCCTCGACCTAGCGGGGGTCCTGCACCTGCTCAGCCCTCTTAGGAGACACTCCGGAAACGGGACAGCCCCCCCGGAAACGCCAAGGTCAAGCCGAAGGGCTCCGACACTCACCTTTCTTCTGTGCGATGGGGCAGAAGCGGGTGTTGCAGGCCTGGGAGGCCGCGGGCTTCTGGTGCGCGGAGCAGCCCACGGCCGGCCGGCGCCCCGCCAGGCACTGCACTGACCTCGTCTGCATGCCGCCTCCACAGCTGGCCGTGCACTGCGGGAAGCACAAGCAAGAGTCACCGGGGCCACCAGGTCTCGTAAGCTTCCCCCCGCCCCCCAACAGGCTCCTCACGGTGGTCTGCCTCAACCAACCACTGTGGGTGGCTGAGCAGTTCTGGATTTTTCCCAGGTATGGACCCTGGGGAGAAGTGCCCAGAAGCCTGAACGTCCTTGAGTCATCAAGGGTCCGATGGACACCAAAAAGTGGCACACGCATCTGGGGATGCAGGCTGTGGGTCTCTCGTGGAATGCCGTCACCAAGCCAGCCCTTCTAGTGCCCCTGACCTGGAAACGCTTGACTAGCCAACTCCCCAGGAGTTGGCACTCAGCCCCTTCCAGACCCCAAGCGCAGGGACTCTGCGTGTCTGGAGGTTCCCCGGGCTCGTTCGCGTGCTCCCGGGAACTTTGTTTCCCGACGCCGAGGCCCCCGCGCTCTAAGGCACAGAGCACAGCGGGGCCAGAGTAGGAAGGAGAGGCTGGATCAGACCATCCCTCACCAGCTGGCCGGGCGCACACCCCATAGACCACAGCAGCGGGTCCATCTGAGATCAACTGCCGGCAATAAACCAGGAGGGACGTGGGTGATTAGAGAGAAGGAGGGGCCCAAACGGGTAGCAGTGAATATGCCCAAACAGAAGGCGACTCGAGGTCTAGACGGAAGCATGTGAATTGTGCTCAGACAAGGCTGTGAGTTCAAGACAGTTAAGAATGTAAGCAATTAAAGGAGCACCTGCAAAATGTCGGGGTCAGAGAACGTTTTGGATATCCTGTGGATAAGCTAAATGGTTGCTTTAAAACACGAGGCTAAAGCCGTGCAGACTTAGGGACACACATAACTCAGGCTGCTGCCAGCATGTACAGGTCCGTGTGCCAGGACCCCATTGGGGCAGCCCTGGGGCTGGTCTTCCACAGCAGAAACAGCCCACAGCCAGATGCTTGCCTGCAGCCGGATGTTCAGGACCCACTGCAAACAGAGCCTGGAGAAGTGGCTTTGACATCCCCTGGGATAGGGACTCTGTGATGGAGTAAGTAAAACATCTCTATCTGCCCCTCGGGGGGAGAAAAGTTGGAAACAGAGAGTCCTGAAAACTCATAAGCTGAAGGAACTGTTCCTGCTTCTTGTTTTTGTCTTTAGGGAAAGGATGGCTGTGCCCCTGGAGAGAAAATCCAGGGCTTTAGCTGATAAGCATGTGGGTTTGGAACATTCTGTGAGGCTTACCCCTTCTCTTCAAAACCAATTTCAGCGAACGTCATCAATAGTTCAGTTTCAGTATATGACTGTGGCAGCCAGGAAAACAACAATGTTGTGGGAAGACTCACGTCTGATTCCTCAATCGTGAGGCCCATCCGCGATAGAGCTAGATGTTTCCCACTGCCTGTAACATCTTTCTGAACGTTCCGGCAGAGCCGCAATTCTGGCCTGAGTGCTTTGCACTCTGGTTCCAGGCCCTCCCTCAGCTGTCATTGTGGACTGAGAACTTACAGGGCTGCACTGCCACAGGGTTCCTAGGGTCTCTTTGGTCACATCTTCCTCTGTAGGTGATGAATGTCTCTGCCTTGTGAGTTGAGTTTCTTTCATCAACAGCAGCAGAGGCAGAATTCCACTCTTGCTAAAGATGTTCTGCCTCAATGAGAAATCAAGAGATCTGGCCAGCATGTTGCATCACTTAAACAGCACCAAGTGGTTTGAATCTTTTTTCGTCATTGGTTGATTTATTCACAAAGAGGGATCCTCCTCCTCCTCTTACCAGGCACTGTTCTAGGCTCCAGACACTAGCGCTGAGCACAAGCAGCTCGCCCTTCCTCGGGGCACTTTCTAAAGCCGCTACTCAAAGCTTGGTTTCTGGACAAGCAGCCCTGGCAACAGCTGGGAGCCTGTCAACATCCCTGCCTCCCACCTCTGGACGCTGCCTCAGAATCTGCACCACCCCCAGATGATCCATGAGAACACCCAGTGTGAGAAGAACTGGTCTAGAGAGATTTTAAACTCCCCGTGGGAGACATTTTTTAGGAAAAAAACCTCCAAATTGCTCAACTTTTGTGTTTCTTCATGTAAACAGAAAGAACTAAGATGTTTGCCTGCAGATTTTGAAAATACTTCACACTGATAGAACCAGAGATAGAGCAGGAGAGGGAAGCAAAAGAAGGAATCTGAAAAAGTTTATTCACTTTTTTTGGTTTGTTTTCCCCAGGAAGGAAAAGCTATGCAAGTGGTTCAGCTATATCATAAACATAATGGCCTCAAACTCAGCATGGGGTTTAGAAATCACATTCCAGATTTTCCACTGGATTTGCAGATGGGTTGATCCTAAGAATCTCTGTGCAGACTCCCAGGGTGGAGAGCGAGGGGCTGGGGCTGCAGGAGCAGCAGGTGTGGAGGACAAGTCACAGGACACAACACTGCTGGGAAAGGGATACTCGGTGGAAAGAGAGACCGGAGCTCAGATCTGAAGTCAAAGGCTAAGTCTTCTTCCTCAGCTTCATGGGGCTTAGCCTGAGCGTCTCAGGCCATTCCTCGTACTGATGGCAGGAGAGGCGGCCACCGTGCCGGGTGCTGACGGTGTCCTGCACCTGCTCTCTGACCTGCAGAGTGACAGCTGCTGTCGCCCTCTGTCCAGAACCCCTGCTGCTGGAGACACCCTCCACACCAGTGGCTCTCAAGCTCGAATGCGTGTCCGAATGAACCACAGGACTCAGCAAAGCAGAATGCTGGCGCCCAGGACCAAAGCTTGAACACCAGCAGGTCGGGGCTGGGCCCGAGAACCTGCATGTGTAGCCACGCTGCTACGGGTCGGGACATACCCGGAGAACTGCTCTCCAGTCAGTGACCGGAACCACACTGGCAAGAGCACCTTCCTCTTCTATTTTCAGAACTGACTTCAGTCACATTCAATCTAACAAAACTCGCACGTCAAGCTGACCTGCAGCTTGACTGCAAACAAGTAAATGAGCACCTGAGACTTTCCCCCGCGTGGCCCTGGCAGTCACTGTCATCTTCAGTCCATGGACTCTCCCCCCCCGCACCCTGCTCACTTCTGTTCACCTTCCAGGGCCTCAGTCTGAATGTCCCTGAGCAAGAAAATGTGGATGACTCCCACTCTGTGGGTGGGTGGGTAGTTCTGTGTCTGTTTGCTGAGGGGAGAGGGGGTCCCTCCAGACTCTGGGGCGTGTGGCTTCAGGGTGCAGAGCAGGGACATCACCACTGAAGAGCTGGGCATGGGCTGCTCACCCCATTGCTGGGGCCCCGGGGCCTTAAGCCCCCTCCTGTTGCCTCTGGCCCTTCACCCCCACATGCTGCTGCTGGTGACAGGGCCTGAGACCAGGGCTCTGTCCAAGAACCAAGGAACCAGATGGAGAAAAACGTCGAGTCAGGATTCCATGGGATGGCCCCCTGAGGTCTAGCAATGAGGGTCTTCTTGTCATTCTAGAATTAAACGGCCTTCTGGAGGGTGATGCATGCCCGTCCTCACCTGGACCTCATGCAGACCAGCACACTCTGCTCTGAAAGGGCCCCTGTAGGTTGACCAGTCCTGCACCCTTCCAGGGAGTCTCAGGGAAGGCATCTACTCAGACAGACTCTACGGACATTGAAATGCTGAAAGACCTCTCCCTTCGGATGTTCTCTGTGTGCCCTGACCCCTCGGCAATCCCCGTGTTCCTAGGAGGATTGACCACCCCTGTATAAGAGGCACTGCATAACCTCTGACTGGAGAAATGGGGGAATTGATGATTACTCTTAGTCATTATCAAAAAAACCCAAAGATACATTTTAAAATAATAACATTTGCCTCTGGGTTTGTTTTAAATTAGAGCGACTACTCTTGTTTATGTTATTGGTCTTCATGGAAAAATGCTAGTGAAGGCGATGTCTGAGAGCTCTAAGTCCTGATTGATGTTCTACGTGGTCTTAGTCTAAGGTAACCGTCCACCTGTCACATTCACAGGAACCTGTAAAACCACGGGGCTTCTTCCAGGGCAAAGTTCATCTCTCAAATGCATGGACACTTAGTAAACAAATGCATGTTAACTGCAGACAGCCAGAGGTCTCACACCTTCATCTTCCTTCTGGGAAGCCTCTACAGAGGCGGGAGGGGGGCAGTTTCTTCCCTTATTTATCACCTTCGTGGACCTCTCCAAGTTTGGAGCTTCAGCCACCATAACTTCTCCCAGAGACCAAATGTCTACTCAGTCAGGATGGGACCACACACACAATTTCTGCTCTAAACATAAACAGGGCTGTGTAGTTTTGTACGAATTCAATTGGTTACAGGCAGACTCCCTCCAGCTCAGGCGACCTTATCCATCAATGTCAACAAAACGGTTCCTGTTTTCCTGTGCACCCTCATAATTAGAAGAGGATGAGAGCAAATTATTAGAGGTGGGCGAATGGGTCAAGGGTGCAGGGCAGCCCTCTGTGATGGACTGACCACACTCATCCAGACCAAGCCTGCTGAAGTCTCCACATGTTCTGTGTGGGCCCATGTGTGTGTGTTCACGTGTATGTCCATATGTGTGAGTCTGTGTATGTGTGTGTGTGTTTGATACATTGTTGCAGTCATAGTTGCCCAGATGGAAAACCCTATCGATGACGTCTGGGACGTGGCTCTTTGCCCCTGAGAGCCCAAGGGTCTCCACATCAACTTGTGCACAGTCCTGGTGAGGAACCCCAGAACGAGACAGGGCCCTGGCACTCCAGCGCTGAGAACACACCCAGTCTCTGTCATGTAGAGTCAGACATAGTCCAGCAGGTGTTCGTGCTTAAGCCTTTTCAAGACCAGGTCAGCGTGTGATCCACCGGATGCTAAGCCCAAACGACCCAAACGAATGAGGTCAGTCCTGCCAGACGACGTACTACTAACCAAAATGATAAGCTGGGCCATTGAGACCAATAGAAACACTCCTGGTCAAATAACAGAACCCGCCACCTTCCTGCTGTCACAGGAATAACCTGTCTGCGGGCAAAACTGAGCCAGGCGCTGGTCACGCATTTCTGTCCCACAATTTCCCACGATGGCAGGGCACAGAGCTTTGGGTACAAGAGCTCATGGCAAACATCGCCTTTGAGTTATTACTCCCCAAAGTTACGGACTCGGAATGTAACAGATGAGTCACACCGGATAAGATCTTCAAGCAGCTTATGACTATTTCAGGCTGGTGAAAACTATGCAAGATGTATTTTTAGGTTTTAGGTTTTGGGTTAAAGTAAATAAGTATAAACCTTGTTTTTCTTTTTCTAAATTTGCCTGAAGTCTCTGAATTGAGCAGAGTGAATACTGGACTGATTCAGTCTCAGGAGCCTCAGTCTCCCCACGGACAGAGGGACCATGGTCTTGGGATCCACCTGTACTTGCCTCTGACTCACATTCTCAAAAAGACAGAGAAAGCGAAGCATCTGCCTCAGAAACAACTCGCCTCAGCTTCTTAGCTCATCCATCCCTTCACCTTGCTGGAAAGCCTGTGCACTCAGAGGAAAATAGAAGGGAAACGTGTGTAGCAAGTGATACTTTTGACCTACTTAAAAACAGCAAATGCTTGAAAAGGATGTGGTTCAAAGGTCCCCTGGTCCAATATTCTAAATTAAACAAATTCTAATTTAAATACCATTTGGGGAGGAGTTCATATATTTGTAAATGAAAAAGCAACATCGAGTTTGAAGATAAGAGGAACCAAGCAAAGCAAGAACACAGCTAGAGGGCAGTGCATACAGTGTGTGGAAGGTCTTTCTGCCTCTTCCTCTCCAAGGACTGAGGGATGGTTTCCTTGTTCAGAGCTCAGAGTTTGGGACCAGGGATGTGGCAGAGGCACCAGAGGGACGGCAATGGCCGGGCTGGGATGTTGCGATTTCTAGAGAAGATTATTGATTACCAGCCAATCCTGGGCTCACGTACACAGCAGAGCTCCAACAGAATGAATTGGGGCTTCATTTGGGGGGATTTTAAAATGGTTTTATTCTAGTAAAATTTTAGCTAATACTGAAAAAAATTCCGTGGTCGATTAATTTGGTTCCAATATATATTTCCGTTTGTTTCCTTTGGCCTTAGATAAAAATCACAATTCTGTGTGATTTTTGCTCTGTCAAACTTGTTCATTTCAGGTTTGCATTCAGGGTTGAGTTTACGTCAGAAGATTGTTCAATAGAATTGTGGGTGGCGGGCACACATGAGGGAGGGTGAGTGCCATGCTTGGGGACCCCGGTCTGTGGGGAATCAGGAGAGCTGAGAGTGAAAGAGCCCACTGCCTGTCACCTCTTGGCCATTCCTGGATCAGGGGACTGTGGGTCACAGAGCCTTGAGGTCTCCCCTCTGAGATTCACATTCCTCCTTCTGGAGAAACCCCTGTGCTGGCGGACACCATGGTATTGTCGGATTCAGCTGCTGTAGCTCACATGCCCACTGTCCTCAGACTGCAAGCTGGGCTAAGAGGAATGTGAAGGAACTTAAGACACAGCCCTTGCTGCTGGGAGTCACCCTTGGGGGGTCAGGAGGAAACATGATGGGACAAGGACACAACTGAAAATGAGCAGCACCCTGCAGGGCCTTCCTGGGGACAGACACCCCCAGTGTCCCCCACCTCTTGTTTGTAGAAAAGCTTTAACCTCCTAGGCCTTCCCCAAGTACCAAAAATTAAAATTTAATCAGAGAAGTTAAAAAATGCTGAAACAAAGGAAAACAGTCCAGTAATACAAAATAATAGTTTAGCCATAAAACAAAGTCAAGGACCTTTGGTTCCTCCTCCAGGGCTACAGATAACATCCTGAGCCATGTCCTTGTGTTGTTTTGCAGACACTGAAACCCCACCAGAGAAAGTCAACTGCATGCTGACCACCAGCCAGCACATAGAGCCCATACCGGTTGGGGCCAGAAAATCGGCAACTGAGATTCCTGAAATACCACCCTGTTACCTCACCATCAACCAATCAGGGAACTGTGAACAAGCTGATCATGTACCCCGTAACCCTCTCCCTCAGTCTTTAAAAACCCTTTCCTGAAAGCTGTCAGGGAGTTTAGGTCTTTTTGAGGCTGTTCTCCTTGCTTGGTGTCTGCAGTAAACACTGTACCTTCCTTCACCACAAAATGGTGTCAGTAGATTGGCTTTGCTGTGCATTGGGCAAGCAGACCCAGGCTAGATTCGGTGACACCAATAACAACCATGTTAGATGCTCAGGGCTGCTGGAACAAATGACCACAAGCTGGGGGGCTTGAAACAGCAGAAACAACTCTCTCAGTTCAGGAGGCCAGAAGTATAAAATCAAGACATTGGCAGAAGGAGCAAGTTCCATCTCTTCTGGAGGTCCTAAGGGGGAATCTGCTCATCCTTTTCCAGAGTCCGGCGGCTGCCGGCAATCCTGGGTGTTCTTGGGCCCATAGCTGCATCAATGTGACCTCTGCCTCTATTATCACATGACCTTTCCCCTGTGTGTCCTATAAGGACATTGGTCATTGGGTTAGGGTTCGCCCAAATCCAGAATGACCTCATCTTAGCTAATTAAACCTGCAAACTTCCTATTTCTGAATAAGATCGCATTTTGAGGTCCTGGGTGGACATGAGTTTTGGGGACACTGTTCACGGCAAGACACAGGACATGCCCAGGAGGCAGGGTGTGGTGTCCCTTCTGAGAGGAGCCACGCACAGTGGCTGTCATGGTGCAGGGGCCTCAGGAAAGGGATTTTGCATCAGGAGGGATTGAAGACGGGTCCCAGAGGCCAGGAAATATGTGAGGAGACTCAGATGGAGGGAGAGCTGGTCAAAGTCTGGCCCCACTGGTCCCGTCTGGCTAAGCACTGTGGTTGCACCAGTCACTCCTCCTGCCTGGCCCCTGGCTGGCACTGATTTCCACACAGAACACTGATGTCCTTTCCAGGACAGGTGGTGCAGACGAGCGTGTCTTGCCTGGGATGTGGCCTGCCCCACTGGCAGATCAATAACAGTAATTGTTCAGTCCTTAGTAAAGCTTACCCAGATCAACACTGGTTACACATTTCTGTGGAGCTGGGGACCCAGCAGCCTGCTTCTTTAGGAGCTGGTCTGGCCACATTCCCGATGCTTCCTCTGGGAGCTTTCCTCCCTCATCCCATCAGGTACACAGACTTGGGGAGATCCTCAGTGACTAGAAACACATGTGCACGGGCTTCTCCTTGTGGTGGCTTCTCTTGCTGCAGAGCACGGGCTCTAGGCACGCGGGCTTCAGTAGTTGCGGCTCGTGGGCTCAGTAGTTGTGACTCGCGGGCTCTAGAGTGCAGGCTTAGTAGTTGTGGCACACGGGCTTATTTGCTCTGCGGCATGTGGGATCTTCCCAGGCCAGGGCTCGAACCCGTGTCCCCTGAATTTGCAGGTGGATTCTTAACCACTGCACCACCAGGGAAGCCCCCCTGAGTCACTCATTGAATTTGTTTTTCATTTAGAATTCCATATTCAGCAAATATTCTGTGAATACTCTGTATGGGCTCGGTGCCCTGGTAGGCACTGGGGACTGTATATATAAAATGTACATATATGTATGTATGTATGTATGTATGTATCTACCCACCTGTCAGTGTGTAGGATACACAGTAAAACACTTAGCAGGACACTTGCCACAAAGTGATCTCTGGGTAAATACCAGTTGGGATGGTTGTTTTGTGACTATCTGCTTTCGAGCAGCTCACATCCAGCCGGAACCTCTCCACCCAGGCCAGCCACCAACACTGAGCAGGGGCTCTGCTCGCCCTCCCTTCACCCCTACCTGAGACCAGGGCGAGGCAAACCAGTCGGCCTGTGGGGAGCCTGCAGCCGCGAACAGGGGGTGCTTAGGGCAGGGGAATGGGGCGCAGATGCGTTCCAGCTCCAGGTGGGGCTGCGGTAGGTGCAAGCACTTCTTCGGGGCCAGCTCGCGGTACTTCCCAGAACTGTACTTCTCAGCACATTTGAAGAATCTTTTCTGTGTTCCTCTTTCACACGTAACAGAGCACTGAAAAGAAAAGACAACAAAGGATGCGGGTGAAAGGTATTTCTCCTGTGGTGGCTGTCTCTTCTACAAAATCATTGAGTCAAGAAGCCTCCTGGTTATATCAGCTTGACCGTTTTCCTAAGTATAAATGGTCAGTGGAATACATGGGACCTTGGCATGTTAAAAAGGTGTTACAGTATCTGCCATAAAAAGGAAGACCTTGTGGTCACAGTGGTCTAGCACTGGGGGCATGAGTTGGGGCAGGGCAATCAGAAACCGTGAAGAGAGTAATTCTGGAGCTACTGCTTCACTGGGAAATTAAAATGTTGGGCTGTACCTGACACCAGAATGCACTGAAATGTAATAGCTCCATGGATTCACACCACCCAACTGCAGCGTGATGCTGGCCCCTAAAGCAGGGGCAGGCAGGGGAAACCCAGGGCTCACAGTCATCCTCAGAAAGTCGAGTGCTGCCCTGAAGACAGCGAGCACAGACAGCGAACCTACTCGGTCCCACGGTGATGTGCTCTGAGCCTGAGCTGTCACTGCAGCCAGATCTTCTGGCATGGGCGGTGGGGCTCTGGGCAAATCTGTGGCCAGGCAGAGGCTGCAGACACCTGTCACAGAGGGATGACAGAGAAGACCAAAAGGTCAGCTCGGAGGTCACGGGGAAGGTCCCAGTGGCTGGCATTGCTGCCTTGGGCTGACATTTCTGCAGATCACATAAGTGGAGGAGCCCAGATGCTTGGGTTCTGGCCTCACACTCATGTTCAGACCTGGCTTACGGGTGTGCTCAGTGTGTCCTGATGCCAGGAATGAACTGGAGGACTCTTCCCAGGGCCTTGCTGGGGCCATGCCTAAGAGAGAAGTTCTGGGGTGTGTGTGTGTGTGTGTGTGTGTGTGTGTGTGTGTGTGTATGCACCCGTATGTGTTATACATTCAGTGCAAGGGCTTCCCAGGGGTACACCTCCCAGACACTATGCAGCCCCAGTTGCTTCCTTCCTAAGGACTTAGCCTCTGGGGATATGCACAGAAACAAAAGTCTTCTGACGACAACGCGATTCAGTCCTAGAGACTCTGATGTTCCCAGGTCCCAGGAGACAGAGGACCAGGAATTCTACCTTAGCAGAAACAGGTTTTATCCAAGAGTGATGATGTTTTTAGTTTTCAGTGGCAAATGGAAGTGTTGTCTCACCCGGGTTAAATGCCCTGCTCGGCACACCATCCCTTTATTGATTCATTCCTCCCTCCTGAGCAGGTTGCCATTGGAGGTGTGGGTACGGGGGCTGTGGCCCTGAGTCTGCCCCTGAGGGCGCGGGATCCGGGAGCTGGGGCCTTTCTCTTCATGTCCGCTCTAGAAAGGCAGCCCCGCAGCTGGGATCACAGGCGAGCTCCCGAGGGTGGCGGCGGCTGCTGCTCTCTGGGCGGCTGGCTTTCTGATGTCCGCTGTGCTTTACTGACCCCCGTGCCTCTGAGTGATGCACACCTCTCTGAAGGAGCCTCTCACAGGCCGCTCAGGCAACCCTTGGGCTCGCTGCACCTGGGCAGGGGCCTGGCATGGCCTCCCGATGTCCCCTCCCGGGCACGGGGCTGGGCAGCTCTGTCTGCTCCCCAGCAGGATGTCCGGCCCCAACTTGGGCCAAAGCGAGGCACAAAACCTTTAACACTCCAAACTCATGTTTCCAAATGTTGGTCTCAGAGGAGCAGGGCTTGGGACAGTCCCCCGACAGTGCAGATCAGGGGCTTCCCAGCCTTCAGCAGCACAAGGCATTGAGCAAACCCAGCACAAGCAGTCTCTTCCCCAAATGAGAAGCCTGCCTATGCACATTCCTCTCAGGGAACGGGTCCTCTGTCTCCTGAGGTCATCCACCTGCTCTACTACCTAAGCATGGCCAGAGAAGTGGCTGCAGGTGTTCTGGGGTGCAGTGGGTGCCCCCACCCCATGGTCAGGGCAATGAACACCCCTCCCCTCACACCTGCCCCCGTTCACCCACTCAACCGCTGCTCAACACGAGGGAGTGATGAGCGCGTGGATGACCTGGGTGAGGTACGCCAGGGGTGTGATGAGAAAGCCGAAGGACACTCCAACGAGTGCGTGCCAGGAGGGAGGACTGAATACTGGGCTATGCGCAGGGATCAGAGACTCGGGGGCAGAAGAAGCAGAGAAGAAGTGGAAGCAGAGAGACCAGATGAGAGGCAGCCCCAAGGCAGGAGCTGGTCGACCCAGTTTCATCTGGACCTGGTGCACCCACCTGGGACCTGGAGCACCTACCTGGACCAGTGCACCCACCTGGGACCCGGCACACCTACCTGGGATCAGTGTACCCAACTGGGATCAGTGAACCCAACTGGGGCCAGTGCACCCACCTGGGACCAAATGCACCTACCTGGGGCCAGTGCACCTACCTGGGACCAGTGTACGTACCTGGAACTAATGCACCTGCCTGGAACTAGTGCACCTGCCTGGGACCAGGTACACCCACCTGGGATCAGTGCAGCTACCTGGGACCAGTGCACCTACCTGGGGCCAGTGCAATTACCTGGGACTAGTGCAACCCCTTGGGATCAGTGCACGTACCTGGGACCAGGTACACCCACCTGGGACCAGTGCACTTACCTGGGGCCAGTGCACCCACCTGGGATCAGTGCAGCTACCTGGGACCAGTGCACCTACCTCAAACTAGTGCACCTGCCTGGAACTAGTGCACCTGCCTTGGACCAGGTACACCCACCTGGGACCGGCACACCTACCTGGAATTAGGTGCACCTATCTGGGGCTAGTGCACCGACCTGGAATCAGTGCACCCACCTGGGATCAGTGCACCTACCTGGAATCAGGTGCACCTACCTGGAATCAGGTGCACTTATCTGGGGCTAGTGCACCTACTTGGAATCAGTGCACCCACCTGGGATCAGTGCACCCAGGTGAGACCAGTGCACCCACCTGGGACCAGTGCACCTACCTGGGACCAGGCGGATACAAGCCACTGCAGCTTCTTGTGCTTGTGGCAGCGCCTGAGCAGACAGGCCTCGTGAGTCCTGGGCTTGGGCTCCGAGGTGCAGACAGCGTCGGGCAGCAGCTGCGCCCTGGCCGAGGGGTTGGTGTTCTTACAGGCCACGGACCTCTTCCTCCACCCCTTCCCGCAGGTTCGAGAGCACTGCACGGGAAGAGCGCGTCAGCTCCTGCAAGGCCTGGTAAGACTCCAGCCCCACGTTGCCTAGGAGGGGCCCCGCCGTCCCCGTACGCTGGTCCTGCCCCATTACCTCCGCCCAGGGCCCGGTGCTCCACGCGGGTGGGCAGCTCTGAGGCTGGCAGGCCTGTCGGCTGGAGGGCATGGGCTGCGGACACAGGCTGGCGGAGACCCGCTCCGATTTGTAGTGTGCCCGCCGCGTGCACTGTACGGGCCGGCTCTGGGTGCCTCCACTGCACGTCCGGCTGCAGGCGCTCCAGTTCCCCACGGACCACCTGGGGGACAGAGAGACCCACAGTGAGGGACAGTGCCAGCTCTCCAGAGAGGAGGGCCGTGTCTGTGCGGGCATCGACCTGCATCATTTCCCACCTACTGTCTATAGGTGCACAGTTATTTTCAGTTGCCAGGCAGTCTCCCTGAGCCCCTACCCCTTCTAACTTCCACGATTAGCATTCCTGGTGGTCATGCTTCCCCTCCCTTGGCTTTCGGGTTCACTTGTACTTGGAAATAACTCCCCTCAACAGTGTGTCTGTTCCCTTTTTTCTAAAGAAAGTTTTTTTCTTTAGAAAACTTTTTTCTAAAGAAAATTTCAAACTTGTACAAAAATAAAGGCCCTCCGAGTCCACTCAGCTCCAAAGATGATCAGTTTATGCCCCCATCCCTATAGCATTTTGAAGCAAAGTCTAGACATATTAATATTTCAATTCACATCTCTAAAAGATAAGGAGTCTTAGATTTTTCAACATAACCACAATGCCATTGTGACATCTAAAATTTTTAACGATAATCCCTTAATGTCATTAAATATTCAGCGTTCCATTCCCAAGTATGTCGTCAATGTCAAAATTTCATTGCTCGTCAGAGTCAGAATCTAAATAAAGCTCATAGTTTGCAATTGGTTGATGTGTCTTTCTTCTCTTTTAGTCTGTAGGTTCTTCTGTAATCTCATTTATTTTTCTATTCCATTTATCTGTTACAGAAAGATTGCATACCTTACTGCGTCTCCTTTTTTTTTTTTTTTTTTTTGCTGATTTCAGGACTTTGCAAGTTACATCTCTGTGGTATCACTTAGTATGCTCCTCTGCACTTCCTGTAATTTAGGTGGATCTAATGCCTTTGTCAGATGCGAGTTTTTTGTCTGTTTGTTTGTTTTGTGTGATTACTTTAAAAGTGATGACTTCCAGCAGGAGACCTATAATGTCTGCTCATCTTTCTTTCAATTTGTTAGCAGCTGCTGATGCTCGAGGATGTTTCTCGAAGCAGCCCTGTTTCTCTCTCTTCTGACTGTAAAATCATTCTTTGTCGACAGGCATGTCGGCAGATGATGGAGGTGGGGAGGTTGGGTCCAGCTCAGCCCCGTGGCATCACCATTTGCTCTCAGATAAGCCTGCATGTGTCCCCAAAACTTTGCACAAGTCCACCCGCAGGAGGGCTGAGGGCACAGCCAGGGTGGGGCCCGTCTGGGGCGGGAGAGCCGGGAGGTGAGATGTGGTCCAGTAAGGAGTACCCATTTGGATGGAGGTCCTTGGGTCCCGGGGAGACGGCCATTTGCCATTTGGACTCTAAGAGGACTTGATTTCCACTCATATTTGTCTCCCTGTTCAGGCCGTGTAAGCAACATTTGAAAATTCTACAGAAAACTCAGGGCCCATGGGGCTCCGTGTCGGTGGTGGTCAAAAATCATCCCCAAGGGGAAAGGAAAAGCCGTGATCTCCTTCCCTCAGACAGAGCAGCGTGACCCCTGCAGGTGGAGCAGGGTCCGGCGATGTGTCCAGCTGTCAGTGTGATGGGGCCTCGAGGGACAGCAGGGCCCAGGAAGCTGTCATGAGGCTCTGCCTCGGCCAAGTCTAGGAGGGCCCAAGGGTCCCGAGCAGAAAACTTATGTCCTGTTCCACAGCATTTCTGAGTGTGAACTGATAGAACAAGATTTCCTCTTGAATCTGGAGGGAAGACAGGATTTGTGAAGATGCCTGGTTCTCCTTTGTCTTGGTGGCCTCCATCCTCTCCCCACACAGGGTGCCTGGACAGTCACACTTGGGTTGAGGACGCAAAGCAGTGTCCAGAAAGCCTGGCCGAGAGCTCACTAGGGGCCTCTCAGAGATGCTGTACCAACAGGAGAGATTCTGTGAGGACAGAGTGTGTGCACCGGGTTACGTGGGGAGAAACACAGCAAGGGAGGAGGAAAGTACTCACCATCCCTCCTCCCGGGGACAATGATTCCTCATTAGCTCCTCACCTTTGATTCAGGTGCTTTCTGTGTGTGTGTGTGTGTGTGTGTGTGTGTGTGTGTGTGTGTAAATATATGTTATTTTTTAACATGATTGAGGGAAGTATGAGCAACTTTTAAATTCAACATTTTTATAACTCAGTGTCTAAAACAAACATTTTTCTTGCCCTGAAAAGCTTCCATGAACATATTTCCAGAGTCTGTAATATTTTGCAGTACCAGACTGAGTAGATGATATCTAAATAAGGAAATAAAGGCATAAAGGACCAGGGGATCCACAGACACCTGAAATCCTGCAAGTCCTAGGTGGACCATGCCTCCAAGATTGCTGAGCAAACCACCAGCATGTTTCCTCAAGTTCTCAAAGGGGTCTGTGACCCAAATCATTTTAGAGCCAGATTTTGGACTCCTGTGAAAGTTCCCCTGGATGGGAAGTGGAAATGATCTGCCCCCTGCCATGCCTGGGCTCTCAGCAGCCCTGCAGTATCACCTGGTGCCTTTACCCTGAGGTGTACCATGATATTTTTACCTATTTTTGTTTGTAGAAGCCTTGAACTATTTTATACCAAGTGTTTCTCATGAACAGACTCTATTATATTTCTAAGAAAATTATTTAAAAAGAATGCAAAGTTTTACTCATATAATAATAAACTATGTCAGGTTTGTAGGAACTGTTCTCTATCAACCGTGGAAATGCTTCCATTTTTCAATGTCAACAAGATTAGCATTCTTTAATATCATGTTAAACCACGGAAATTATGCCTAACCCTTATGAAACATGGGCTTTGGCCTCCTGGCTGTGATGAGTCTGCATTTGGATCTTCTCCATTGCTTTTCTGTTGTTTTTATGTTTCCTCCCACTTCTTAAGTTTGCTCTCTCAACCCCGCAGCCTCATAAACTGTAATTGGTGTGCAAAGGCGTCTTGGCTCCTCCAAGGCTTTTCACACCCCTGAGTTAAGTCCTCTATCTCCACCATCTTAAGCTGTTCCAACTGGGTTGGTCCACTCTCTGCCCTTCTCTTCTGCACATCATTAAGAAGTGGTCCTGAGCAAAGATCGTTCACACAGCATCTGGAAATGCCAAGTGTCTGCTTTGTTTCACAGGAAGAGCTCTGGGGAAATGTCTTGATTTCAGCTTATGAAAGAGTCAAAATCCATGCAAGCTTCTGTGCTGACGTCTGAGGGTTCCATGAGCAGAACAAGGTGTGTTGGGTAGCTACCAGTGGCCATACCTGTCCTGCTTTGTTCTGGTTTTTCAAGTTTGCCATCTGGAACAAAGCAGGTGGATGGTATAACCCAAATCAGTCATGTTTCCCCGGCAGGATCTGGAGGACTCAGCTACGCGGCCACCACAGTACTTGCCCTGGCTGAGGGCTCCCCTGGGGCTCACCCTTACAGCCCTCAGTGCTGCCAGGAGAGGTGGTGGAATTTATGGTTGTCACTCAACAGTTTGGGCAGAATTTCCTGGCACCATCTGTTCCATATTCAACATCCCTAATTGTCAACAGTAATTATTTGTTTATCAGAAAATGACTTTCACCTCCTCATAAAAAAAAATAATAATAACGTTTTGGTTTTGGTTATTTAATGTTTCCTTTGAAAATACAAATTCCCAACAAGGGTATTTGGTTTAGTGAAATACGTTGTCATGAAGCACCATCCCCTCCCCCGCCAGGCAGGCACGGTGCTGTAACTGCCACTCAGGCTCAGAGGCCACCCTCGGTGGGGACCAGCGCCTGAGGCTCACAGCGGACCATCACCCACAGCCAGCCCAGGGCTGTCACGGATTCAGCATTAGGAGCTGTTCCCTTCAGTTTGGAATTCGGTTTCAGTTTCTTCTTCTGTTCTCTTCAAAGTTTCAAGATGAAGCACTAAGCCAATTCCATTTTGAGGAATAACTTCTGATCTTCTGCGGAGCGGTCTTTCATTAACTCAATAAACACAAGGAGTCATGACGGGGCAGAACCCGGGTCACAGCCTGAACCTAGAGAAGGCCACGTTCACAGCTGGATTTAGTTCCAGGGAGGTGCGAGCTGGACAGGGTGAAGGACAACATTCAGACACAGCTCCGATTACAAGGTGTCTCCCACATCGGTCAGTCACGACCTTCACGTGCTAGTGTATCCAGCACAACCTTCAGGTAGGCTGTACTTAATCAAATCGCCCACTTTTACTTTCCGACATCATCTTTAAAATCCTCTGTGACTATAAACACAGACATTCACAGGCTCCACACTCAGTGGCCCAGGGCCTATGACAGACGCCACTGCGGCCCTACGGGCAGGGCAGCGTGTGGGATTTGAAGACAGAAGGATCTTGTCTTTGTATGAAACTACAGCCCCGTCACATGTATAGGTGATCTGAGATTTACCACGCTTTTCATCTAAATGAACTGTTTCCAAGGTAACAGTGCACATCCAACAATAAACAGATGACAGTTTGAAAAATCTGCCTTAGCCACAGGGGAAAAAAAAAAAAAAAAGCCAGCTAAGAAGTTAACTTAAAGAGGACAGGCAGGCTGTGAGCGGAAAGCACAGCAGCCGGGATCAGAGGTCTTGGGAGGACGAGGAGGGAGAGAAGCTGATTCCTGAGCCCATCTGGCAGCGGGCCACGCACAGGCCATTAGCTGGCCTGGTCCATCTGCTGACTGGGGAATTATTGGTCTATGTCTAAGGATGTTTCATCAGCATCGTAGGATGCCAGCTGCACTCCAGGCAAGTTCCAGGGCAGAAATCCAGCTCTGAGAGGGCCAACGATCTTGGTAACCAAATGTGTAAGTGAACGGTGTCGGTGGGGCAGAGTTCCTGGACAAACAGCTTGCGCTCTGTGCTTACACTCTAACGTCTGGAGCAAATCCTCCCGGGGTCCAGTAGTAAGTGCATTAGAAGTGACAGCAACACGCCGGACACACATGCATCCCCCTCCACCACAGCCTGTTTGCAGGGATGTTCTGAACCCTCCGACTGTCTGCTGGACGCATTCTTCTAGAAGCAATGCTGGGGACTGGCCTCCACCATCACCTCAGAAGGGAAAGTCCATGGCTGACCACTGGTTGGCAAGGACGGGGCCAGACTTCAGGAAACAGGGGACCTGGATCGGGAAGCCAAGCTCTTGCCATCAGCACTTGGAAGCCTGCAGCTTGACAGTGACTTCATTTTGTTCAGCCTCGAAAGTTAAACTACTTTGTTTGATGTGAAACTGAAGGAGAGATTTATAACGAGCCAGACACAGGACTGTAAATTTTCGGCTTTAAATGCGGCATTTCTTTGCTGACTCACATCGAGCCAAACTGCAGGACATCAAAAGCTCCCCATAAAGGAGGTGTGGTGGGTGTTAATTTTATGGACTGTGAGAAGCCAAAGACATGGAGATTTTTATTAATTTTTTACCAGATTTTCCTGTCTCATTGTCCTGTCATCGGATGTTATCTTGAGAAGAATCAGTAGGATTCATTTACACATGGGAGGCAGGGAAATGGAATTATGAGGGACACACAGGTGAAAGAAACCTACCTCGCTGTTGCAGACAGCCCCAATAATTCCCTGTTTCAGCAAAAATCCTTCATCTGAAGGTTCTTCTCTGCAGATCACGGAGGGTGTGTGCATCCCATTAGCTCAAATGAAAACCCTCAGCTCATAGAAGGTGAAAGGGAAGTCCTTAGATTCTGAGGGACAATGAAGGGCTGGTTCTTTGTGGGGCTGCTCCTCCATCTGGTTTCCATGGAAAATTGGAAAAAAAGAGGCTGACCAGTAGAGCTGGGAAGGACTGCAGAAATGGTCTGCTTTTCTGGTTGTGTTTTACGGATGGGGAAATGGCAGCCCAAGAAGCAAAGACAGTCACAGAGGGAGTGGAAGATGCAAAGAGGATGCAGGGAACCCCCACAGCACTGTCCTCAGGACTCATCCCCGCTCTGGAAAGAATAAACATCTTTCCCATCATCAGAGTTCAACGTGGGGAAGGCAACCCCCTCTCACTCCTCTTTTACATCCACTCAGTACCCAACTCTTTGTATCACAAACCCCTCTGCTATGGGATAAAAAAAAAAAACTCAGGTGGTAACTGCACACAGGTAGGCGAGTTAGCAATCTACGCCAAGTTGCAACTGAAATTGAGTAATGACTGGGTAGGCGGTACCTCCCTCCACTTTAACCAGTTTAACATCTCCAATTCTCGTGCCCAAGGATGGCACCAAGGGGCTGAGAGGACCCTGTGACCTAGCCTGGGGCTGAGACCATGTTTCCCCAACCACAGCTGCATGGCGGGCCCCTCAAGCATCTGCACATCCCTGGCCTCTCCTCCATTCTGCAGGAATCACAAATCTGGGGTTGAGGGTCAAAAATCTGAATTTTTACAAAGCCCTCTTTCCCCAGCCTGGTGGCCGAGATGACCATCAGGGTTGGGAACACACTCTGAGAAATGGGACACCTGCTCCTCAGGAGAGTCCAGGGCTCTGGCTCTTTAAGGTGGTAAGTGCCTTTGCTCCCTCCTTTGTATTAAAGTTGTACTGATGTTATTTTTAACGATTATAAGAACTGAGATGTGCCATTAAAGCATCAGGGGAAAAGCCTGGTGAGTGGGTTCTTCTGCAGGAGGCATCATCCTTCACTCCCTGTCATAGGCAAATGTGAAAAGCCCACCCAGGCAACCCCATCGCCCAGCAGCCCCCTGGTCCAGCTGCCCCTGCTCTGCACAGCCCTCCTGGCTTTAAAGACTGATCTGGAGCAGGTGCCTGGCCCCAGACCCAGCGCCCGAGCTTCCGGGAGTGCAATTCATGCAGGCTTAGGCTCCTTCAGGAAGAAAGACCCCCCAACACCAAAGTGGCTGAGGAGCTGGGATGGACCAGAGCTGCTTCCTCCTGCGCTGGCCCTTCCCACCTCAAAATGATGAGCTCTGAGAAGTAAAGGTAAACAGGTCCAGTGCTGACACTCTTCCAATCCTCCCAAACAACACAGCTTGACAGCTGGGGAGATGCAGTTCCTACCCAAGGATGGCTTCATGGGGTGCAAGGTCTTCGGTAATGTACATTTCGCTTGGGCATGGCAGGTCGTGACAATGATTGCATTCATAGCTGAGGACACCATTTAGGTTATAAAGACCCCTCTTCTACCACCCTGCCCTCTAGGGAGTCAACTGGTTTTCCACTGGGAAGGACCAATATAACTTCCTATGTGAGACTCCTCCAATGTCTGCCCCCAGGAGAACAGAGCAGGGGGATCCTCCCCCATTAGTGCCTGTCCTAGGGATTCTCTACATCTGTTCTTCTCTGAACCACCACCTGGATGAATGCCTTCCTGCCATGGGTTCATTTCTAGCCTCAGGAGCAGCTCTCTACTCTGAACTGACCTGTCAGACAGTTGGGCCTCTCCATTGGCAAAACCCCCAGGCCACTGCCCACACCATGCTGAGTGCCAGGTGGGGTGAAAAGCCAGCCTTGTCCACATTGTCAACATCCTTCTGCTACCACCTGGCGACAGTGGGCACACGGGGAAGCCGCTGAGCCTGCCCTCAAATCTGCCTCTGCCAGCTGAACTTGTTATAGGAATTGTGTAATATAATTAGTTTGGTGTAGCTCAATGGGACATGAGCATGGAAAACGAGACACTTGCTTCTATGAAAACCAAGTTGAATCTTTGGAATGACTCAGTAGAGATCAGTCATTAAATGGAATTGCTCTCAGCTTAGGTGTGGCTGAGAGAAAAGTAAACTATGAAGAAAAAATGAAAGATTTAAGATGATTTTGCACCTGGATGAATAGGACGAGTTTCAGCCTTCTGTCAAGAAACTCATACTGAACATCATGGGTATTGGGCATATTTTATGCAAGTAATCAACTTAGATCTTTAATAGGCATCTTCCTACTCAAAATAAGCTTTGGCTATAACTAAAAGAATTAGCAGGGGGCTTCCCTGGTGGTACAGTGGTTAAGAAATCCGCCTGCCAATGCAGGGGACATGGGTTCGAGCCCTGGTCCGGGAAGATCCCACATGCCGTGGAGCAACTAAGCCCGTGCGCCACAACTACTGAACCTGTGCTCTAGAGCCCATGAGTCACAACTATTGAGCCGGTAAGCCTAGAGCCCGTGCTCCACAACAAGAGAAGCGACTGCAATGAGAAGCCCGCACACCGCAACGAAAAGTAACCCCTGCTCACCGCAACTAGAGAAAGGCCGCATGCAGCAACGAAGACCCAATGCAGCCAAAAAAAAAAAAAAAAAAAAAATTAGCAAATGGGTGCATGTATGTATTTTAAGTGAAAATAAAGGTTCAAGGTGTATGTGTATGTATGTTATTTTTAAATGAGTTTCCTTTAATTTACTGTTTTTTTCAGAGGGCTGAAGGAGAGCATCTTTTCCTTCTGGTGAGAGCCCCCAAATCCCCCATAAGCGCCTCACCTATATAAAGCCCTGCATCTCCACCACAGAGCATCTCCACCTGAGGTGCAATGGCCACCCGGAGACGACAGTCCCCACCTTCACTCCTCTGCCCTGCATGCCCTTTCAGGGGGTGGAACCCCTCCTGGCTTCCATCCTCCACCCTTCCTGCATCTCCCCAAATCATAGATTCTACTTCCCTCTTCTCCAGCAAAACTGCTCCCTCCTGCACATCTGACAAAATCCAGGTCTATGATGGCTCATTTTATGTGTCAACTTGACCGGGTAATGGAACCCAGATATCTGCTCAAACATTATTCTAGATGTTTCTGGGGAGGTGTTTTTTAGATGAAGTAAGCATTTAACTCTGTAGGCTTTGAGTGAAGCAGATCGCTCTCCATAATGTGGGTGGGTCTCACCCAATCAGTTGAAGTCCTTAATAGCAAAAGACTGAGGTTCCCCAGAAGAAGAGAACATTCTGCCAGCAGACGACCTTTGGACTTGAACCATGGCACTGACCCTTTGCTGGGTCTCCAGATTTGGGATGTGCCAGCCTCTACAACTACATCAGTTGATTTCTTAAAATTTCTCTCTCCACACACATACACACACGCACACACACACACACACACACACACACACACACACACGCACACACACACCCTACTGGTTCTGTTTTTCTGAGGACCCAGACTAGTACAAGATTTTTGTCATTTCTCATCTGAATGGACTCTACATTGGCCCCTTGCTCCTGGGTTTGGTCTGATAAAAGCCAATCTCCATTCTGAGACTAGGAAAAATTAGTTTCATTGCTAACATGAATGTGCTTCCTTCACTATCTGAAGTCCTTGTCAGCTCCATTTCCTAGAATACACAGTTCATCACCCAGGTGAACCTGCTGCATTGCTGTGCTCCTTCTCTTCCCCCCCCAGATACTGATTGTTCAGAATACTAGGTGTAGAGTACCAAGTATAGAGTTCTAGGTGCAGAGTACTAGGTATAGAGTACCAGGTGCAGAGTACTAAGTATAGAGTACTAGGTACAGGGTACTAGGTATAGAGTACTAGGCACAGAGTACTAGGTATAGAGTACTAGGTGCAGGGTACTAGGTATAGAGTACTAGGTATAGAGTACTAGGTGCAGGGTACTAGGTATAGAGTACTAAGCACATAGTACTAGGCACAGAATACTAGGTATAGAGTACTAGGCACAGAGTACTAGGTGCAGGGTACTAGGTATAGAGTACTAAGCACAGAGTACTAGGCACAGAGTTCTAGGTATAGAGTATTAGGTGCAGAGTGCTAAGTATAGAGTACTAGGTGCAGGGTACTAGGTATAGAGCACTAGGCACAGAGTACTAAGTATAGAGTACTAAGTCCAGAGTACTAATTAAGCCTGCACCATGAGGCTCACTCACTCCTTCTCCCAGCCTGGTGTTTCTCTTCAGTTAGCTCCTTTCTGACAGGGCTCAACAGGAGAAATCACAATGCAAGGAGGGCAAGAATCAAATCTCGATGAGAATTCCACATTTTAAAGGAATGAGAGAGACTGTTCTGTGATAAAGAGGAAGTAGCAAGAAGGAAAGGTCTGTAGGCTTCGTTCTGATGGGAGTGTTCCCCCTGAACCTCTGCTCCTCATACAAAGGACAAGAGTGAAGAAAAGGAGAGAGGAAATTGGGACCAAACAGCCATAAGAAGCAATAATTCCTAAGCGTCTGTAGGCTACGTCTCACCCTCACTGAGCGAGGAATGTGTCCACTGCCATCATCAAGCAAACAACGTCAGGAAATACTCCTCACCCATGAAACATGACTAGGACATTGTGACCCCTCAGAGGCATCTTTTGGCAACTTTCTCACATCCCAGGAAAATTGACCTCAGGTCCTGCTTCTTCTCCAGAGCCTGACTGCAGACTCACAAGGTCACTTGTGGTTTCCCAGCTTCACATTCCCCTGACACATGTTGCGTGGAACACTTTCACACCACTCCATGCATTCCCTTTGCCGAAGTGACACAGTGAATGCAGGTCACCTTTTAACAAACACGGACATGCAGCCCACGGGCCATGCACATGGGCGTGTGGTTCAGCCAGACTCGATCCTGGATCTGGTGGGTCTTCAAGAATAACTGTGAAAAGGGATGGACACACACACCCTAAGAGGGGTGAGCATTAAGATAGATGCTGCAGAAAGCCAAGGTGGGAGGGCCGGTGGAGGCGAGGCAAGAAGCCCTAGTAACCAAGGATCGGGGATCAAGAGGACGGAGCACTTGATGGGACTGGCCCTGAGGATCCTGGGGCCACACAATGGGATCTGGGTTCCAGGCACACGGCAATGGAGGGGCATGGCAGGCTTGACGGAGCAGAGTGTCTATGTCGGGTTTGTATTTGACAAAGAGCCTGGCCCTTGCAGAATGGACAAGAGACGGGGAGCTAGACGGGTGGTGGAAACCCATCCGGAAGCTTCTGAGGTTGCAGGGTGAGATGCTGGTGTCGGACTATGTCGCTGTGATAACATTAACACTAATTTTGCCCTGAAAATGGGTGACAGATAATAGAGTCACCATTTTCTATTAAGACACTTGTTTTGCTGAAAAAATGCTTTCATCTAGCCCAGGAGTTGGCAAACGTTTTACTAAAGAGCCAGATATGTATGTTAGGCTGGTGGCCACACAATTTTAAATTCTCAACCTCGCCCTGGCAGGGAGAAGGCAGACAGAGGCAGCGTGTAAATGAATGGGCAAGAAGTGTTCCAATAAAACCTTATTTACAGAATCGGGTGGTGGGCTCCACGTGGCCCCGGGACCATAGTTTGCCAGCCCCAAACTTAACCAGCTCCACTTAGGAGGAATAGGATTGCACACATCTGCAGAAACCAGGAAGCGGTGGGTATTTTTACAATGGCCAGAATGGCTTTATAAAGTCGGTGTGTCGGAGGTTTAGACCTAGCTTGAGTGCAGCCAAAGCAGATTACTGGGAGGAGTGGGATATTGTGGGAGACAGAAGTTAACAATAAAAACACCCAGTCCCACATGCTAAATCTTGAAGTTCTAGCAGAAGAGTTGTAAATCTTAAAGAGAGGATAAGGCCAAAAGCAGATGGCTTCATATGTGGCAAGAAGGGGCAAGTGGACGGCCAGTGCTTCAGCGAAGGTACAGCCAAGCCAGGCTCTGGAAAGCTGTGAACTCCTAGCTGTTCTGAGCTCCAGTGAGGTGGGTGCTATTCTTTATTCCATTTCCAAGAGGATGGAGGTGAAGCTCAGGAAGGTCTTACAAGCGGTGTGGACCACGGTTCGAGCCCAGAGTCCAGCTTCAGGACCTAGACACACTCTGGGTCCCTTTCTACGCAAATATGATGCCTGCTTTGTGCCCCAAGCTCTTCCAAATGCTTATGCAGATTAACACACTCACACACCCACACATTTAACAATGCCAGGGAGGCGTCATCAGAATTCTCATTTTACAGATGAGGAAACCGAGGCCCAGAGATGGTGAGAGCCTTTGATGCAGCCACTCGGGTCCTAGATGGTCACGGTCACACAGCTGGTAAGCCTCAAGGCCGGGGGGACATGCAGAGAGCCATGTTCCCACCCGTCCTTCTGTACTGCTGCTGCTCAGTGAGTCAAGGCTTCAGCAAGGTGGGCTTTTCAGCTGAGGAAGTCGAATGAGACAGTTATCCAGTGTGGCTTAGCAATAAACCATCCTAGGATAAATGCATATATTCAGGCATTTGGGGGGCATTATATATCTTAATTGGATAGCTGCAAATTTTCTGTGTATTTCTTTCACACACATGTAAGTGTGGAATTCACTACTCTGGTAAAATTGTGTATTTCTACTTTATGACTAATTACCGTACAGAACAGTTTTTTGAGACATCTGTGATGATTCACTATTGAATCAGTGTCAAAATATTCAGTTAGGTCCATGGTCTTCCCTTAGTCACCACGACATCCAGATTTTCTGTAACAACTGTAATATCTTTTCCTGCTTCTCAAGAAAACCTATTAGTGATGCTCTAGGGAAAGCCTGTGTCTAACATGGATTTAAACATTTCACAACTGGCTTAGGTTCATTTTTCTTTCTTTTAGAATGGATGACCTTCCCATAGGAGATGGTTAAATTCATCTTTCAAGGTGCAAAATGTAATTTAAGTCATGGAAGATTCACTAAGAACTTTGTGCCGACTCACTTGCCTTGGATCCTTGTTCTCCTCGGAAGGAATGTCAGTTTCTTGTTCTAATACAGAAGTTGAACTCTCCCCACGGTGGCTTCTTCCTTTTATGGAAGGATTTTAAAATGATGGCATCACTCCTACAGTGTCAGGCTTTTCTGGTGTTTTTGCTGTAGGGTTTCTTGGATCTTCACTCCTAGATAAATACTTTGCAATCATCTTCTCCAAACACAGGAGTCAATTTTCTAAGAAAGCTTTCCAGGTGGCCTTGTCCAGCACATCTGGACAGTTTGAGCCAGACCACAGCCACTCAGTTCCCGAGGATTCTTCCCTCGACCAGGGCGGGGTGCTGCAGGGGTCTGGGCCACGTGGGATTGGTCACTTACCATCAACAGAGGGTTTATGTACCAGGGTTGCCAGGAATGGCCATAAATCCATTGGATTTTAAGAGAGAAACCAAAGAAGCAGATCAAATCCATATTTTACACAGAGCAAATCCGCAAGCACACTGACACCATGGATGAAATCAACGTCAATATCCTGTCCAGAGCCTTGATCGCATTCTTTGCTGGAAGGTAATAAGAGACACTAAGAAGGTCATGGTCATAGGGTCACACAACCCAAGTCCACGAAGTAGCCACAGAGCTTTCTGAGTGGTTAGTGTGCTAAAACTAAACAAAACTGGTAAACTCAGTTCCTTCCTTGTTTTTTTTTTTTTTTTTTTTTTTTTTAATTTATGAAAGCAGTAATGACAACTGAATGATGGGGGAATATGAGGCATAAACCTACATAGAGAGTTTTCTCGGTAAATAATTTAAAAGTAAAGGACAGAAATGACAGCAGACGTACGAATATTTACTGTAGTTTCCACAAGATGACGGCAGGATCTGACTTGACAATGATTTCAAAGAATCTCTAAGTTTTATCTGTTAAGCTGTCAAACAGCTTCTAAACTGAGGTCCAGGTATGAAGGCACCCATGCTGTGATGATGTTTCTGACCATGGGGTGCCATTAGGCCGGGCGTCTGCCAAGAATGTGTGGGTAATATTTGATGTTGGAGTCCTCATTCTCCATAAGGCGGGAACCATTCCATCCTCTGCAGGAACGGACTTCTCACCGTAGCACTTTGAGGAGATTAATCAGATCCAGGAAATGAACACACAGAGTATGTAGAACAATATTTATGTAACCTTCTGGCTCTCATCCCCGGGAAACTACCTTCTTGAGTCGTGTTCATTCTTCTTCAAGACACTGCAGATCAGTTCTTTCTTATTTTCTTACTAAGTCCTAGGTACTCATTGGTTGAATTGCTTCCCATCAGGTGGGTCTTACGTATTTGTAAATACTGAAAGGTTATAACACTTTAAAGAATATTTAGTTAAATAATATTGCTATTTAGTTACTAAATAATTATTTAGTTAAATACTGATTTATCCTTTGGAATAAGCTTCCTAATCTAAAGCTTCAGATATAACATCACAAAACTTATCAGATGAATTGTGTTGTAAATATTATATGATCCACTGCTCTTTTCTCTTTTTTGGAGTATAGTTGCTTTACAATGTTGTTAGTTTCTGCTGTACAGTGAGGTGAGTCAGCTTTATGTATACACGTATCCCCTCCCTGTTGGGCCTCCTTCCCACCCCCCATCCCACCCACCTAGGTCGTCACAGAGCACGGAGCTGAGATCCCTGTGCTATACAGCAGGTTCCCACTAGCTATCTGTTTTACACATCATAGTATATATACGTCAATCCCAATCTCCCAGTTAATCCCCCGACCCCGTTAAAAATGCTGAGGCACAAAGACTAAGGGAATATGAAAAGGCATGTACTATCCCAGTGTCTCATTAATGATACTTGCTGTATTACAATCAGCATGCTTGATTAGCCTATGCTGAAAAAGAGCCTAATAACTCAATGGTATTTACATTATCTATATAGACATAAGAAAACACTCTTTTGTATTTAAAAGGTTTCACATATGCTTAATAGTCTTACAATGAGTTGATGCAGAGAGAAACCCCACATGTAAAGACTTCATTCTCTAACTCAGCTAGTTTAAACGACTCAAATTGGGACAGCGGCCAACCAGTGTAGCATTTATGATAATTTATTCCAAAATATAATATGCAGAACATGGAAACGGTGTCTGGGCAGTTTAGACAGTACAGTGATGTCTTTCTTTAACTGCCTGTATGATGTAAGGTCTACATATGCACAAGTAGCCATGAGAGAATTGCATTAGTGTCCACAGACACGGGATAGAAATCGGTGGAAAATTCACTTCTTTGAACTAAAGAAAAGGGTCTCCTGAGGAAGAACAAGTAAAGGCATCAGAAAATGCTGAGGCCAGTGGACAGGTGCATGCAGAGTCCCGTGTACAGCTCATCGTGTACCCCAGTCTAACAGGTGTGCAATGACATCGGCCAGGCTGTGGAAGTTTTCATGGCCCTAAAGAAACCAATATATATTCCAAGTCCTGAGGAATCTATAGCCAGACAACCTGGACTGATGAATCCAATGCCAAGGTCCCTCTAGTCTACTGAGTTCCAATACTAGTTCCAAGTCTACTGAGTTCCAATACTAGTTCCAATACTAGTAATGGCAGCTAGTATTTAATGAGATGCTTTATCTATATTAACTCTTTAATTCTCACAATAAATTTATATGGCAGTTATGATTTTCATGCCCATTTCAGAGATGGGAAACTGAGGTGGAGAAATACTAACTCATGTGCTCAAGGATATGTGGGAGCAGGTGGTGGAACCAGGATCCTGGAGTTGTGAGTGAGACCCACCACTCAGAGGCCAACTGGAGGTATGTCACAAATATGGGTCACAGTGGCCTCTAGGGCAGTGTGGAAAACTGCCAATTCTGAAGAAAATTTCACAAACATCCTTTGCTGCAGTCAGGATGGTAGCATTGTCTATAGAGGTAAAAAAAAAAATGCTCTTGCTGATCAATAGACCAGATTCTGAGTTAGTGTCTCTAATAGCCACAGGTAGGCCACACAACCGTTTGGCGGGTGTGAAAACTCTTTGAAAGCTTTATTTTGAAAACAGCACATGTCTCTGAAACTCTTTTTTTTTTTAATTAAAAAATCATGGTGGAGATTTTGGGAAAGATGGTGTGAGGCAAGAAAGAGATTCCTTTTCCCAGCCATTTATTTGTTTTCCTTTCCCAGAACAAATAAATGGCTGAGAAGCTGTGAACATATCAAAAGAATCAAAATAAAGGCATTACTCACATCACAAATCATTCAGATTTGCTCCATAAAGCACTTGGGAAAACTATACCACAGGAACAAGGCTGGGAGGAAGGAGATCAGCTCCATTTTTGGTGTATAAAAGACTTTTGTGCAAATGCCTTGATCAGAACTGAACTGAGAAAAAGGAACCTTACTTGGAACCTATGTGAAGACTGTAGAGCAACCCTCTGTCCACCAAAATGCACATGCAGAAGAGATACACACCACTCAAAAGAGAGACTAAGGAAATGAAATATTCTGAAAGAAAACTTACTCATCAAAACCAATTTTACAAAACAGATTACACTGTCAAGAAATTAGAAGTGAGTAAGAATTCTATGAAGCAAGACATCAAGGAAGAGATAAGATGACAGGATGACATGAAAGGCAGCTAGAAGAGAAGCAACAGACGGACACTCCCAGATAAGCAAGGAGTGAGGAAATTCATGATTTAATTATCTGACTTGAAAACTCTCCTTGAGACACACTCCTGCTAACCAGGAAAAAAATTAAACTATTAAACTCAAGAATGAGAAGGTTATTGTATGGAAAGACAGGTGAGGTCACTGGATCCATTTAAACAGACAATTTAGCTTAACCAATAAGCTTGACCACAACTGTGGTCAAGATTGTAACACAGAATTAACATGCTATCATTATTGAAATGATAGAGATACATGATATAAAAAAAATAATATTAAAGCTAAATTGAAATGAGAACCATGCAAGCAATTAAAACAAAGATTAGAGCATGAACTGAAGTGTGAAGAGCAGAGAATGAAAGAAGTAGAAATGTACTAATTATCTTATTTCACCCAGTAAGGTTTTTAATAGTTTTAATTTGTGAAGTTGATAAATCAGAAAAGAATGCTGAAGTATATGATTTTAAATAGTATAGGTAACTAAAGTAGATTAAGAAATATACGGTATGTTTCCTAAATAAACAGTGGGGTGAAAAAGAGAAGGCCATAAATCAAAAGCTAGAAAAGTAACAGTAGAGAAACATTAAATAACTAAAAACAGGAAGCAAACTGAGATGAAATAATGACTACAAGACTTTATCTATTAAAAAATAGCACACAAATAAAATCAGACTGATCTCACAAAATGTATTAAAATCACAAAGAAATACTATAAAATTAAAGCTGCCAATGCATTAAAGAATACACAGTGATTGCTGAGGTTCATGATAGGAATGCAAGGATGGTGCAATTAACCACACATCCCAGGCCTCATTCATCTCAGGCTGGAGAATGAGATGTGCTTTTCTTTTCTTCACAAATTTAATGTCACAAGTGCTCACTTGATTGAATGATGGAAATGTGTCCTAGTTCAAGTGTCCTCCACAGACCTGTGTGTGAGAGGCCAATATTTTTGATCAAAGGAATATTCACCCAGGTACTACAGCTCCAGATCCTGAGGTGACAGTGTCCTGGGGGCTTCCTTCGAGGTGTGGTGGGGGTAGGATCATGGCACTACCCTGTATATGTATAGGACCTCACAAACTTCATAGAACAGATTTGTCAACATCTTTTCTTAAAATCTCTCCATGTCTGCCACAAAACTGTTATGTCAGGAAGAAAAAGCATCAGCTAAAATTCAGTAAGTCCTGAGAAACAAGTGGCATTTCCATAAGGTAAACAAATAAAAATGCAATGGGTAGCTTCTATCACGTGAAAAGCCAGAGCTTACTTGTGAAAATGTAGACGTATTCCGATAGGGATCGTCAAAAAAGGAAGAACACATTTTAGTATTATTCTAGAAGCATATGTCATTGGGATTAAACTGGGGGTGGGGGTAAACAAGAGGTATAAACATTAGGAAAGGAAGCTAAAATTAACATTATTGGTTTATGATATAAAAAATATAAGATAATTACTGAAAATATTAGAAAGTATAAAATTTTTGTGTCAGGTTACAAAATTAATATTTTACTCTAGAAAATAATAACTCATTAAAATATAATGGCATAAAGATTTCACTCATAATATTAAAGTTATGAAATATTCAGGGAAAAATATAAATACATTCACTCACGGAAATAAATCTATGAACTGTTCTTGAAAATCCCAATGACCAAATGGAATAAGGAGGAAGAAAACATTGCTGTCTGATAGGTAGCTTCCATATTTTCAAGATTTCAATTGTCTAAATTAACCTGATAATGCAATGTAATACCAGTTAAAATGTCAAAAGGGATCTTTTTCATTCTTCAACTTGACAACATGGATATAAAGGTCATCTGGAAAAAAGGATTCAAGAAGCCAGGAAAGTTCCAAGAAAGTAAGTCATTCGTCAAATGCTACAGTCATCAAACAGTAAGATTCTGGCACAGAAGGATGAACCAGTGAAACAGGGAAGGGCAGTAGGGCCGGTCAAGGAATTATATCCATGGATATATATCCTATCCATGTCACTGGTATCCAAATTGATATCCTATCAATTATATACAGGGATATATCATATCTAAGACAAAAGCTGGCCTTCCAACTCAGTGGGCGGAAGATTAATTTTCAATAAATAGTGCTGGGACAGATTGCTGGGAATTGGAGAAAAATTGTAGTTCCCTTCAGTTCATTTTTTATATCAAAATAAATCTTATTTTGACCAAAGTCAAATATTTAAAGTAACCAAAATGTTTGAAGAGAGTATGAATGAATATTTCATAACATTAGAGTATAAAAAAACTTTCTAAGGATGTTATATAAACAAGATTTTACTAAAATAATATACATTTCATTGCAGACTAATTAAAAAATATTATGTAACAGTTATAAGAAGTGCGTCTGACAAGGTCCTACAACGAATTTCCATGAACGATTATCTAGAGAGCAAGGGTTATGTGTTGAGCAACCGAGTAGTTTATCATCCAGACTAGGACACTTCTGAGGGTAAAAGGAGCACTATACTTACAGTGGGACAGAAGGAATTGGATAACTGTGGATAAACTGGAACTGTTCTGGGAACATTGGAATGTAGGGGACTTCTATTTTCTATGTTATACACACACACACACACACACACACACACACACACAACCAATAAAGTAAAGATGAGTTGTGAATACAATTTCATACTGATTCACGTACATATAACAACTGCCTGGTTGGTTTAAGTATTTCCTTGATAATTTTCTTGCTATATAATCTCCAATGCCCATCTGCCTCAGTCTCCATGTCTATACCCTGGGGATAGAAATAGTATCCACTTACTGGGGTTATTCTGAGGATTGAATGACTTAATCCCTCATTTAAGCAAGCATTAGGTTCTTGCCAGGTACTATTATTTTATCATTATCATCATCACCAGCAGTGGGAAGATCCAGGTTTTGTGAGACCTGAAGCTTATGTAATTTAGGACAACCCCTGTAAGAATAGTAAAATCAACACTGGGAAATTAGATGAGATTGACAGGAGCCTTAAAGCTCCAGCTTCATTGGCTCCACATAACTTCCTAATCACTAACATTCCTGTACTGACATTGTACCTGGATCCCCATTTCCACTCCTCTTTTGAAAGTGATCCAATGGTGAGTATCACTGGTTATAAGAGAAGTAGATGAGCATCTTCTACCATAATTTAATTCTTCATGTCACACAGTGAGGGAGGGGTCAGGGTGACCAGCCCCTCTGGTTGACTTGGAACAGAGGCGGTTTCCCAGACATGGGACTTTTAGTTTTAAAACCAGGACAGTCCTGGACCATTTGGGATGAGTTGATCACTCTAGGGGTAACATATTCTTTTCTTTTCAATACAAACAGATGTAACCATAGACTTTGGTAAAAATTTCCAATAATTTTCCTCCATATTTCAATTGCCTTGCTTCTATTTACCACTGCTAATAGTACAGCAATGTGTACAGTTGCAGTATCTTACGACTGTTTAGTTGTCAATCTAAGTAACAATGGTAGATGCCTTTAGTAAAATGGGGTAGACTGAGTACGCATGCTTATCTCTGTTGCCTCCCTTAATGCTAAAGGGGGCCAGAAAGGAGGTTTCCCACTGGAGAGGCCAACTTGGGAGAACCAGGGGAGCTGTTAAAATGGGAAGTTCTGAGACCCCCAGCCCCAGGCCCCTTATCTGCTGTGCTGGGCACACATACTGGCCCACCCCCAAACACACACAACTAATAACGGGACCCTTCTTTGGAGAAATAGATAATTCTGGGGGAAGTGACAGAGCAGTTGAAGGATCCTGTTTCAGCCCGGAGAATGTCTAATGAGCATCTTGATGCCTCAGTCTCAGTATGCCTAGACAGAGAAGGATTACTACGTATTGGAGGAAGACATCATCATGAAAGGCAAAGAGAAACATCCACCATCCAACTACTAGAGGAAAGGAATATAGAGGGAAAAGGATCTGTGGGCAAGAGGTGGGTGGGGGGAAGAGAGAGAGAGAGAGCGAGAGAGAGAGAGAGAGAGAGAGAGAGGGAAAGAGAGGGAAACAGAGAAAAAAGATAGAAATAAAGGAAGAGCAACAATAGAATTTCAAAAAGGAAAGAGAGACCAGGATGCCTTAAAAGAGAGGGAACAAAGTTAAAAGAAAAAAAAAGACATTTGTCAGATATTAAAAAATTTCAAAACAGAGAGAGTAGAAAACCTCAAAGATACAATTTTAAAAATCTCCTAGAACAAAAAGATAAAGAGACGGACATTTGAAAAGAAAACATAAGCACATTAAAACCTGAGTCTAATGTATTAAGAGTTCAGAAGGCAAGAATATAAAGAATGAAGGGGGAGGTTATTAAACTTTTCTTTTTCCCTAAACTGAAAGGGCCCATTATGGGCTCAGCAAACAAATGAACATTAGAAACCTGGAAATAAATAAAAGACTCAAACGCTTTCACAAAGGGAGAGATGATCATGAAAAAACCCAAACAGTTCCCAAATAAAGGATTGGGAATCTGAATAGTAGCAGACTTTGCAGCAGTTGCAGGAGAAGGAAGATGGTGATGTCATGGCCATAAAACTCCAAGGGAGAGTGAACTCCACCCCTGAATTCTTCTCTCAAACTCTCTGTCATCCCCAAAGGCTCAGAAAGTTCAACTCCCCCGACACGTTCTCAGAGAGCAGAACGAGGCTGTTTCCCAAATACAGTGTCAACTGAGACAGACAATGTCCTGGCAACCAAGAAACAGCATTAGTCCACATCCTAGAGAAACAAGGGAAGCCCCAAGATTGACAGGCCCAGGTTGGAGCAGAGATGGTGGCACCAGGATGAGATGCCCAGGGGAGAGGGAACTGAGGTCTCTGGCGTGTTTAACTGTGTGGGAAGCACCGGGACAGGCATGGGACAACCTCATCTCCTCCAAATCCTGTCCACTCCACACTTGCTCAGTGAGGTCTGCCCAACACCCTGCACCTCCTGCCTCCACAGCTCCAGTCTCCTCTGCCTTGCTCTATTTTTTTTTCTTTTTATCCATGGTTTGTATCACCTCCTAAATATGCCGTTGTTTAAAAAGTACTCTATGCTTATTGTTGACTGTGTCTGTCCCCCAGGAAGCTCTCCACAACACAGACTTTAATCTAGTTGCTCACTGATGTTGGCCAAGTGCCTGGCACAGAGCAGACTCTCAATGGCTATTGGTTAAATGAATCCATGAACATGAATCTTTTGGGGGTTTATGTAAAAAAAAAAAAAACCTAAGCAGGCAAAATTCAGGCAATTATTCACTTTTAGAAAAATACAATTTTATATACAAAAGGACATAGCATCAGTGTATTCTACCTAGACAGCAGAGAATAATAAATAATGATGTAAACACCGAATACTAATGGGATATACCCTTATTGAGAGGATGGAGGCAAAGGAAGTTGGTGTAAAGAGAGGGCTTGGTGATGTGAGAGTGATACAAAGTGATGCAGAAGAGCTACATCCTCTCCTGTGATGGGTAAAAGGGTAATCTCCAAAACCGACAAATAGGAAAATGGTAATTACACAGAGTCTTCAGAAATAATGGAATAGACCCCAAGGTAACTGAATTACTCCTGCTGGTCAGTGAGGTTGGGGGTGGGCTGGGCAGGTGGGGCAGGGAGTGTGACTTCCCAAAGTAACCCTTAAAGTACAGAGTGGCTTTTTAAACTATCTGCAGAGTTACTAAATAGAATAAAAATCTATTAAAATAATAGAGGTAAGAAGCAAAAATCTAGGTTTAGTGTAAATGTTGAATTTTGAGAATTTAAATGAATTCTTCTCTTCAGTCCTCTTTTTCATTAAAAAATGTAATAAATGCATCAAAACAATTTAAAAAAAATCCCTCTTGTTGGAATTTTGTTTGACGTAGGAGTAAAATAAGGCTACGGAAGTGTGGCAGCTGGAGGGAGAAGGGGGATACTTGTGTGGATTCTTGTCTTGCGTGGGATCCAGTCAAATCTAAACATTCTAGGAGACTGTGGTCATTACGACAATTACATTCCTGGTGACCACAGTCAGAAGCATATTAAGAATTTGCTCTCTTTTAGGTCTTTTGCCCTGAACTTATATGGGACCTGTAGGAAAAGAAACCAAGTTGAACACAAAAAAATTTATGCTGTCATGCGGTCCTATTTTATCCTGCAGCATCATTTCTTTGTTGAAATGGGGTCTAGTCTTGAAGGTAGTATTTAGTTGAAAATGTAGCTTATCTAAACAAATTAATTTGAGGATCTCTTTGGTTCTGGGAATATTGTTTAAAAATTCATGCGTACCTTCAAAGATGCAATGAAACATGGGTAATATTTATTGGAAACTTTATAAATAAAATAAGGACTGCTTAAGCAGAAACTGCCAAAAAACGGATGATAAAAATCTAAGTTTCAGTAATGATATTCATACTTGTCAAAAAAATCTCATAGCCACGTGATAAAATTAATGCATAAATCTCATTTTCCTTCTAGACCTCAATAATGCTGTAAGATCTCTACAACTGGTGAATATGCTTGGCAAAACCACGGCTTATAGGTGACTTTGGGATGACAACACATCAAAAGTCAATCAGAACTAAACTGAATTCTTAAGCAAATTCTAATGTGATTTGCAAAATAAATTATTAAATTCCTATATCAAATTCTAGTCAATTAGTTTGGTCGTCCTCTTAAGCTAAAGCTCTTTCAAGATTACATGAGTTCACTATACTCATTTGTTCAATTTCCTAGTCCTGTAAGGTCAGTGATTTTTTTTTTTTAATTTAGTGAAACTTTTTTAAGGTGCTGGGGGTGTGGAAGCAGACAAAATGGAGAAAGATTATGGTGGGAAAAAAGTAACTTTTCCTTCCAAAATGACTCAGGTAGCTTTTCAGGGAGCCGAAAGGAGCCATGTCATACTTTACCACGTGGTACCACCTTGTAAGTTTGGTCTGAAATCTTAAGGAACCTCTAGAGGCTCTACAAGTCAGGTGCCCACTTTTGCAGAGGTCGCTATGGAGACAGATGCGTGGCTGAGCATCCCGCCAGCATAGGATGCAGAATTTCTGAGGTGGTGGAGGAACCCAGCCCTTAGAGGGGCTACAGTGATGCAGCAAAGGGAGAGCCACATTTGGCCTCTTCCATCCCCTGCCCTTCCCTCCCCTCCTCTTTGGCCTGCTCAATTCAGACTTGTGGGGTCATCTTTAGGGAAGAAATAAAGGATGGGTCCCCTCCTGCTCTTCCCATGTTCACGCTGACTTCTGAATCTGGGAAAGCTGGGGAGGGCACATGCTACTTTTGAAGAGAAGGTTCAGGAATTTTGTCTGACACTATGGCCTTGGACTTCTCATACACTAAAACAAAACAAAACAAAGGGAGACAGTCTTCTTAAAGTATCTTCCTCTAAAAACCTAGTTTATTACAGTGTCATATCATGTCAAGTACCAGGAGCCAAGCTGGACACTTGTCACCTGTTTTCCAGCATAAAAAGAATATGCCTGGTTTCTGAGCATAAATTCAGACTGATGGCCTGAATTATCATGTGTGACCCACCCCAAGTATACAAACGGTAGTTTGTGAATCTTCCCATTAAACCTAAACGCTGTTTAAAAATGCCACTCTCATGAATGAAAGTCACTGGGTGTTGTTAAATAAGATAGGATGATTTATAGTTAAACTGAATATGGAGAGTATATTATTCAACTACGTTGAGGAAGACAGCAATGTGACATTCTGGTAGATGGACTTGTTAGCAGTCTAAAATGCTTTTTCCTTCTTTTTTGATCCTTACTGTCTACATTTAAGTCACATGATGTTGATTTCATGAGCTGAATCATCAGGTGAATATGTGATTTTTCTAGGACTGATGCTCAGAATATTTGACACCTTATGCCTGGCTCAGGAGAGGGCTAATCCAAAAAGACCCTGGCAGCTTGAGCCCATGTCTGCCTGGCAGGGAGGCTGCACACAGGCCCTGGATATAGATACTCATCACACACGGGGCACAGAAGAGATGTCTGCAGATCAACTCTTTCAGGGAGGTTCCTAGAGAAGAATGTTCAATTTCAATAACTGATTTTGAACTGACAGATAGTTCAAAATACTTGGCCAATATTCAATCAATATTCAAACAGCTATCCTCCTTCCTGCCCTTTGGTCTTGCCCTCTGGAAAATACAACATGAAAAACAAACCAACTTGGCCTGAAATGACAAATTGGGGATGATTTCAGTCCACTCAATGAACGACCCGGTTCTCTGGCTTCTGAAGTCATGTTTCCTGAGACACGGCTCCTCAGGATGCAGAGTGCTCCCACGTCCCACACTCCTGGGAGTGTTCATCCGAAGCTCTTCAGTACAGACATGGGCCTGGAGACTTCCTGCGGGGCAGAGTCACATGCTTCTAGATGCTTCTAGAAAGGGGCAGTGGAAGCCCTTGGGATGCCCATGTGGGTGGCCTCCTGCAGTGGGTGTTCTTGCTTCCTGAACTGAGCCACAGACTGACTGCTAGTTCATTCACATTTGGTGTCCAGGTGGGAAATAAAACACACATCTTTGAACACTGGATAAAAACTAAGCCCTGTTAGATGGAGGTAAAAATGAGGTCACCTGGGGGGGGAGAACAGGACGCCACCCCCCTTTCCAGAATTGAATCTACCTGTTTTCCTCGTTTCATTAATTGAGCACTAATCAGTACCTGAAAAATACTAATCATGCATTTTGGCAAAATGCATGTCTGCCAAAGTGTGAACCCTCTTAACCACCAGGGGTTTCTTGGATACACATATTTTTATTGGTGAATCACTGAAATGAGATGAATTATAACCTATTTTTTTTCTTTTTATCCTAATTCTGGTTAAGCCAAATCTCCCCACCAAATCTGTACCCATGACCTGGGTAATTAGGGTTCAACTTAGGACCTGCAGGCCTAAGTGGGCTCTCAGGGAGATGCCCACCTGAGACTTACATGGCTGGTCAGGGCACTACCCACCCTGATTTCTCCTTCCCCTCAAGGCAGCAGCTGCTCCTCCCCTCACTCTTAGGTAGTGAAATGGAGCAGGACCCTACGGGGCCTTCCCAGGTCCTCCACCTGCCTCCTGGTTGTAGAAAAATTTTAGCCAAAGAATGAGTTTATTCAGAGAAGTGAGAAAATGCAGAAGCAAAGAAAAAGTCAAACAAGACAAAATAATAATAGTTTAGCCATTCAACAAAGTCAAGGACCTTTAGTTCCTTCTCAAGGGCTGTAGATTATATTCTGAGTCATGTTCTTAAAGCTCTTTTGTAGATACTGATACCTTCACCAGGTGGAAGAATTTAACTGCATGATGACCAGATTGTAACCACGACAAAATCTGCACCATCTTACACAATTCTGAGAACTTGGCCTCAAGGAAATGGGAACAAACCAGCCCTGGAACTGAAGATTAACTGTACTTACAACAATCAAGATATTACTGATCAGACCACTGCATGACTAATTTTGATTTCAGAGCTGACTGAACTGTTTCTGCATGTAGCACCCTCCCTCTGCCTGTGCACGCCTGAAACTCCCCTTTGAAAGCTCTTGCCCTCTGATTGGCAGTGAGGAGTTGGCCTTTGGATATAAGTCCACCTTCTCCCCAGGTTGCTGGCCTCCAGAATAAAGCAAATTTTCCTATCCTACCAACACTTGTCTCTCGAGTATTAGCTTTCAGCTGGACCTGCATTTGGTAACAGAAGGACTTGGCTTCCTTCACTGGGAAAACGAACTTCCTCAGTGTCTGGCCATTACCTCTCCTGCTCCCGCCTAGGGCCACCCTCACAGCTGCTGACACATCTGAGCTCTCAGTCCCCTCCCTGATCATTTCCAAAGATGCACGTGCTCGCTGCACCAGCTCTCATGTGAAAACGAGGGAAGCAGCAGCCAACCCTCCTGGGCTTCATGGCCATTCCAGGTGTGGTTCTGTCCCTTTGCTTCCCTGTACGGTGAGACTCCGTGGGGACACGCCTGTGGTCATGTGCTCTGCTTTCTCATCTCTCTCTCTCTCAACCCCATGCCTTTGTTCCCAGCCCCACTGGAAATGGTCACATGGTGCTGGTGATCCTGACCTTCCTAAATGTTCTCAACACTTGAGGAGCAAGATGTGAGTGGGCCTGGCCTCCAAGGTGATGCACGCTTGGACTCCCTCCCTCTTTCCCGCAGGTGTCTTCTGTCTGCTGTCTGCCTCCTGACCCAGTGCCTTCTCACCCTCCTCAAATAAAGCACACAGAGAACTCTAGCAATTTTGCCAGTTCTCTATAACTGCTCTGTAAGGAGATTTAATCCAGTTTAAGCTCTGTCACAGTTCACTTAGCTTTTTTCTATAAGTTACTTATTTCTGAGAGTTTTATAATAATCACGTGTGGGTAATCTCGTATATTTTAAAAGTTACACTGATTTATATGGTTGTTTATTTATATCAAAAAGCAGTGGTGTGAAAGAAGGAGAAAGTATAATTTCTTGCAGGAGTGGCCATAAAAGAGCATAAGAGAACTGTATAAACTCATCAGAAAAGAGTAAAGCCATGGAGCAATCAGATGCAAAGACAAGGTCTGGTAAATGGAGGACACAAATCCTAAATCCAGACCTAAATTTAGTACAAGAGCAACCATACCTCATATAAATGGGCTAAGCTTGTGTGTGAAAGATATTCTTGATTTGATAAAGTCAAAATCCAACAGAAAATTATTTAATCAAGGTGCAGAGAAACCTAATAATACAGATGTTTAAAAATAAAGGTAATGAAGAAATGTAAGCCAGGTCAAAAATAAGTAAATGGAGGCTCATGCCATAATGTTCATTTCTGAAAAAAATAGATCATCCACTGAAAAGCAATATTAGGGATAAGGATGGACATTATTTAATAACAAAGAACAATTCATGCAGAAACCACACGTGCAGAAAACCCTACCTAACAACATAAAGTGGAATTTTAATGTTAACTATAAAGTAAAATTAATAGGAGAAACTGAAAAAATAAACAATCGTAATGAGAGATTTTAAAGTATTTCTATCAGAAACAGACACACAAGATAGATAAAGAGTCAGAACATATTTGAATAAATAAGGAGCTTGACCTGTCATATAAATAACCCTAATACAACACAAAACACACATTCCTTCATTCCCACAGAAAATATTTATAAAAACTCCCATTCCTAAGACATAAAGGAAGTCTTGAAAATGCTAAAAATG